>NC_091338.1:28431381-28596381 GCF_038502225.1 Cherax quadricarinatus
ACTGCCCACTAATTTCAAGAAGGCACAGGGTCAGTTGAATTCATTGGTGAACAGCCTGACCAAGAAGGGTCTGGTGGGGAAATATGATGATATTATTAAGGAACAGCTGGCCCTTGGGTTCAGTGAGAAAGTGCCCAATGCCAGCCCTGGGGAAAACACCAATTATCTTCCACACATGGCAGTCACCAAGGAGTCAGTAACCACTCCCATCAGAGTGGTCTTCAACTGCAGCTCACAGGCGAGTCCCCGAGAGCCATTGTTGAACGACTGCCTGCTCACAGGGCCCTCCCTGACGCAGAAATTAGCAGATGTGTTGTTGAGATTCAGGACAGAACAGTATGCCTATGTGGCAGATATTAGCTAGGCCTTCCTACGTATTGGGTTGCAGCCACAAGACAGGGACTACACAAGGTTCTTGTGGTTGGCTAACACGGAGGTGCCTGAGTGTTGGCAGTGTTGTTTGGCGCCACTAGTTCACCATTCCTATTACAGGCCACCATAGACTACCACCTTGCAAACTGTAACAACCCGCTTAAAGAATTACTGAAGACCCTATTTTACGTAGACAACATGCAAGGTACCACCTCAGATGAAAGGCTGTTGGTGGACATTTACAGAGAATCTAATCAGGAGATGTTCTTGGCTAACATGCCATTGAGAGAATTGGTGACAAACAATCCAACGCTGCGAGGCACGGTGGAACATGACTATGCTGGCTACTCAGTACCTGAGGTAACGTCAGTGTTTGATGGGTTTGTTGACACCCATCACCATTCGAGGGAGGATGCTAGTGCAACAGACCTGGGAGTTGAACCTAGGTTGGGACGACCTACTGCCAGAAACAGTCTGCCAGGAGTGGGATCTGGTTAGCAGAGATCTAGCAGAATTGCATGAGTTCACATTCCCCAGGTCCATCGGGTGCACCGGGCGGGACTAATACTTATATGTCTTCTGTGATGCCTCCTCCAGGGCCTATGGGGCAGTAGCGTATTTGGTGGCCGGGGACCAGGTCAGTCTGGCCACCAGTTGTGCGCGGGTGACACCCCTGAAGGATTGCTCGATCCCAAAGCTAGAGCTCACGGCGATGTTGCTGGGAGCAAGACTGGGGAAGTACATAGAGGAGGTGTTGAGTAACCTGAGGGTGACACACACCTATGTATGGACAGACTCGGAGGTGGCCTTACAGCAGGTCCAGAACAACAGGTCTAAGCTCCCCTATGTCAGGAATCGGGTAAAGGAGATACGGGAGCTATGTCAACAATTCTGTATGTGCCTACAGATCAAAACCTAGCCGACCTGATAAGCCGAGGGGTGACACACAAAAAGCTGAGTAAAAGCGAGATTTGGTTCAAAGGCCCAGACTGGTTGCCGGCAAAGTATTGCTGGCCGGAGCAGAAATTCGGGGAGACAACCAGCAGCATAGTACACTTTGTGGGGGAACCCGACACTGAATTATTTGACCCCAGATGCTACTCCTCTTGGAGGAAACTTATAGGAGTCACGGAAATGGTATTTCGATTTGTGAGGAAGCTGCATAACAAGGTAAGCCAAGGTCGACAGCTGTCTCTCGTGGGTCCCAGAGAATATTGGATAAGGCAGTATCAAAGGGAGAGGTTTCCAGGAGTGCTGGAAGCACTGGCGACAGGGCAGCAGGTTATGGCGTCAGGACGTGTGTCCAACGACGACTCAGGGAACAGTAAATTGGTCCACTCATTGGGATTGTTCCTAGATCATGCTGGGCTAATAAGATGCAGGGGAAGAATAGAAAACTCTGAGCTCAGCTATGAGGCCAAACATCCCGTGTTACTGGGAAAGGAGGGATGGGCGTCAGAGCTATTGATACAAGATGCCCATCAGAGGACCTTACATGGGGGGTTTGGAGATACCCTCACCTGCATACGTCAGAATTACTGGGTACTGAAGGGCCGAGCTGCCGTCAAAAGGGTGCTAAAGAGTTGCACGGTCTGCCGGCGGTACGATGGGAGGACCCTACCGTACCCAGGTCCACCACCGCTGCCTCAGGAGTGGGTACATAGTGACAGGCCCTTTGAGACTGTGGGAATAGACTATACTGGGGCTATCACGTTGAAGAACCCAGAGCTTGCCAGGGTAGGCGACTCACTTGGAGGCAGTCCAGACAAATTTTCACATCTTCAAATCTCGTGTTGAGCTCCTCACATTCCTCTCGGTCGTTTCTTGTGAACTGCCCATCATCCTTCCTCAGTCTGATTACCTGGTCATTGACTGATGTTTTAATCCTGATGTGGCTATACAACAGCTTCGGTCAGACTTGACTTTTTTATTGTTATTATTAATTTGAACATGATACATAGAAATACAAAGAAATACAGTGGTTAAGTGTTACATGCCAAAGTCATGCAGAGCATTATGGGCAGGCTTAAAATTAACTTAAGATTAACTAAGCAATGATATATTCAGTGGTAAACATTATTGTAAACAGATAACAATTAAGCACAAATGAGTATTTCAAAGACAGGTCATATGGTCATTTACTGTGTTGCTGAGCATTCAGTAGACTGGAGTATTCTGTTAGGTAATGTAATTAAAAATAACAAAGTTTGATTGGGTCACAGGTTAAACATTTATGAGATACAATTATTCAGTAATTATTTAGTTGTGGGTGAGGAAGTGATTTTTAAGAAGAGACTTGAATTTATAAACAGACAGTATTTCTTTTATATTCACAGGTAATGAATTCCAGATTTTTGGACCTTTTATGTGCATTGAGTTTTTGTGTAGTGTGAGGTGGACACGAGGAACATCAAAGAGTGATCTGTGCCTTGTGTTATGGTCATGTGTTTTGTTGAGGTTGGTAAGGAGACGTTTGAGGAGAGGGTTTATATATGAGTTAAGTGTTCTATGTATGTAGTAGGTACAATAATAAGTATGGATGTTTTGTATGGTGAGAAGGTTTAGAGTTTTGAATATTGGTGGAGTGTGCTGCCTGTAGTGGTGTGAGGGAAAAGTTCAACAGATAGGAGGAGCGAGTGAGTATATGGTAACGATAGTTTGATTGCCGGCTGCTTGTTAAGGGAGGGTCAGTCTAGTTCCCCTCCTCCCCCCCGTTCTCCCCACCCCGAAAGGTGACATGTGTTGCTCCGGCCAAACAGTAATCACTCGACTCACAGCCCCCAGCACAACTGTAAGTACAAGCCTGCTCCTATTCTAGTGGACTTATTGGTTGAAAGCTTCACTTTTGAATAAACTTAGTCCTTTCAGCCTTGATCTCCATGTTAGATGTTTTGATAATCACCAAGTCTTTTAGGTATTGTACTTATCATGGAGAGTGATTTCTTAAGCAGTGGGTAACCTGTCTCTTTCCAGCTTGGAATGGCAGATCGGGTCACCTGCCAAGCAATGAGAAGTGTTGAAGGAAACGGACTAACGTCCCGAGACGTCACTCTTTACCTACCTGATTCACTGTATGCCACAGCAGGACATAACCCCTCATATTTGCAGTAGTAAAGAACCTGCGTTCCTGTTATCTGGACTGACTATTCAAGGCTATAGACTCTGTGAAGAACTGGCCGTTGGGTTGTCATCAACACCTGTGACCCCCCCACACATCATCAACAACGGCTATATTCTCTACAAGACTGTGTCAACATCAACCAGACACCCAAGTTTAATTGTATATATTAGCGTTGAATTCAGATATCATTTATATTTTTCATTTTTTATTTTTCTTTAAAGTAGGATTAATACTTCATATTTAAGTATTTTATATTTTATATTTTCTAAATAATAAAGTGTTTATGTTTGTCAGTTTTTATTCTTTTTCTATTCATTAATTTTCCTGAGGAGGAGCCAACCTTGGTAATACTGACTGAAGTTGTTACAGGGCTGAGTAAGCTTCACAAGTGGGAATTTGTTATTATTCTGGCTGCAGCCTTTTTTTGGGTAATTAATGGTCTGAGATGGTTTATTGTTATTGAGCCCCATGCACAAATTTCATAGGTGAGATAGGGGTAAATAAGTGAGTGATATAGGGCCAGGAGGGCTGACTGTGAAACATAGTACCTTATCTTCGATAGTATGCCTATGGTCTTGGAAATTTTCTTGGAAATTTGTTGTACGTGTGTTTGAAATTTGAGTCTATTATCAAGGTGGATTCCTAAGAATTTTTCCTCTGTGACCTTTGTGATAGGTGATCCGTTTGTCATTCTGTTAAGAGGGACATCTGTTACAAAACTGAATGAAGTAGGTTTTGTCAATGTTGAAAGTAAATTTATTAGTCCTCATCCAGATAGATATTTTCTGTAATTCGGTATTCACAGTATTGGCTAGCATGACTGGGCTCGGGTGAGAGAAGACGTATGTATTGTCATCTGCAAATAGTGTGGGTTTGAGTAGTTGCAATGCATTTGGTAGGTCATTTTTGTAAACGAGAAAGAGAAAAGGCCCAAGGACACTTACCTGTGGGACACCAACTGTAATTGGCTGTGCAGAAAAGTTTGCCCCATTTGTGTACACATATTGGCTTCTGCTGCTGAGGTATGACTTTGGGTAGTTGAGGGAGTGCCCTCTTATACCATAGTGCGACAATTTTATGTGGAGCAAGTCATGGTCAACTGTATCAAAAGCTTTACATAAATCAATGAAGATCCCCAGTGGGACTTCTTTTTTCTCGAGTGCAGTGTATATTTGTTCTAGCATGTGAATAATAGCATCATTCGTATTTTTATTAGGCATAAACCCAAACTGACAGGGGTTGAGTATGTTGTAGGAGATGAGGTAGGAATAGTATCCCTTATGAATTAATTTTTCAAAGATTTTAGAGAAAGGGTGTAAGTTGGATATTGGCCTATAGTTATTCAAGTCTGTTTGGTCTCCTCCTTTATGGATTGGGGTGATCCTCTCTATTTTGAGAACTGTAGGGAAGGTAGAGGATTTGATGGATTTGTTAATCATCTGTTTAGTTTTTTTTTGGGCAGTGCTTGTTATAGAGGTATTTGGTCTTTTTTAGAAAATTATTAATACATTCGTCAATATCTGTATAGATTTCTAGCTCAATATGCCAGTCAATGTTTGTCACTGCTATTATGAAGTTATTAATGGCTGCCTCATTGTGAAGTCTGAAAGTGACTTTAGTAGTGTCTTGGGGTAATTTGCCTAGATTAGTTATGAGGAAGGTAGGGTAGTGGTCTGTGGTATTATCTGTGATTATGCCTGTGGAAATTTATTTGGTCCCTAAAGTTCCACAGCAGATCCAGCATGGCCGTATGGGACGGCTGAGCCGGGCGGCCCTTAAACCCTCCCAAACAAACAAAGCATTCTCTGGTTGGCGATTGTTGGTAAGCTTATTTATTTATAGATATACCCTTCAGGGAAGGAGTAGGTAGTTCTACTGATAGTATATTATTATTAGGTTTACTAAGGCAAATGTAGATAATAATAATGTAGACCTAAGACCTTAACATAGGTAGTAATAGGCCGTTAATGTAGGCAAACACTAGGATAAGTTAGCTAGGGAGAACTGGCAGCCATAGCTTGAATGACGAGGCACGGGTCACAAAGACAGAATAGCGTCCTTCTTCAGACAGACACCAACTAGACAAGACGTGGCGTGCTCAGCAGATGGCGTCCCCATGTGTCTTCACATTTGAGACCTGGGGAAATCTGGTAGAGGCACCTCGATGTACCGTAGATGACCTCCTCCGTCAGTCCCATACAGTAAGACAAGACCTTCACCTTTTTTCTCGTAGATTACTGGCTAGTGTCTTGGGAGATCGTGAGTGAGTTTTAACTGTGGGCCCGGATGCAACAGGTTGAGCATGCCCAGTAAGTACCAGTGTCTCAGAGCAGTCTTGAAGCTAGTGTGTGAGTCTGCATAGTTATACTAGGGGATACATACCCTCTTGGATATTGGAAGTTCTGAGGTGCAGGCAGGACACTAATTACGATTGAATATTGCAGGAATTAATGCTCTCGGTTGCACGTGGTTTCTGAGGGGGAGTCCAAAGGGGCCAAGGCTAGCTTAGGGAAGTGAAGATCAGGATATATGTTGCAACACCAAGTAAGTTAATCCTTTATATGTGCATGCAGGCGAGGTTTCTTGCAATACCAATCATTTGTGAAAATCTGTTCTATAAGCCACTTGTGAGGCTGAGGTACCCACCTTAGAGCTCGGTATCAACAGAATTTGCCAGGGTAGGCGACTCACTTGGAGGCAGTTCACACAAATTTTCGCAAAAGTGGTCCTTCAAAAACCGTGATGTGGAATAGCTATGTTAAGCTATCATAGCTAGGCCCTAGTTAGGAACCAGTTTTACAGAGTTAGGTTAAGCTATCATAGCTAGGTCAGAGTTAGGAACCAGTTTAAAAAAGTTAGGTTAAGTTAGCACACCTAGGTCAAAGTTACACAGAGGCTAGGCCAAGCTGACTATACACAGAAGTTGTTATTTGCAGTAATTTACAGGCAGGCCAGGTAGGCTAGAGAAGCTTGTGAATTTAATTATTTACAGTGATTACAAGTAATCCAGAGTAGGAGACTTGTGTGTTGATTACTTACAGTGGATTTGCAAGGTAGCCACAGTTAGGCTAGGCTTGGGCAAATTTTTACAAAAGTTATAGTAGCTAGGACAGATTTAACCTAGTTATTATTTACAGGGAGTTATAAAGCCAGGTTTAAGTTATAGCACACTAGCTAGGTTAGGATTTACCTTATCCAACCATCCATGCTAGACAGAGTAAGCTGGGCACAGTTAGGCCAAGCTGTTTACATACATTATTTATTTACTGTTTCACAAGTTGAATTGTTGAATTTACTTGTGTTAACCAAGTGATTTTAATTTGTATACTGCACTTTTAGTGTGTGATTTTCATTGTCTTTGATTCATGTTAATGTGGGATTTGTGAATTATACCTGAGACTAGGTTAAGTCCTGTAATTATTTGCTGGCATTGTACTGTTAAGTGCTAGGTTAAGTTTTCACATCGATACACATTTTTGATTGGGATTTGAGAGCTAACAGTGTACATTTTTGATTCATAGCAGAGTCAATATAACAAAGGGAATTGTTAAGCTTGTTGAGAAGCCTTAAGACTCGTTCATTCTTGCCTAACACCGTGACGTGCTGTGGGGTGGACTGGGTAAAGTACAATTAGTGTCACACTCCTCATTAAACTTCGACAATGGCAGATGGGGGTTCAGGAGAGTCTAGTCCAGTGTTAACAAAATTAAGGCGATCAGTAGCAGCATACAAAGGGCATCTGAACAGAACGCGTAACAGGTGCAAGGCTACTTGCCAACGCAGTAATGTAGACTGCGATGATTTGCAGAACTGCTTGAAGAGTTTGGGGGAAAAATGGGAAGCCTATGAACAAGCATTCTCAGCATATGAGCTACAGGCTATTGAGGATGAGGAATCCCAGGGAAGTCTTCAGCAGGCTATGGACGAATTCACTAAGGATGATGTAGATTGTCATCAGGAGATGAATATGTACAAAGATAAGTTAAGTACATTAAAGGCTAGTATTCCAAGGATGGTGTTGAACACCACAGGTACCCCAAACAACCACACACCTGTCAATATGTTGCCCAAGTTGCCCCAGTTGAATTTACCAACGTTCGACGGAACCTTAACAGAGTACATTGCTTTCTGGGATCAGTTTAGAGCCCAGATAGATGACAGGAACGATTTGTCAGATGCCGTCAAGTTGCAGTATTTGCGGTCGCAGCTCAAGGGTAAAGCCTTAGACCTGGTCCGGCACTACCAGATTACTGACACTAATTACCAACATGCCAAAGACCAATTAGAAGACATGTTTGGCAATACTGAGGAGATAAAGGTAGCTATACTTTATCGGTTGTTGGATCTAGAGGCTTGCCGACATGACCGTCAAAGCCTAGAGAAGTTCCGTATTGAAATTATGAGCTTGACAAATGGTTTCAGAGATTTGCATGATGAGGATGACTCAGAATGGGTCCTTAGCCAGGTGATTCAGAGGAAACTGGCTAGCTCGACAGTGCATGAGTTACACTTAAAATATCGGACGAATAGGTTCACGATAAAACAAATTGTTGAGGGGTTGGGAGATCTCGTTTCTCATTTGAGTATAGGTGTGAGAGAAGAGTCACCACCATCACCACATAAAAACCCAGAAAGTTGCTCAAAGATCTCGAGAGATCAGTCTAAAGCTCGTACGACTAACGTTGGAGTGTACTATGGTAAAGAGGTGTCTAAGGTAAGAACCTCTAAGCAGAACCTCAGAGGCACTCATGCCAGAATATGCGTGTTCTGCGAAGGCGAACACGCTAGCACGAGTTGCCCGGAGTATATAACACTGAGAAGTAGGCAACAGAGACTAAGGGAGTTGAGACTCTGCTTCAAGTGTTGTGGGGAACACTTTGCGAGAGACTGTGGCACCCAGCTCAGTGAGTGTCGAGTCTGTTGCAAAGGTAAGCACCATACTGCACTATGTCCCAATAATTTAAGGGAACCCCAAGCTAGTAGGGATATCTCTCAGGTAGTGATAGAAAGTGAGTCTGAGCCTGAAATGGTAGCCAGCGTGATTAGTGGGAGTGAAGTCTCTAATCCGAGTGAGAATCACGGAGGTGCTGCCCTACCTACAGTCATGGCAAAGGTTGTGAATGGGCACAGGTCCGAAACAACCCGATTATTCTTTGACCCAGGAGCACAAGTATCCTTGATAACAAAGAAGTTGGTGGCTAAATTAAATTTGAAGGCCACGAAGAAAGTGAGTATGATGTTGGGAGGGGCTATAAGTCAGGTCCCACCCAAATCTTATGATATGGTGGATGTCACAGTCAAATTAGGTGGACATCGCAGAGACATTACAGCCTTGGTGGTAGAGACATTACCCAGGGCAATTACAGCGAGAGGTCTTGCTGCAGCAGCTAAGCGATTGAAAGACCTTGACGTGAAGCTGGCAGACCAGGGAATTACCACTGACATGGTCAGAAATGTAGGTATCCTGGTGGGAGCCAATCATATAAATGACTTCCTGTCTACACGACGGACGTTTAAGGAAGGAATTGGTTTATACAGATCCCCAGTAGGATACATCATAGGAGGCAGGATTCCACCTGAATTCCCTGCCACACCAGATAGAGGAGAAGCTGTCCCCATGATAGCTGGGGGAGTAGTGATAATGAGTACCAGTATACACGATGAACCGCCAGGGGAGCTGAACCAGGTAGGGAGTGACGAACACTCGGCCACCTTGGGAAAACACTTTTACAGGGTACGTAAAGAGGGAGATAGATTGCCTTTAAATCCAGGGAACCTCGTAACAGTGGAAGGAAAGGCTACCATGGCATGTGGGCCACTGGGTGGGAAAGTACGGAACCGCTCAGTCAAGGCTAGACATGCGAAAGATGTTAAAGTTAAGGAAAAGGGTGCTAAGACCACCGGAACCAACAAGTTTACACCCCCAGAGGTCCAAACAGGGGAAACTGGATGGTTGAAGTTAGACTGGAGTCTGCTCGACGAGAGTGGCCGGACGGCACTCGTGTCCAGGGTCCGCCATGGGGGCTTGCGGAAGGTGAACTTGATTTAGACTTAGCGCCTACCTTTGCCGGCGGGAGGATGTGGAAATTTATTTGGTCCCTAAAGTTCCACAGCAGATCCAGCATGGCCGTATGGGACGGCTGAGCCGGGTGGCCCTTAAACTCTCCCAAACAAACAAAGCATTCTCTGGTTGGCGATTGTTGGTAAGCTTATTTATTTATAGATTTACCCTTCAGGGAAGGAGTAGGTAGTTCTACTGATAGTATATTATTATTAGGTTTACTAAGGCAAATGTAGATAATAATAATATAGACCTAAGACCTTAGCATAGGTAGTAATAGGCCGTTAATGTAGGCAAACACTAGGATAAGTTAGCTAGGGAGAACTGGCAGCCCTAGCTTGAATGACGAGGCGTGGGTCACAAAGACAGAATAGCGTCCTTCTTAAGACAGACACCAACTGGACAAGACGTGCCGTGCTCAGCAGACGGCGCCCCCACGTGTCTTCACATTTGAGACCTGGGGAAATCTGGTAGAGGCACCTCGATGTACCGTAGATGACCTCCTCCATGAGGCCCATACAGTAAGACAAGACCTTCACCTTTTTTCTCGTAGATTACTGGCCAGTGTCTTGGGAGATCGTGAGTGAGTTTTAACTGTGGGCCAGGATGCAACGGGTTGAGCATGCCCAGTAAGTACCAGTGTCTCAGAGCAGTCTTGAAGCTAGTGTCTGAGTCTGCATAGTTATACTAGGGGATACATACCCTCTTGGATATAGGAATTTCTGAGGTGCAGGCAGGACACTAATTACGATTGAATATTGCAAGAATTAATGCTCCCGGTTGCACGTGGTTTCTGAGGGGGAGTCCAAAGGGGCTAAGGCTAGCTTAGGGAAGTGAAGATCAGGATATATGCTGCAACACCAAGTAAGTTAGTCCTTTATACGTGCATGCAGGCGAGGTTTCTTGCAATACCAATCATTTGTGAAAATCTGTTCTATAAGCCACTTGTGAGGCTGAGGTACCCACCTCAGAGCTCGGTGTCAACAGAGTTTGCCAGGGTAGGCGACTCACTTGGAGGCAGTCCACACAAATTTTCACAATGCCAGATTTTAAAGGGGATATGGTGTTGGTCCAGATGTGGTCTAATAGGGAAACACTAGTCTCTGTAATTCTTGTAGGTTTCATTACTGTTTGTAGCAACAAGCAGTTACACATAGTGTTTGTGAATTCAGCAACGTGTGGGTCTTGGTCTTGCAGGAGATGTATATTGAAGTCACCTGAGAGTAGTAAGAGATCTTTATTCATGCGTGCATCAGTTATCATACTTCCTAGGTTTACACTAAAACAGCTAATGTTTGACTGTGGTACTCTGTAGATGTTCATCACTGTTAAAGGTTTTCGTAGATATTTTGATTTGAATTTATCTATTATATATTCCCCATGTTCATCCCTTGTGCAAGTATTAGTGATACATTCTAGTTGGTCTGAGTAGTATATAGCTGTGCCACCCCTTTGTTGATCTGGCCTACAGTTGTGTACAGCTGTGTAACCAGGAATGGCATAGACATCTGTAGTATCAGGCTTTAGCCAGGTTTCGGTGAGAGTAATGATGGACATACTGGCATGCAGGGAATTTAGTAATGCTATGAGGTCATCGTAATGTTTACTTAAAGATCTGATATTGTAGTTAAAGACAGTTATGTTGTTGTTGGCTCTGAGAAGTGTCTTTGATTGTTCTGCTGTGTAGTAATTGCAGTTACTGTTTGATTCATTTAAGTCATTAGATAAGAGGTTGGTATCAGGATCAATGCTTGTAATCATAAGATTTATAGTGAATCTATAGTTAGAATTAAATATTACTCGTGAAGATAATTTCAAGTAGATCATTCATGTGTTAGCCCAAATCACCGACCAGTATGTTTTAAATAAGTGACCAACTGATCAGATCAGACTGGTTCCGTACCCTCGACTGGTCCGAACCCTTGACTGGTCCGAACCCTCGACTGGTCCGAACCCTTGACTGGTCCGAACCCTTGACTGGTTTCAAACGGATTCGTTGGACAATGAAGCAGACTGTAAACGGATGGGGTTGTAGGCGCCCTTATCAAACACAAACAATAAATATAAATCAGGAACGTACACTGGTAAGCTGTCCAACATACAAGTACAGTTAGAAATAGAAATACAAATAGCTAGAGCTTCATTTAAGGAGGTTATTAATAGAGTATTCAAGAGGTTGCTAGAAGAATTACAGTAAATCAACCATTCAAATCATTATGAAGCTCTGTGTAGCCTGCAGTCAATCAAACAAACAAGCTTCCACATGGATAAATTGTCATTTTTGTGGAAATTGGTGTCACGCCCCTTGTGCGGATATCCAAGAACTAGCTACAAGCAGTATTAAAACAGGGAAGTGTTTTTGTGTATGATCAAATGAGATAAATCTGTGGACTAAAATCACAAAAGAGGATAACATCAAAGCTGCTTTCATAGAAAACCTGGAAGCTTTCTACAACAGATGGGAACATAAAAAGTCTGGGCTGGATGGTACTGCCATTGACGCTGGTCATGTAGACAGAAACTGTAAGGCTGGAGTTGATGTCCTGGTAGTCAGTAAATGTGGGGCTGATAGTGCTGTCCTGGGAGACAGTAATGGTGAAGCTGGAGGTGCTGTCCTGGGAGACAGTAATGGTGAAGCTGGAGGTGCTGTTCTGGGAGACAGTAATGGTGAAGCTGGAGATTTTGTCCAGGTAGTCGGGAATTATACGCAGGAAGGAATACATATAAATGACCTCATAGGGGACAGGAGCCGTAGTGGGGAAACAAGTGTAGTCAAAGACAAGATAAAACCAATATTGCAAACTAGAAATACCACAGGAAATAGCAAACAAGAGGACTCCACTAGCAATAGTGAGGATATATTACCAAAAACAACTGGTGGGAGCTCCATTGTTGGTGCTAGGGAGGATAGGAATAAGACAGGGAAACATGCACCAACAGGGAATACAGTCACAGAAACCCAAGGCAAATGGAAACCAAGCCTGTGCACATACTATGCACTTGGTATCTGCAGACATGGGAAATCTGGAAAAACAGACGGGACGTGCAACTATGACCACCCTAGAAATTGCCGTGCCCATATGACAACAGGAAAATGCAAACTCCCTTCCTGTAAGCTTTTTCACCCTGAAATGTGTACCTCTTCAGTAGAGGAAAGACTGTGAGAAGATAGAAGTATTGGGAGGGGGGGTGGGGTGGCATTGTATGTCCGAGATTTAGATTTTGCCACCGAAGTGGCTAGTTTATTGTGCACCCCATATCCATCCTGTGGACGGTAGCGCGAGAGCATATGGATACACAAAAGGCCTAGGAACTAGGCCCCAAAGGGTTAACAGGAATACATATGGATTTATATCTACATATCTATAGTTCACTTATCTGTTACAAGCAAATTTAGGAAATTTGCTTAGTATATCTGGTATCTTATTTTCATTAATAAGATATCTTGACATGTCACATAGGTTATTATACTGTCTGTCTCTGTATTCCTCAATAAGTGGACAATTAAGCACATAGTGTTCAAGAGAATGACCATATGCCTGATCACATAATTTACATTTAGTTTGATCATCATCTGTGTGTCTCCCAAACTGCCAGAAGTACTTATAACCAAGCCTAAGCCTGGCCACTACAACATCAGTCAGTCTGTTCACATTGCAAGTTGCTCCATAAACATACTTATCTACGTTCATGTTATCATAGTGGGTTATAGATCTACTCAGGCTTCTAACTGCATTCCTATAACAATCATTTTCATTATTTACTTCTCTCCTAATATTATTCCTAATGCTAGACACAGTTATACCAAAGTTATATTCTACATTCTCCTTCTCGATACTCTTCTTGGCTAACATATCAACTTTATCATGAAGGAGTAATCCAATGTGTGATGGGATCCATAGCAATTGTACATTAATTCCTTTTTCCCTAATTTTTGAGTATCTATACCTGGCTTCCCCAATGAGCATGTTGTTGGAGTCATTATATGAGCCAAGAGCCTTCAATGATGACATAGAATCAGTAATGATGATAGAGTCAAGCTCAGTGTCATAGGTTAGCTTTAGCGCCATTAGGATTGCAAACAATTCAGTTTGCAGTGTAGACGCCCAGTTGTTAATTCTTATGCCTAACTCAACAAATTTATTATCGTTCTTAACTAGGGAGGTGGCAACAAGAGCAGATGCAGCCCTGCCAGAAGACTCCTGTTTAGATCCATCAGTGTATATAACTTGTGATAACTTGTTACTACCAGCTAGGTGAGAAATTTCTTCTTGAGCAGTTGCTCTAACAAGAGATTTAAGGAAGGGATTACTAGCAATGAGCTTCTTGGGAGGAACTTGTAGGTATGTGATATTAAATGAACACATCTTCCATGGAGGGGTGAAATGCTCTTGTTGCCTACAGTGATACAGTTCATGCAGGTTATAAAACTTAATGCAATTGCACGTTTTCACAATCCATTTAGATCTGTGTGTATTTACCTCTAGACACTTGGTAAGATTCACTGTGACAGTGTCTGGTTCGTTTCTCAACATTCTAATACGGAGTACAGTGTTAATTTCAACAATCCTATCACTGATACTAGAAATACCAAGCTCCTTCCTCATGTTAAGAATTTTTGTAGATCTGGGACAGCCAAGAATAATCCTGAGAGCTTCATTTTGCATTAACTCCAAGGGTCGGAGAGAACTTTCTCTAGCTAATATCAACATGGGAGCAGCATAATCAATTAAGGACCTAACATAGGCTATGTACATCATTCTCACGATTCTCACATTTGCACCATAGTTGGGATTGTAGCCAGCAACAGCTTTGAGAGCATTTAGCCTAGCTTTACATTTCTTGTTTAGTTGTGGTATAGTGGATTTGTTAAAGGGTACATCTACACCAAGATATCTGTAAGTTTTAACGTAGCTAATGATTTCATCCTGCAAATAGATGGGTGGGGGATGTCGTTTGCTTGTTAATATCTTAGTTTTAGAGGAAGATATTATGAGGCCTAGTCGATTACAAATTGCTTGAACTTCATTAAGAATGGTATTCATCTTCTTATGCCCTGTTGTATGGATCATGATATCATCAGCATAGCTTATAGCTATATGTTTAGGTGAGGCAGGTAGAGCATTTAGGAGAGCATTAATCAGAATATTAAATAGCATGGGACTAAGAACTCCTCCCTGCGGTGTACCTTAAGACATTTCTTTAGAATCACTTCTGAAGCCTTGGTAAAGGACAGAGGATACTCTATTTGACAGGTATCCTATTATCCAGCAGAGTAAGCTACCACCAATATTCATTTTGGCTAGTTCATGTAGTATAACGGTTCTGTTCGCAATATCAAATGCAGATTTTAGATCAAGAAAAGTGGTAAAACTAGTAGAGGTGTGTGCAGTGAGAAAGGTGGAAATACAGTTCTGCACACTTTTACCTTTCATGAACCCATAGAGGTAGGGGGAAAGTTGATGTCTGATTCTGTAGTACAGTCTGTTAAGCATCATTCTTTCAAAAGTTTTACAAAGACAACTAGTTAAGGAGATCGGCCTAAATGTATCAGGCTGTTGGGGCTTAGGGATAGGCACAATGAGACTATTGGTCCAGGAAGTAGGAAGAACGCCCTCAATGTAACTGAGATTATACAGTGGCAACAAAGGGTTATCAGGCACGTGCCTTAGAGTTCTGAGAATATCATAGGTTATACCATCCTCTCCAGGAGCAGTTGATCGACCTTTGGTTAATGCATTATCTAATTCATACTCGGTAAAGAGGCAATCACTCTCATCAATATTTTGGCTCAAAATTAATCAGTTTCAACATTTCTTCAGAAGTACTCTCTAAATTTTTTCTAATATGAGATGGAAGGCTTTCATGCCTGGATGTTTTGGACCAGTCATTTATGAGGTCATTTGCTTTTCCAAGAGGAAAGGGATGAGCAACATTGCCAGTCTTTTTCCTGGTTATTTTATTTATACCTTTCCATGCCAAGCTCAAAGGGGTGGACCTATTTAATCCACTAACAAACTGTTCCCATTCCTGTTGCCTAAGTTCTTCCTTTCTATTCCTTGCATTTGTTAGTGCAGCTTGGAACGTTCTGAGCAGGTCTGGGGTTCTACATTCACGGTATGCTTTACCAATCCTCCTAGCTGCATGTGTTAGATTGCGCAGCTGTGGATCATTATAGTATTTACATTGGTTTTTATTGTTATTTATAGTGGAGGGTTTTTGTTTCCTATTCCTGCCCACTTGATCTGTGAGAACACTCTCAATAGTGGTAATTAAATCATCATTAAATTTTTGTGTGCCAATGGGCTCGTAATTCTTATACCATTGATCATCGCTTGAACTGTTGCATAAAAACGGGTATTAAGTCTGAAGTAACACATACAGAGTCTGTTTGGATAGAATTTTCAGAGGGGCATGAAAAACTGATTTTAGGAGTGATATACCGTCCCCCAAACTTAGATAGGGACCAAGGGAAACTGCAATGGGAGGAAATTGTTAAGGCCACAAGGCACGATAATGTAGTAATTCTAGGAGACTTTAACTTTAGTCATGTTGATTGGAATTTCTTGACTGGGAATTTAGAATTATACGACTTCTTAGAAGTATTTCAGGATTGTTTTTTGAAGCAGTTTGTGACAGAACCTACAAGGGGAAATAACCTGCTTGACTTAGTTATGGCAAACAATGAATCCCTTGTTAATAATTTAGAAATTTCAGAGGAACTGGGTGCTAGCGACCACAAATCAATTACATTTAGCATTGAATGGAAGTACGATAGTAGCGATAACTCAGTAACAGTCCCAGATTTTCGCTTAGCAGATTACGATGGGCTTAGAGAACACTTATCATCTGTTGACTGGGGTAACGAAGAGAGCTATCAATATGACAGTTTTCTGAACACTATACATGCTGCTCAAAGAGCGTTTATCCCATATAAAGAAATTAGATCAAATAGAAATGACCCAAAATGGATGAATAATAGGCTCAAATATCTACTAGGGCATAAGAAAGGAATTTATAGGCGTATCAAAAGAGGTGAGGGTCATCTTATGAATCAGTATATTGACATTAAGAGGGACATTAAAAAGGGGATAAGAAAAGCTAAAAGGGACTATGAAATTAAAGTTGCTAGGGATTCTAAAACTACCCCAAAAAGTTTTTTCCAGGTCTATAGAATAAAAGTTAGAGATAAGATAGGTCCCCTTAAAAATAACTATGGGCACCTTACTGACAAAGAGAATGAAATGTGCTTGATTTTAAATAATTATTTTCTCTCAGTTTTTACACAGGAAGACACTAACAATATTCCAGTAATTAATTTTTACAGTGGGCTAGAAGAAGATAAATTATGTAACATCACAGTCACTAGTGAGATGGTTGTGAAGCAGATAGACAGACTGAAGCAAAATAAGTCGCTGGGTCCTGATGAGGTTTTTTCAAGGGTTCTTAAGAAATGCAAAATGGAACTCTGTGAACCATTAACTAATATTTTTAATTTATCTCTTCAAACAGGTGAAGTGTCTGATATGTGGAAGATGGCTAATGTAACTCCTATTTTTAAAACAGGGGACAAGTCGTTACCGTCAAATTACCGCCCAATAAGCCTGACCTCAATTGTAGGCAAATTACTAGAGTCAATTATAGCTGAGATTATAAGAAGCCATCTCGATAAGCATAGCTTGATTAATGATACTCAGCATGGATTCACAAGAGGCCGGTCTTGTCTAACTAATTTATTAACTTTCTTCAGTAAAGCTTTTGAGGCTGTTGACCACAATAAAGAATTTGATATTATTTACTTAGATTTTAGTAAGGCTTTTGATAGAGTTCCGCACCATAGACTGTTAAAGAAAGTGGCAGCTCATGGCATTGGGGGAAAAGTGCTCTCGTGGATCGAGTCATGGCTCACTGACAGGAAGCAGAGAGTGTCCATAAATGGGGTTAAATCCGAGTGGGGATCTGTAACAAGTGGCGTTCCACAGGGATCAGTCTTGGGCCCGTTGTTGTTTATAATATATATCAATGATCCTGATGAGGGAATTACTAGTGATATGAGCAAATTCGCCGATGACACAAAGATAGGTAGGATAATTGATTCAAACGTAGATGTTATGGAACTTCAGGAGGATTTAAACAAACTCTATTCTTGGTCAGAAAAGTGGCAGATGCAGTTCAATGTAGATAAATGCAAGGTTCTGAAGCTTGGGAGTGCCCATAACCCTAGTACTTATAAGTTAAATGATGTAGAACTTAGCCATACAGATTGCGAAAAGGACTTGTGGGTTATGGTGAGCAGCAACCTTAAACCAAGACAGGAATGCCTAAGCGTACGTAATAAGGCAAATAGATTACTGGGATTTATATCAAGAAGTGTAAGCAACAGAAGTCCAGAGGTCATACTGCAGCTTTATACATCATTAGTAAGGCCTCACCTACATTATGCAGCTCAGTTCTGGTCTCCGTATTACAAAATAGACATAAATTCGTTAGAAAACATTCAGCGTAGGATGACTAAATTAATACATAGCATTAGAAATCTTCCTTATGAAGAAAGATTGAAGACTCTTAAGTTATATTCACTTGTTAGACGAAGAATGAGGGGAGACCTGATCGAAGTGTATAAGTGGAAGATAGGTATTAATAAAGGGATATTAATAAGGTCTTGAGGATGTCTCTCCAAGAGAGAACCCGCAGTAATGGATTTAAATTAGATAAGTTTAGATTTAGAAAGGACATAGGAAAGTATTGGTTTGGAAATAGGGTAGTTGATGAGTGGAACAGTCTACCTAGTTGGGTTATTGAGGCTGGGACTTTGGGTAGTTTCAAATCTAGGTTGGATAAGTACATGAGTGGGAGGGGTTGCATTTGAGTGGGACTTTCACATCAGAGCTTATTTCTTGGGTGGCATTGAAAATTGGGTTTGGCAAATGTTTTGTTAGTGGGATGAATTGTAAAGGACCTGCCTAGTATGGGCCAGCAGGCCTCCTGCAGTGTTCCTCCTTTCTTATGTTCTTATGTTCTTAAATTGCCAGGCACACCATCTAAAGGGGACAAAAAGATACAAAACATCCAGGCCATGGGAAAACCTGGGTAGCCACAGCCACTCAAGAGGGAGAGGTTTTTTAGTGCCAGGAAGGAAAAAAAACTGGCAGGAAATGGCAGAAATTGTACACCAAATCCAGTCATTCCTGGAGTGGAACCACAGTCGATGGCCTCCACTCCAAACCAACAGATACAGATACTAATGCCGGAAAAAAATCCCCCCCCCCCCGTACCAACAATACCACCAGTCCGATAACATTCTTCTTTGCAAATATACAGGGTCTAAAGCCAGCAAGAAACAACAAAATACCTTTCATCCGTGGACTGCTTGCAGAGGCAAAGGCAATGTTCGCGGCTTTCACTGAGACCCACATAAAGGATCACTTGGACAACGAAATATGGATTCCAGGTTACAACCTATACAGATGTGACAGAGTGAACAGGCAAAAGGGGGGTGGGGTTTGCCTGTACATTGCAGAGTCACTTGTTTGCGCAGAACTGCTTAATGCCTCAAATGATGTAGTGGAAGTTTTAGCAGTAAAGGTCGAGAACCAAAACCTAGTCATTTTGGTAGTCTACAAGCCTCTGGATGCAACATCCCAGCAATTCCAGGAACAGCTGTTAAAAATTGACCACTGTCTGGAAAATCTTCCAGCTCCTGCGCCCAATATCTTGCTCCTGGGGGATTTCAACTTAAGGCACCTAAAATGGAGGAATATAGCAAATAATATTGTTGCAGTAATAGCACCAGGAGGCAGCTCTGACGAAAACTCACACTCACTCGAGCATTTAAATCTCTGTACAAAATTCAATTTAAACCAGCAAATAATAGAGCCTACTTGACTGGAGAATACACTAGACCTCATCTTCACTAACAATGATGATCTGATACGAAATGTCACCATATCAAAA
Organism: Cherax quadricarinatus; assembly: GCF_038502225.1. Taxonomy (NCBI): domain Eukaryota; kingdom Metazoa; phylum Arthropoda; class Malacostraca; order Decapoda; family Parastacidae; genus Cherax; species Cherax quadricarinatus. The sequence goes on from NC_091338.1 coordinate 28,450,890, forward strand.
ACAATATACTCAGATCACAACATAATTGAGGTTCAGACATGTATGCGTGGAGCCCCAGACCGACAAAATGAGATTAGTCACGAGGGAGCATTCAACAAATTCAACTTCAATAACAAAAACATAAAGTATGACCAAGTAAACCAAGTCCTAACCTATATAAGCTGGGAAGATAGACTAAGCAACACAGACCCCAACTTATGCCTAGAACAGATTAACTCGGTGGCACTCGATGTATGCACAAGGCTTATTCCTCTAAGAGAAAGGAGGAGTAGATGTAAAATAGAAAGAGACAGGCGCTCCCTTTACAGGCGACGGAAAAGAATAACAGAGTAGCTAAAAGTGGTCAATATATCTGAAATGCATATGGAGTCACTGGTCAGAGAAATAGCAAGCATCGAACTTAAGCTAAATGAATCTTATAGGAGTCAGGAATCGCGGGAAGAACTAAAAGCCATAAATGAAATCGAAAGAAACCCAAAGTACTTCTTTTCCTATGCCAAATCAAAGTCGAGAATAACGTCCAGTATTGGGCCCCTACTTAAACAAGATGGGTCCTACACAGATGACAGCAAGGAAATGAGTATGCTACTCAAGTCCCAATATGACTCAGTTTTTAGCAAGCCGCTAACCAGACTGAGAGTCGAAGATCAAAATGAATTTTTTATGAGAGAGCCACAGAATTTGGTTAACACAAGCCTATCTGATGTAATCCTGACACCAAATGACTTCGAACAGGCGATAAATGACATGCCCATGCACTCTGCCCCAGGGCCAGACTCATGGAACTCCGTGTTCATCAAGAACTGCAAGAAGCCCCTATCACGAGAGGGAGAGGGAGCATGGACACGGGGGTCGTCCCACAGTTACTAAAAACAACAGGCATAGCCCCACTCCACAAAGGGGGCAGTAAAGCAATAGCAAAGAACTACAGACCGATAGCACTAACATCCCATATCATAAAAATCTTTGAAAGGGTCCTAAGAAGCAAGATCGCTATCCATCTAGAAACCCATCAATTACACAACCCAGGGCAACATGGGTTTGGAACAGGTCGCTCCTGTCTGTCTCAACTATTGGATCACTACGACAAGCTCCTAAATGCACTAGAAGACAAAAAGAATGCAGATGTAATATATACAGACTTTGCAAAAGCCTTCGACAAGTGTGACCATGGCGTAATAGCGCACAAAATACGTGCTAAAGGAATAACAGGAAAAGTCGGTCGATGGATCTATAATTTCCTCACAAACAGAACACAAAGAGCAGTAGTCAACAGAGTAAAGTCCGAGGCAGCTACGGTGAAAAGCTCTGTTCCACAAGGCACAGTACTCGCTCCCGTCTTGTTCCTCATCCTCATATCTGACATAGACAAGGATGTCAGCCACAGCACCGTGTCTTCCTTTGTAGATGACACCCGAATCTGCATGACAGTGTCTTCCATTGCAGACACTGCAAGGCTCCAGGCGGACATCAACCAAATCTTTCAGTGGGCTGCAGAAAACAATATGAAGTTCAACGATGAGAAATTTCAATTACTCAGATATGGTAAACACGAGGAAATTAAATCTTCATCAGAGTACAAAACAAAACCTGGCCACATAATAGAGCGAAACACCAATGTCAAAGACGTGGGAGTGATCATGTCGGAGGATCTCACCTTCAAGGAACATAATATTGTATCAATCGCATCTGCTAGAAAAATGACAGGATGGATAATGAGAACCTTCAAAACTAGGAATGCCAAGCCCATGATGACACTCTTCAGGTCACTTGTTCTATCTAGGCTGGAATATTGCTGCACACTAACAGCACCTTTCAAGGCAGGTGAAATTGCTGACCTAGAAAATGTACAGAGAACCTTCACGGCGCGCATAACGGAGATAAAACACCTCAATTACTGGGAGCGCTTGAGGTTCCTAAACCTGTATTCCCTGGAACGCAGGAGGGAGAGATACATGATTATATACACCTGGAAAATCCTAGAGGGACTAGTACCGAACTTGCACACGAAAATCACTCACTACGAAAGCAAAAGACTTGGCAGACGATGCACCATCCCCCCAATGAAAAGCAGGGGTGTCACTAGCACGTTAAGAGACCATACAATAAGTGTCAGGGGCCCGAGACTGTTCAACTGCCTCCCAGCATACATAAGGGGGATTACCAACAGACCCCTGGCAGTCTTCAAGCTGGCACTGGACAAGCACCTAAAGTCGGTTCCTGACCAGCCGGGCTGTGGCTCGTACGTTGGTTTGCGTGCAGCCAGCAGCAACAGCCTGGTTGATCAGGCTCTGATCCACCAGGAGGCCTGGTCACAGACCGGGCCGCGGGGGCGTTGACCCCCGGAACTCTCTCCAGGTACTCCAGGTAAGACAAAGTAAATATTCTGAAGCTAAAAAATAGCACCTGAATTATTTTAACAAATGTAAATATATGAGCTAAGGTAGTTCTTTAAAGCTAAAATAAAGAAGACAATATAAAAGGGACTAAAATAAGTGGTGGTAAACAAATAAAGTGGTAATGAAATAAATGAGCTTGGGAAAATAATGGCAAAATAGTGAACTTATTACACTTTAGCACCTGAGAATAGTACCTTGATTATTTTAACAATTGTGAATATATGAACTAAGGTAGTTATGTAAAGCTACAATAAAGCTAAAATAAAGGGGAAATATATAAGGGACTAAATTAAGTATTGGTTAACAAAGTTAAATGGACAGATAGAAACTAAGATATGATATTGATTTGGGAGTAAGATCTGATTTGTTATATATAATAAGTTAAGCAATTAATGGAAATATAAACACAAATGCAGTATAATGTGATCCTTTATTGACAACGTTTCACCCACACAGTGGGCTTTTTCAAGTCACACACGGATCTACCTGGGGTTGGAAGGTACGAGAGTATTTATAGTCATGTTCAGCCAGCGATTTCATCGACCTTGTTGAACTATGTGTTGGCTTTACGTGTTTCTCTTTCGAAAATCACCTCTTTCAGCAGACTTTTGGACTACCCATGGGTTCGCCACTCAGTGCAGTCCTGGCGAACCTATACATGGAACATCTAGAAGCCGAACGTTTCTCCACCATTATTCCTTCGTCTGTCACCTGGCTCCGTTATGTTGACGACATTCTCCTCATAACTCCTAAACGCTTCAACGTTCAAGCTTTCCAAGACAAGCTCAACCAGGTCGAACCTTCAATCCAGTTTACACTTGAAGAAGAAGTCGACAACACTTCCTTTCCTTGATGTTCTGCTCTGCAAAGCTGACCACGAACTTCGTTTTAAAGTCTATCGAAAACCCACCAACCAAAACGATCTTCTCCACTTCTACTCTCACCACGACACCAAAACCAAACGTGGTGTAATTATAGGTTTCTTCCTGCGTGCACTCAGAATCTGCAGCAATGAGTTCCTTGAGGAAGAATGCACTATAATTGAACAAGTATTTTCTAAACTCCACTATCCTCGTCACTTCATCAGAGACTGCAGACGGCGGGCATTAAACATCTTCAACACACCCAGAGAAGACACTGCCGAGAAGAGATACATAGTCCTCCCAACCAACTCCATTGCCAAACATGTTTCCAACATCTTTGCCAAAACATCATTCCAAGTATCTACCTCCACAACCACGACCATCAAGGACATCATCGCGGCTTTCACTGAGACCCACATAAAGGATCACTTGGACAACGAAATATGGATCCCAGGTTACAACCTATACAGATGTGACAGAGTGAACAGGCAAAAGGGGGGGGGTTGGCCTGTACATTGCAGAGTCACTTGTTTGCACAGAACTGCTAAATGCCTCAAATGATGTAGTGGAAGTTTTAGCAGTAAAGGTCGAGAACCAAAACCTAGTCATTGTGATAGTCTACAAGCCTCCGGATGCAACATCCCAGCAATTCCAGGAACAGCTGTTAAAAATTGACCACTGTCTGGAAAACCTTCCAGCTCCTGCACCCAACATCTTGCTCCTGGGGGATTTCAACTTAAGGCACCTAAAATGGAGGAATATAGCAAATAATATTGTTGCAGTAATAACACCAGGAGGCAGCTCTGATGAAAACTCACACTCACGCGAGCTTTTAAATCTCTGCACAAAATTCAATTTAAACCAGCAAATAATAGAGCCTACTAGACTGGAGAATACACTAGACCTCATCTTCACTAACAATGATGATCTGATAAGAAATATCACCATATCAAAAACAATATACTCAGATCACAACATAATTGAGGTTCAGTCATGTATGCGCGGAGCCCCAGACCGATATAATGAGATTAGTCACGAGGGAGCATTCACCAAATTCAACTTCAATAACAAAAACATAAAGTGGGACCAAGTAAACCAAGTCCTAACCGATATAAGCTGGGAAGATATACTAAGCAACACAGACCCCAACTTATGCCTAGAACAGATTAACTCGGTAGCACTCGATGTATGCACAAGGCTTATTCCTCTAAGAAAAAGGAGGAGTAGATGTAAAACAGAAAGAGACAGGCGCTCCCTTTACAGGCGACGGAAAAGAATAACAGAGCGGCTAAAAGAGGTCAATATATCTGAAATGCGTAGGGAGACACTGGTCAGAGAAATAGCAAGCATCGAACTTAAGCTAAAAGAATCCTTTAGGAGTCAGGAATCGCGGGAAGAACTAAAAGCCATAAATGAAATCGAAAGAAACCCAAAGTATTTCTTCTCCTATGCCAAATCAAAATCGAGAACAACGTCCAGTATTGGGCCCCTACTTAAACAAGATGGGTCCTACACAGATGACAACAAGGAAATGAGTGAGCTACTCAAGTCCCAATATGACTCAGTTTTTAGCAAGCCGCTAACCAGACTGAGAGTCGAAGATCAAAATGAATTTTTTATGAGAGAGCCACAAAATTTGATTAACACAAGCCTATCCGATGTTATCCTGACGCCAAATGACTTCGAACAGGCGATAAATGACATGCCCATGCACTCTGCCCCAGGGCCAGACTCATGGAACTCTGTGTTCATCAAGAACTGCAAGAAGCCCCTATCACGAGCCTTTTCCATCCTATGGAGAGGGAGCATGGACACGGGGGTCGTCCCACAGTTACTAAAAACAACAGACATAGCCCCACTCCACAAAGGGGGCAGTAAAGCAACAGCAAAGAACTACAGACCAATAGCACTAACATCCCATATCATAAAAATCTTTGAAAGGGTCCTAAGAAGCAAGATCACCACGCATCTAGAAACCCATCAGTTACACAACCCAGGGCAACATGGGTTTAGAACAGGTCGCTCCTGTCTGTCTCAACTATTGGATCACTACGACAAGGTCCTAAATGCACTAGAAGACAAAAATAATGCAGATGTAATATATACAGACTTTGCAAAAGCCTTCGACAAGTGTGACCATGGCGTAATAGCGCACAAAATGCGTGCTAAAGGAATAACAGGAAAAGTCGGTCGATGGATCTATAATTTTCTCACTAACAGAACACAGAGAGTAGTCGTCAACAGAGTAAAGTCCGAGGCAGCTACGGTGAAAAGCTCTGTTCCACAAGGCACAGTACTCGCTCCCATCTTGTTCCTCATCCTTATATCCGACATAGACAAGGATGTCAGCCACAGCACCGTGTCTTCCTTTGCAGATGACACCCGAATCTGCATGACAGTGTCTTCCATTGCAGACACTGCAAAGCTCCAGGCAGACATCAACCAAATCTTTCAGTGGGCTGCAGAAAACAATATGAAGTTCAACGATGAGAAATTTCAATTACTCAGATATGGTAAACATGAGGAAATTAAATCTTCATCAGAGTACAAAACAAATTCTGGCCACAAATTAGAGCGAAACACCAACGTCAAAGACCTGGGAGTGATCATGTCGGAGGATCTCACCTTCAAGGACCATAACATTGTATCAATCGCATCTGCTAGAAAAATGACAGGATGGATAATGAGAACCTTCAAAACTAGGGAGGCCAAGCCCATGATGACACTCTTCAGGTCACTTGTTCTATCTAGGCTGGAATATTGCTGCACACTAACAGCACCTTTCAAGGCAGGTGAAATTGCCGACCTAGAAAATGTACAGAGAACTTTCACGGCGCGCATAACGGAGATAAAACACCTCAATTATTGGGAGCGCTTGAGGTTCCTAAACCTGTATTCCCTGGAACGCAGGAGGGAGAGATACATGATTATATACACCTGGAAAATCCTAGAGGGACTAGTACCGAACTTGCACACGAAAATCACCCACTACGAATGCAAAAGACTTGGCAGACGATGCACCATCCCCCCAATGAAAAGCAGGGGTGTCACTAGCACGTTAAGAGACCATACAATAAGTGTCAGGGGCCCGAGACTGTTCAACTGCCTCCCAGCACACATAAGGGGGATTACCAACAGACCCCTGGCAGTCTTCAAGCTGGCACTGGACAAGCACCTAAAGTCAGTTCCGGATCAGCCGGGCTGTGGCTCGTATGTTGGTTTGCGTGCAGCCAGCAGCAACAGCCTGGTTGATCAGGCTCTGATCCACCAGGAGGCCTGGTCTCAGACCGGGCCGCGGGGGCGTTGACCCCCGGAACTCTCTCCAGGTAAACTCCAGGTCTCCAGGTAGTAGACAGGACAAGCCTCCATCCTCTGCAGGGGTATACATAATCCCTTGTAATGACTGCAACAAATTATATGTGGGCGAAACATCAAGAGACCTCCAAACACGTATTTCAGAACACCAATATGCCAGCAGGACTGACGATACAAGGAATGCCTGTGTACAACATCGCAATTCACACAACCATTTAATTAACTACAGAAACTCAAGACTTATAGCCACAGAAGACAACACTCAATACAGAAGAATCATGGAATCATCGCTTATCTCTATAACCAACAATTTCAACCAGAACAATGGCTTCTATAACATAGCTGAACCACTCGCCAAGAAACTTCTTCATCGCTATCCCACATAAGAACATAGAACACTGCAGAAGGTCTACAACTTGTCCAATACCCCTGCCAAGCTACCCAAGACTCTATAACCCCACCCGGTAGATCATCAGATGCAGCATTCTCCACCTGACCTCAACATTCTGACCATGACTATAAATACTCCCGTACCTTCCACCCCAGGTAGATCCGTGTGTGACTTGAAAAAGCCCACTGTGTGGGTGAAACGTTGTCAATAAAGGATCACATTATACTGCATTTGTGTTTATATTTCCATTGTGTCGGTATTTTATACCATTTATTTCCATTGAGCAATTAATTGCACAATAAAAGTAAAAAAATATGAGGCAGTTGATACTAGGTAACAAAAGATAGTTTAGGGACTCGCAAAATAATGCAATTGGAATATACACTAATTGTACACACAATATAAAAGGCACTAAACAAGAAGTGATAAACAGAATTAAAAAGACAGGTAGTTAGTTTTTAGTTTAATATCTTTATTATGCACCCCATACCCATCCTGTGGGTGGTAGTCACCCCATACCCATCCTGTGGGTGGTAGTCACCCCATACCCATCCTGTGGGTGGTAGTCACCCCATTCCCATCCTATGGGTGGTAGTCACCCCATACCCATCCTGTGGGTGGTAGTCACCCCATACCCATCCTGTGGGTGGTAGTCACCCCATACCCATCCTGTGGGTGGTAGTCACCCCATACCCATCCTGTGGGTGGTAGTCACCCCATACCCATCCTGTGGGTGGTAGTCACCCCATACCCATCCTGTGGGTGGTAGTCACCCCATACCCATCCAGTAGGTGGTAGTCACCCCATTCCCATCCTGTGGGTGGTGGTCACCCCATACCCATCCTGTGGGTGGTAGTCACCCCATACCCATCCTGTGGGTGGTAGTCACCCCATACCCATCCTGTGGGTGGTAGTCACCCCATACCCATCCTGTGGGTGGTAGTCACCCCATACCCATCCTGTGGGTGGTAGTCACCCCATACCCATCCTGTGAGTGGTAGTCACCACATACCCATTATGTGGGTGGTAGTCACCCCATACCCATCCTGTGGGTGGTAGTCACCCCATACCCATCCTGTGGGTGGTAGTCACCACATACCCATCCTGTGGGTAGTAGTCACCCCATACCCATCCTGTAAGTGGTAGTCACCCCATACCCATCCTGTGGGTGGTAGTCACCCCATACCCATCCTGTGGGTGGTAGTCACCCCATACCCATCCTGTGGGTGGTAGTCACCCCATACCCATCCTGTGGGTGGTAGTCACCCCATACCCATCCTGTGGGTGGTAGTCACCCCATACCCATCCTCTGGGTGGTAGTTACCCCATACCCATCCTGTGGGTGGTAGTCACCCCATACCCATCCTGTAAGTGGTAGTCACACCATACCCATCCTGTGGGTGGTAGTCACCCCATACCCATCCTGTAAGTGGTAGTCACACCATACCCATCCTGTGGGTGGTAGTCACCCCATACCCATCCTGTGGGTGGTAGTCACCCCATACCCATCCTGTGGGTGGTAGTCACCCCATACCCATCCTGTGGGTGGTAGTCACCCCATACCCATCCTGTGGGTGGTAGTCACCCCATACCCATCCTGTGGGTGGTAGTCACCCCATACCCATCCTGTGGGTGGTAGTCACCCCATACCCATCCTGTGGGTGGTAGTCACCCCATACCCATCCTGTAAGTGGTAGTCACACCATACCCATCCTGTGGGTGGTAGTCACCACATACCCATCCTGTGGGTGGTAGTCACCACATACCCATTATGTGGGTGGTAGTCACGACATACCCATCCTGTGGGTGGCAGTCACCCCATTCCCATCCTGTGGGTGGTAGTCACCCCATACCCATCCTATGGGTGGTAGTCACCTCATACCCATCCTGTGGGTGGTAGTCACCACATACCCATTATGTGGGTGGTAGTCACCACATACCCATCCTGTGGGTGGTAGTCACCACATACCCATCCTGTGGGTGGTAGTCACCACATACCCATCCTGTGGGTGGTAGTCACCACATACCCATTATGTGGGTGGTAGTCACCACATACCCATCCTGTGGGTGGCAGTCACCCCATTCCCATCCTGTGGGTGGTAGTCACCCCATACCCATCCTGTGGGTGGTAGTCACCCCATTCCCATCCTGTGGGTGGTAGTCACCCCATACCCATACTGTGGGTGGTAGTCACCCCATACCCATCCTGTAAGTGGTAGTCACACCATACCCATCCTCAGGGTGGTAGTCACCTCATACCCATCCTGTGGGTGGTAGTCACCCCTTACCCATCCTGTTGGTGGTAGTCACCCCATACCCATCCTGTGGATGGTAGTTACCCCATACCCATCCTGTGGGTGGTAGTCACCCCATACCCATCCTGTGGGTGGTAGTCACCCCATACCCATCCTGTGGGTGGTAGTCACCCCATACCCATCCTGTGGGTGGTAGTCACCCCATACCCATCCTGTGGGTGGTAGTCACCCCATACCCATCCTGTGGGTGGTAGTCACCCCATACCCATCCTGTAGGTGGTAGTCACCCCATTCCCATCCTGTGGGTGGTGGTCACCCCATACCCATCCTGTGGGTGGTAGTCACCCCATACCCATCCTGTGGGTGGTAGTCACCCCATACCCATCCTGTGGGTGGTAGTCACCCCATACCCATCCTGTGGGTGGTAGTCACCCCATACCCATCCTGTGGGTGGTAGTCACCCCATACCCATCCTGTGAGTGGTAGTCACCACATACCCATTATGTGGGTGGTAGTCACCCCATACCCATCCTGTGGGTGGTAGTCACCCCATACCCATCCTGAGGGGGGTAGTCACCACATACCCATCCTGTGGGTAGTAGTCACCCCATACCCATCCTGTAAGTGGTAGTCACCCCATACCCATCCTGTGGGTGGTAGTCACCCCATACCCATCCCGTGGGTGGTAGTCACCCCATACCCATCCTGTGGGTGGTAGTCACCCCATACCCATCCTGTGGGTGGTAGTCACCACATACCCATCCTGCGGGTGGTAGTCACCCCATACCCATCCTCTGGGTGGTAGTTACCCCATACCCATCCTGTGGGTGGTAGTCACCCCATACCCATCCTGTAAGTGGTAGTCACACCATACCCATCCTGTGGGTGGTAGTCACCCCATACCCATCCTGTAAGTGGTAGTCACACCATACCCATCCTGTGGGTGGTAGTCACCCCATACCCATCCTGTGGGTGGTAGTCACCCCATACCCATCCTGTGGGTGGTAGTCACCCCATTCCCATCCTATGGGTGGTAGTCACCCCATACCCATCCTGTGGGTGGTAGTCACCCCATACCCATCCTGTGGGTGGTAGTCACCCCATACCCATCCTGTGGGTGGTAGTCACCCCATACCCATCCTGTGGGTGGTAGTCACCCCATACCCATCCTGTGGGTGGTAGTCACCCCATACCCATCCTGTGGGTGGTAGTCACCCCATACCCATCCAGTAGGTGGTAGTCACCCCATTCCCATACTGTGGGTGGTGGTCACCCCATACCCATCCTGTGGGTGGTAGTCACCCCATACCCATCCTGTGGGTGGTAGTCACCCCATACCCATCCTGTGGGTGGTAGTCACCCCATACCCTTCCTGTGGGTGGTAGTCACCCCATACCCATCCTGTGGGTGGTAGTCACCCCATACCCATCCTGTGAGTGGTAGTCAACACATACCCATTATGTGGGTGGTAGTCACCCCATACCCATCCTGTGGGTGGTAGTCACCCCATACCCATCCTGTGGGTGGTAGTCACCACATACCCATCCTGTGGGTAGTAGTCACCCCATACCCATCCTCTAAGTGGTAGTCACCCCATACCCATCCTGTGGGTGGTAGTCACCCCATACCCATCCTGTGGGTGGTAGTCACCCCATACCCATCCTGTGGGTGGTAGTCACCCCATACCCATCCTGTGGGTGGTAGTCACCACATACCCATCCTGTGGGTGGTAGTCACCCCATACCCATCCTCTGGGTGGTAGTTACCCCATACCCATCCTGTGGGTGGTAGTCACCCCATACCCATCCTGTAAGTGGTAGTCACACCATACCCATCCTGTGGGTGGTAGTCACCCCATACCCATCCTGTAAGTGGTAGTCACACCATACCCATCCTGTGGGTGGTAGTCACCCCATACCCATCCTGTGGGTGGTAGTCACCCCATACCCATCCTGTGGGTGGTAGTCACCCCATACCCATCCTGTGGGTGGTAGTCACCCCATACCCATCCTGTGGGTGGTAGTCACCCCATACCCATCCTGTGGGTGGTAGTCACCCCATACCCATCCTGTGGGTGGTAGTCACCCCATACCCATCCTGTGGGTGGTAGTCACCCCATACCCATCCTGTAAGTGGTAGTCACACCATACCCATCCTGTGGGTGGTAGTCACCACATACCCATCCTGTGGGTGGTAGTCACCACATACCCATTATGTGGGTGGTAGTCATGACATACCCATCCTGTGGGTGGCAGTCACCCCATTCCCATCCTGTGGGTGGTAGTCACCCCATACCCATCCTATGGGTGGTAGTCACCTCATACCCATCCTGTGGGTGGTAGTCACCACATACCCATTATGTGGGTGGTAGTCACCACATACCCATCCTGTGGGTGGTAGTCACCACATACCCATCCTGTGGGTGGTAGTCACCACATACCCATCCTGTGGGTGGTAGTCACCACATACCCATCCTGTGGGTGGCAGTCACCCCATTCCCATCCTGTGGGTGGTAGTCACCCCATACCTATCCTGTGGGTGGTAGTCACCCCATTCCCATCCTGTGGGTGGTAGTCACCCCATACCCATACTGTGGGTGGTAGTCACCCCATACCCATCCTGTAAGTGGTAGTCACACCATACCCATCCTCAGGGTGGTAGTCACCTCATACCCATCCTGTGGGTGGTAGTCACCCCTTACCCATCCTGTGGGTGGTAGTCACCCCATACCCATCCTGTGGATGGTAGTTACCCCATACCCATCCTGTGGGTGGTAGTCACCCCATACCCATCCTGTGGGTGGTAGTCACCCCATACCCATCCTGTGGGTGGTAGTCACCCCATACCCATCCTGTGGGTGGTAGTCACCCCATACCCATCCTGTGGGTGGTAGTCACCCCATACCCATCCTGTAGGTGGTAGTCACCCCATTCCCATCCTGTGGGTGGTGGTCACCCCATACCCATCCTGTGGGTGGTAGTCACCCCATACCCATCCTGTGGGTGGTAGTCACCCCATACCCATCCTGTGGGTGGTAGTCACCCCATACCCATCCTGTGGGTGGTAGTCACCCCATACCCATCCTGTGGGTGGTAGTCACCCCATACCCATCCTGTGAGTGGTAGTCACCACATACCCATTATGTGGGTGGTAGTCACCCCATACCCATCCTGTGGGTGGTAGTCACCCCATACCCATCCTGAGGGGGGGTAGTCACCACATACCCATCCTGTGGGTAGTAGTCACCCCATACCCATCCTGTAAGTGGTAGTCACCCCATACCCATCCTGTGGGTGGTAGTCACCCCATACCCATCCTATGGGTGGTAGTCACCTCATACCCATCCTGTGGGTGGTAGTCACCACATACCCATTATGTGGGTGGTAGTCACCACATACCCATCCTGTGGGTGGTAGTCACCACATACCCATCCTGTGGGTGGTAGTCACCACATACCCATCCTGTGGGTGGTAGTCACCACATACCCATCCTGTGGGTGGCAGTCACCCCATTCCCATCCTGTGGGTGGTAGTCACCCCATACCTATCCTGTGGGTGGTAGTCACCCCATTCCCATCCTGTGGGTGGTAGTCACCCCATACCCATACTGTGGGTGGTAGTCACCCCATACCCATCCTGTAAGTGGTAGTCACACCATACCCATCCTCAGGGTGGTAGTCACCTCATACCCATCCTGTGGGTGGTAGTCACCCCTTACCCATCCTGTGGGTGGTAGTCACCCCATACCCATCCTGTGGATGGTAGTTACCCCATACCCATCCTGTGGGTGGTAGTCACCCCATACCCATCCTGTGGGTGGTAGTCACCCCATACCCATCCTGTGGGTGGTAGTCACCCCATACCCATCCTGTGGGTGGTAGTCACCCCATACCCATCCTGTGGGTGGTAGTCACCCCATACCCATCCTGTGGGTGGTAGTCACCCCATACCCATCCTGTAGGTGGTAGTCACCCCATACCCATCCTGTGGGTGGTGGTCACCCCATACCCATCCTGTGGGTGGTAGTCCCATACCCATCCTGTGGGTGGTAGTCAGCCCATACCCATCCTGTGGGTGGTAGTCACCCCAAACCCATCCTGTGGGTGGTTGTCACCCCATACCCATCCTGTGGGTGATAGTCACCCCATACCCATCCTGTGAGTGGTAGTCACCCAATACCCGTCCTGTTGGTGGTAGCCACGCCTTACCCATCGTGTGGGTGGTAGCCACGCCTTACCCATCATGTTGGTGGTAGTCACCCCATACCCATTCTGTGGGTGGTAGTCACCTCACACCCATCCTGTGGATGGTAGTCACCCCATACCCATCCTGTGGGTGGTAGTCACCCCATACCCATCCTGTGGGTGGTAGTCACCCCATACCCATCCTGTGGTCGGTAGTCACCCCATGCCCATCCTGTTTGCGGTAGTCACCGGACACCTATCCTCTGGGTGGTAGTCACATGATACCCATCCTGTGGGTGGTAGTCAAACCATACCCATGATGTGGGTGGTAGTCACCCCATACCCATCCTGTGGCGGTAGTCACCCTATACCCATCTTGTGGGTGATAGTCACCCCATACCCATCCTGTGGGTGATAGTCACCCCATACCCATCCTGTAAGTGGTAGTCACCCCATACCCATCCTGTGGGTGGTAGTCACCCCATACCCATCCTGTAAGTGGTAGTCACACCATACCCATCCTGTGGGTGGTAGTCACCCCATACCCATCCTGTGGGCGGTAGTCACCCAGTACCCATCCTGTGGGTGGTAGTCACCCAATACCCATCCTGTGGGTGGTAGTCACCCCATACCCATCCTGTGGGCGGTAGTCACCCAGTACCCATCCTGTGGGCGGTAGTCACCCCATACCCATCCTGTGGGTGGTAGTCACCGCATACCGATCCTGTGGGCGGTAGTCACCCCATACACATCCTGTGGGTGGTAGTCACCCCATACCCATCCTGTGGGTAGTAGTCACCCCATACCCATCCTGTGGGTGGTAGTCACCCATACCCATCATGTGGGTGGTAGTCACCCCATACCCATCCTGTGGGTGGTAGTCACCCCATACCCATCCTGTGGGTGGTAGTCACCCCATACCCATCCTGTGGGTGGTAGTCACCCCATACCCATCCTGTGGGTGGTAGTCACCCCATACCCATCCTGTGGGTGGTAGTCACCCCATACCCATCCTGTGGGTGTAGTCACCCCATACCCATCCTGTGGGTGGTAGTCACCCCATACCCATCCTATGGGTGGTAGTCACCCCATACCCATCCTGTGGGTGGTAGTCACCACATACCCATCCTGTGGGTGGTAGTCACCCCATACCCATCCTGTGGGTGGTAGTCACCCCATACCCATCCTGTGGGTGGTAGTCACCCCATACCCATCCTGTGGGAGGTAGTCACCCCATACCCATCCTGTGGGTGGTAGTCACCCCATACCCATCCTGTGGGTGGTAGTCACCCCATACCCATCCTGTGGGTGGTAGTCACCCCATAGCCATCCTGTGGGTGGTAGTCACCCCATTCCCATCCTGTGGGTGGTAGTCACCCCATACCCATCCTGTGGGTGGTAGTCACCCCATACCCATCCTGTAAGTGGTAGTCACACCATACCCATCCTGTGGGTGGTAGTCACCTCATACCCATCCTGTGGGTGGTAGTCACCCCTTACCCATCCTGTGGGTGGTAGTCACCCCATACCCATCCTGTGGGTGGTAGTCACCCCATACCAATCCTGTGGGTGGTAGTCACCCCATTCCCATCCTGTGGGTGGTAGTCACCCCATACCCATCCTGTGGGTGGTAGTCACCCCATACCCATCCTGTGGGTGGTAGTCACCCCATACCCATCCTGTGGGTGGTAGTCACCCCATACCCATCCTGTGGGTGGTAGTCACCCCATACCCATCCTGTGGGTGGTAGTCACCTCATACCCATTCTATAGGTGGTAGTCACCCCATACCCATCCTGTGGGTGGTAGTCACCCCATACCCATCCTGTGGGTTGTAGTCACCCCATACCCATTCTATACGTGGTAGTCACCCCATACCCATCCTGTGGGTGGTAGTTACCCCATACCCATCCTGTAGGTGGTAGTCACCCCATACCCATCATGTGGGTGGTAGTCACCCCATACCCATCCTGTGGGTGTTAGTCACCCCATACCCAACCTGTTGGTTGTAGTCACCTCATACCCATTCTATAGGTTGTAGTCACCCCATACCCATCCTGTGGGTTCTAGTCACCACATACCCATCCTGTGGGTTCTAGTCACCACATACCCATCCTGTAGGTGGTAGTCACCCCATACATATCCTGTGGGCGGTAGTCACCTCATACACATCCAGTGGGTGGTACTCACCCCATACCCATTATCTGGGTGGAACTCACCCCATACCCATTATGTGGGTGGTACTCACCTCATACCCATCCTGTGGGTGGTGGTCACCTCATACCCATTCTGTGGGTGGTAGTTACCTCATACCCATCCTATGGGTGGTAGTCACCTCATACCCATCCTGTGCGTGGTAGTCACCCCATACCCATCCTGTGGGTTGTAGTCACCCTACACCCATCCTTTGGGTGGTAGTCACCCCATACCCATCCTGTTGGTGGTAGTCACCTCATACCCATCCTGTGGGTGGTAGTCACCTCATACCCTTCCTGTGGGTGGTAGTCACCCCATACCCATCCTGTTGGTGGTAGTCACCTCATACCGATCGTGTGGGTGGTAGTGACCCCATACCCATCCTGAGGGTGGTAGTCACCTCATACCCATCCTGTGGGTTGTAGTCACCTCATACCCAGCCAATGGGTGGTATTCATCTCATACCCATCCTGTGCGTGGTAGTCACCCCATACCCATCCTGTGGGTGGTAGTCACCTAATATCCATTCTGTGGGTGGTAGTAACCCCATACCCATCCTGTGGGTGGTAGTCACCCCATACCCATCCTGTGGGTGGTAGTCACCTCATACCATCCTGTGGGTGGTAGTCACCTCATACCCATCCTATGGGTGGCAGTCACCTCATACCCATTCTGTGCGTGGTAGTCACCCCATACCCATCCTGTGGGTGGTAGTCACCTCATATCCATCCTGTGGGTGGTAGTAACCCCATAACCATCCTGTGGGTGGTAGTCACCCCATACCCATCCTGTGGGTGGTAATCACCCCATACCCATCCTGTGGGTGGTAGTCACCCCATACCCATCCTGTGGGTAGTAGTCACCTCATACCCATCCTGTGGGTGGTAGTCACCCCATACCCATTTTGTGGGTTGTAGTCACCTCATACCAATCCTGTGGGTGGTAGTCACCCAACACCCATCATGTGAGTTATAGTCACCCCATACCCATCCTGTGGGTGGTAGTCACCACATACCCATCCTGTGGGTGGTAGTCACCCCATACCCATCCTGTGGGTGGTAGTCTCCTCATACCTATCCTCTGGGTGGTAGTCACCTCATACCCATCCTGTGGGTGGTAGTCACCCCATACTTATCCTGTGGGTGGTAGTCACGTCATACCCTTCCTGTGGGTAGTAGTCACCTCATACCCATCCTGTGGGTTGTAGTCACTCCATACCCATCCTGTGGGTGGTAATCACCTCATACCCATCCTGTGGGTGGTAGTCACCATATATCCATCCTGTGGGAGGTAGTCACTCCATACCCTTCCTGTGGGTGGTAGTCACCCCATACCCATCCTGTGGGAGGTAGTCACCTCATACCCATCCTGTCTTTGGTAGTCACCCCATACCCATCCTGTGGGTGGTAGTCACCCCATACCCATCCTGTGGGTGGTAGTCACCCCATACCCATCCTGTAAGAGGTAGTCACACCATACCCATCCTGTGGGTGGTAGTCACCTCATACCCATCCTGTGGGTGGTAGTCACCTCTTACCCATCCTGTGGGTGGTAGTCACCCCATACCCATCCTGTGGGTGGTAGTCACCCCATACCCATCCTGTGGGTGGTAGTCACCCCATACCCATCCTGTGGGTGGTAGTCACCCCATACCCATCCTGTGGGTGGTAGTCACCCCATACCCATCCTGTGGGTGGTAGTCACCCCATACCCATCCTGTGGGTGGTAGTCACCCCATACCCATCCTGTGGGTGGTAATCACCCCATACCCATCCTGTAGGTGGTAGTCACCCCATTCCCATCCTGTGGGTGGTGGTCACCCCATACCCATCCTGTGGGTGGTAGTCACCCCATACCCATCCTGTGGGGGGTAGTCACCCCATACCCATCCTGTTGGTGGTAGTCACCCCATACCCATCCTGTGGGTGGTAGTCACCCCATACCCATCTTGTGGGTGGTATTCACCCCATACCCATCCTGTGAGTGGTAGTCACCACATTCCCATTATGTGGGTGGTAGTCACCCCATACCCATCCTGTGGTTGGTAGTCACCCCATACCCATCCTGTGGGTGGTAGTCACCACATACCCATCCTGTGGGTAGTAGTCACCCCATACCCATCCTGTAAGTGGTAGTCACCCCATACCCATCCTGTGGGTGGTAGTCACCCTATACCCATCCTGTGGGTGGTAGTCACCCCATACCCATCCTGTGGGTGGTAGTCACCCCATACCCATCCTGTAGGTGGTAGTCACCCCATTCCCATCCTGTGGGTGGTGGTCACCCCATACCCATCCTGTGGGTGGTAGTCACCCCATACCCATCCTGTGGGGGGTAGTCACCCCATACCCATCCTGTTGGTGGTAGTCACCCCATACCCATCCTGTGGGTGGTAATCACCCCATACCCATCCTGTGGGTGGTAGTCACCCCATACCCATCCTGTGAGTGGTAGTCACCACATACCCATTATGTGGGTGGTAGTCACCCCATACCCATCCTGTGGTTAGTAGTCACCCCATACCCATCCAGTGGGTGGTAGTCAAGACATACCCATCCTGTGGGTAGTAGTCACCCCATACCCATCCTGTAAGTGGTAGTCACCCCATACCCATCCTGTGGGTGGTAGTCACCCCATACCCATCCTGTGGGTGGTAGTCACCCCATACCCATCCTGTGGGTGGTAGTCACCCCATACCCATACTGTGGGTGGTAGTCACCACATACCCATCCTGTGGGTGGTAGTCACCCCATACCCATCCTCTGGGTGGTAGTTACCCCATACCCATCCTGTGGGTGGTAGTCACCCCATACCCATCCTGTAAGTGGTAGTCACACCATACCCATCCTGTGAGTGGTAGTCACCCCATACCCATCCTGTAAGTGGTAGTCACACCATACCCATCCTGTGGGTGGTAGTCACCCCATACCCATCCTGTGGGTGGTAGTCACCCCATTCCCATCCTGTGGGTGGTAGTCACCCCATACCCATCCTGTGGGTGGTAGTCACCCCATACCCATCCTGTGGGTGGTAGTCACCCCATACCCATCCTGTGGGTGGTAGTCACCCCATACCCATCCTGTGGGTGGTAGTCACCCCATACCCATCCTGTGGGTGGTAGTCACCCCATACCCATCCTGTGGGTGGCAGTCACCCCAATCCCATCCTGTGGGTGGTAGTCACCCCATACCCATCCTATGTGTGGTAGTCACCTCATACCCATCCTGTGGGTGGTAGTCACCACATACCCATTATGTGGGTGGTAGTCACCACATACCCATCCTGTGGGTGGTAGTCACCTCATACCCATCCTGTGGGTGGTAGTCACCACATACCCATCCTGTGGGTGGTAGTCACCACAAACCCATTATGTGGGTGGTAGTCACCACATACCCATCCTGTGGGTGGCAGTCACCCCATTCCCATCCTGTGGGTGGTAGTCACCCCATACCCATCCTGTGGGTGGTAGTCACCCCATTCCCATCCTGTGGGTGGTAGTCACCCCATACCCATCCTGTGGGTGGTAGTCACCCCATACCCATCCTGTAAGTGGTAGTCACACCATTCCCATCCTGTGGGTGGTAGTCACCTCATACCCATCCTGTGGGTGGTAGTCACCCCTTACCCATCCTGTGGGTGGTAGTCACCCCATACCCATCCTGTGGGTGGTAGTCACCAAATACCAATCCTGTGGGTGGTAGTCACCCCATTCCCATCCTGTGGGTGGTAGTCACCCCATACCCATCCTGTGGGTGGTAGTCACACCATACCCATCCTGTGGGTGGTAGTCACCTCATGCCCATCCTGTGGATGGTAGTCACCTCATACCCATCCTGTGGGTGGTAGTCACACCATACCCACCCTGTGGGTGGTAGTCACCTCATACCCATCCTGTGGATGGTAGTCACCTCATACCCATCCTGTGGGTGGTGGTCACCTCATACCCATCCTGTGGGTGGTAGTTACCTCATACCCATCCTATGGGTGGTAGTCACCTCATACCCATCCTGTGCGTGGTAGTCACCCCATACCCATCCTGTAGGTGGTAGTCACCCCACACCCATCCTGTGGGTGGTAGTCACCCCATACCCATCCTGTTGGTGGTAGTCACCTCATACCCATCCTGTGGGTGGTAGTCACCTCATACCCATCCTGTAGGTGGTAGTCACCCCATACCCATCCTGTGGGTGGTAGTCACCTCATACCGATCGTGTGGGTGGTAGTGACCCCATACCCATCCTGTGGTTGGTAGTCACCTCATACCCATCCTGTGGATGGTAGTCACCTCATACCCATCCTGTGGGTGGTAGTCACACCATACCCATCCTCTGGGTGGTAGTCACCTCATACCCATCATGTGGATGGTAGTCACCTCATACCCATCCTGTGGGTGGTGGTCACCTCATACCCATCCTGTGGGTGGTAGTTACCTCATACCCATCCTATGGGTGGTAGTCACCTCATACCCATCCTGTGCGTGGTAGTCACCCCATACCCATCCTGTGGGTGGTAGTCACCCTACACCCATCCTTTGGGTGGTAGTCACCCCATTCTTATCCTGTTGGTGGTAGTCACCTCATACCCATCCTGTGGGTGGTAGTCACCTCATACCCTTCCTGTGGGTGGTAGTCACCCCATACCCATCCTGTTGGTGGTAGTCACCTCATACCGATCGTGTGGGTGGTAGTGACCCCATACCCATCCTGAGGGTGGTAGTCACCTCATACCCATCCTGTGGGTTGTAGTCACCTCATACCCATCCAATAGGTGGTATTCATCTCATACCCATCCTGTGCGTGGTAGTCACCCCATACCCATCCTGTGGGTGGTAGTCACCTAATATCCATTCTGTGGGTGGTAGTAACCCCATACCCATCCTGTGGGTGGTAGTCACCCCATATCCATCCTGTGGGTGGTAGTCACCTCATACCATCCTGTGGGTGGTAGTCACCTCATACCCATCCTATGGGTGGCAGTCACCTCATACCCATTCTGTGCGTGGTAGTCACCCCATACCCATCCTGTGGGTGGTAGTCACCTCATATCCATCCTGTGGGTGGTAGTAACCCCATAACCATCCTGCGGGTGGTAGTCACCCCATACCCATCCTGTGGGTGGTAATCACCCCATACCCATCCTGTGGGTGGTAGTCACCCCATACCCATCCTGTGGGTAGTAGTCACCTCATACCCATCCTGTGGGTGGTAGTCACCCCATACCCATTTTGTGGGTGGTAGTCACCTCATACCAATCCTGTGGGTGGTAGTCACCCAACACCCATCATGTGAGTTATAGTCACCCCATACCCATCCTGTGGGTGGTAGTCACCACATACCCATCCTGTGGGTGGTAGTCACCCCATACCCATCCTGTGGGTGGTAGTCTCCTCATACCTATCCTCTGGGTGGTAGTCACCTCATACCCATCCTGTGGGTGGTAGTCACCCCATACCCATCCTGTGGGTGGTAGTCACCTCATACCCTTCCTGTGGGTAGTAGTCACCTCATACCCATCCTGTGGGTTGTAGTCACTCCATACCCATCCTGTGGGTGGTAATCACCTCATACCCATCCTGTGGGTGGTAGTCACCATATATCCATCCTGTGGGAGGTAGTCACTCCATACCCTTCCTGTGGGTGGTAGTCACCCCATACCCATCCTGTGGGAGGTAGTCACCTCATACCCATCCTGTCTTTGGTAGTCACCCAATACCCATCCTGTGGGTGGTAGTCACCCCATACCCATCCTGTGGGTAGTAGTCACCTCATACCCATCCTGTGGGTGGTAGTCACCCCATGCCCATTTTGTGGGTGGTAGTCACCTCATACCAATCCTGTGGGTGGTAGTCACCCAACACCCATCATGTGGTTATAGTCACCCCATACCCATCCTGTGGGTGGTAGTCACCACATACCCATCCTGTGGGTGGTAGTCACCCTATACCCATCCTGTGGGTGGTAGTCTCCTCATACCTATTATGTGGGTGGTAGTCACCTCATACCCATCCTGTGGGTGGTAGTCACGCCATACCCATCTTGTGGGTGGTAGTCACCCCATACCCATCCTGTGGGTAGTAGTCACCTCATATCCATCCTGTGGGTTGTAGTCACTCCATACCCATCCTGTGGGTGGTAATCACCTCATACCCATCCTGTGGGTGGTAGTCACACCATACCCATCATGTGGGTGGTAGTCACCTCATACTCATCCCGTGGGTGGTAGTCACCCCATACCCATCCTGTGGGTGGTAATCACCATATACCCATCCTGTGGGTAGTAGTCACCCCATACCCATCCTGTGGGTGGTAGTCACCCCATACCCATCCTGTGGGTGGTAGTCACCTCATACACATCCTGTGGGTTGTAGTCACCCCATACCCATCCTGTGGGTGGTAGACATCCCATACCCATCCTGTGGGTAGTAATCACCTCATACCCATCCTGTGGGCGGTAGTCACCCCATACCCATCCTCTGGGTGGTAGTCACCCCATACACATCCTGTGCGTGGTAGTCGCCTCATAGCCATCCTCTGGGTGGAAGTCACCCCATACCCACCTTGTGGGTGGTAGTCACCCCATACCCATCCTGTGGGTAGTAGTCACCTCATACCCATACTGTGGGTTGTAGTCACTCCATACCCATCCTGTGGGTGGTAGTCACCCCATACCCATCCTGTGGGTGGTAGTCACCTCATACCCGTCCTGTGGGTGGTAGTCACCCCATTCCCATCCTCTGGGTGGTAATCACCTCATACCCATCCTGTGGGGGTAGTCACCCCATACCCATCCTGTGGGTAGTAGTCACCCCATACCCATCCTGTGGGTGGTAGTCAACTCATACCCATCCTGTGGGTGGTAGTCACCTCATACCCATCCTGTGGGAGGTAGTCACCCCATACCCATCCTGTGGGTGTTAGTCACCCCATACCCATCCTGTGGGAAGTAGTCACCTCATACCTATCCTGTGGGTGGTAGTCACCCCATTCCCATCCTGTGGGTGGTAGTCACCCCATACCTATCCTGTGGGTGGTAGTCACCTCATACCCATCCTGTGGGTGGAAGTCACCCCATATCCATCCTGTGGGTGGTAGTCACTTCATACCCATCCTGTGGGTGGTAGTCACCACATACCCATCCTGTGGGTGGTAGTCACCCCATACCCATCCTGTGGGTTGTAGTCATCTCATACCCATCCTGTGAGTGGTAGTCACCTCATACCCATCCTGTGGGTGGTAGTCACCCCATACCCATCCTGTGGGTGGTAGTCACCCCATACCCATCCTCTGGGTAGTAGTCACATCATACCCATCCTGAGGGTGATAGTCACCCTATACCCATCCTGTGGGTGGTAGTCACCCCATACCCACCCTGTTGGTGGTAGTCACCTCATACCCATCCTGTGGGTGGTAGTCACCCCATACCCATCCTGTGGGTAGTAATCACCTCATACCCATCATGTGGGTGGTAGTCACCCCATACCCTTCCTGTGGGTAGTAGTCACCCCATACCCATTCTGTGGGTGTTAGTCACCCCATACCCATCCTCTGGGTTGTAGTCACCTCGTATCCATCCTTTTGGTGGTAGTCACCCCACACCCATTCTGTGGGTGGTAGTCACCCCATACGCATCCTGTGGGCGGTAGTCACCTCATACCCATCCTGTGAGTTGTAGTCACCCCATACCCATCCTTTGGGTAGTAGTCACCCTTATACCCATCCTTTGGGTGGTAGTCACCTCATACCCATCCTGTGGGTGGTAGTCACCCCATACCCTTCCCATGGGTGGTAGTTTCCTCATACCCATCCTGTGGGTGGTAGTCACCTCATACCCATCCTGTGGGTGGTAGTCACCACATACTCATCCTATGGGTGGCAGTCACCTCATACCCATCCTGTGGGTGGTAGTCACCTCATACCCATCCTGTGGGTGGTAGTCACTTCATGCCTATCCTGTGGGTGGTAGTCACCTCATACCCATCCTGTGGGAGGTAGTCACCCCATACCCATCCTGTGGGTGATAGCCACCTCATACCCATCCTGTGGGTGGTTGCCACCTCATACCCATCCTGTGGGTGGTAGTCATCCCATACCCATACCTTGGGTGGTAATCACCTCATACCCATCCTGTGAGTGGTAGTCACCCAATACCCATCCTGTGGGTGGTAGTCACCTCATACTCATCCTGTGGGTTGTGGTCACCCCATACCCATCATGTGGGTGGTAGTCACCTCATACCCATCCTGTGGGTGGTAGTCACCCTATTCCCATCCTGTGAGTGGTAGTCACCCAATACCCATCGTGTGGGTGGTAGTCACCTCATACCCATCCTGTGGGTGGTAGTCACCTCATACCCATCCTGTGGGTGGTAGTCACCCCATACCCATTTTGTGGGTGGCAGTCACCTCATACCAATCCTGTGGGTGGTAGTCACCCAACACCCATCATGTGGTTATAGTCACCCCATACCCATCCTGTGGGTGGTAGTCACCACTTACCCATCCTGTGGGTGGTAGTCACCCCATACCCATCCTGTGGGTGGTAGTCTCCTCATACCTATCCTGTGGGTGGTAGTCACCTCATACCCATCCTGTGGGTGGTAGTCACGCCATACCCATCCTGTGGGTGGTAGTCACCCCATACCCATCCTGTGTTTAGTAGTCACCTGATACCCATCCTGTGGGTTGTAGTCACTCCATACCCATCCTGTGGGTGGTAATCACCTCATACCCATCCTGTGGGTGGTAGTCACACCATACCCATCATGTGGGTGGTAGTCACCTCATACTCATCCTGTGGGTTGTAGTCACCCCATACCCATCCTGTGGGTGGTAATCACCCCATACCCATCCTGTGGGTAGTAGTCACCCCGTACCCATCCTGTGGGTGGTAGTCACCCCATACCCATCCTGTGGGTGGTAGTCACCTCATACACATCCTGTGGGTTGTAATCACCCCATACCCATCCTGTGGGTGGTAGACACCCCATACCCATCCTGTGGGTAGTAACCACCTCATACCCATCCTGTGGGCGGTAGTCACCCCATTCCCATCCTCTGGGTGGTAGTCACCCCATACACATCCTGTGGGTGGTAGTCGCCTCATAGCCATCCTCTGGGTGGAAGTCACCCCATACCCACCTTGTGGGTGGTAGTCACCCCATACCCATCCTGTGGGTAGTAGTCACCTCATACCCATACTGTGGGCTGTAGTCACTCCATACCCATCCAGTGGGTGGTAGTCACCCCATACCCATCCTGTGGGTGGTAGTCACCTCATACCCGTCCTGTGGGTGGTAGTCACCCCATTCCCATCCTCTGGGTGGTAATCACCTCATACCCATCCTGTGGGTGGTAGTCAACCCATACCCATCCTGTGGGTAGTAGTCACCCCATACCCATCCTGTGGGTGGTAGTCAACTCATACCCATCCTGTGGGTGGTAGTCACCTCATACCCATCCTGTGGGAGGTAGTCACCTCATACCCATCCTGTGGGTGTTAGTCACCCCATACCCATCCTGTGGGAAGTAGTCACCTCATACCTATCCTGTGGGTGGTAGTCACCCCATTCCCATCCTGTGGGTGGTAGTCACCCCATACCTATCCTGTGGGTGGTAGTTACCTCATACCTATCCTGTGGGTGGACGTCACCCCATATCCATCCTGTGGGTGGTAGTCACTTCATACCCATCCTGTGGGTGGTAGTCACCACATACCCATCCTGTGGGTGGTAGTCACCCCATACCCATCCTGTGGGTTGTAGTCATCTCATACCCATCCTGTGAGTGGTAGTCACCTCATACCCATCCTGTGGGTGGTAGTCACCCCATTCCCATCCTGTGGGTGGTAGTCACCCCATACCCATCCTCTGGGTAGTAGTCACATCATACCCATCCTGAGGGTGATAGTCACCCTATTACCATCCTGTGGGTGGTAGTCACCCCATACCCATCCTGTTGGTGGTAGTCACCTCATACCCATCCTGTGGGTGGTAGTCACCCCATACCCATCCTGTGGGTGGTAATCACCTCATACCCATCATGTGGGTGGTAGTCACCCCATACCCTTCCTGTGGGTAGTAGTCACCCCATACCCATTCTGTGGGTGTTAGTCACCCCATACCCATCCTCTGGGTTGTAGTCACCTCGTATCCATCCTTTTGGTGGTAGTCACCCCACACCCATTCTCTGGGTGGTAGTCACCCCATACGCATGCTGTGGGCGGTAGTCACCTCATACCCATCCTGTGGGTGGTAGTCACCCCATACCCATCCTTTGGGTAGTAGTCACCCTTATACCCTTCCTTTGGGTGGAAGTCACCTCATACCCATCCTGTGGGTGGTAGTCACCCCATACCCTTCCTATGGGTGGTAGTTTCCTCATACCCATCCTGTGGGTGGTAGTCACCTCATACCCATCCTGTGGGTGGTAGTCACCACATACCCATCCTATGGGTGGCAGTCACCTCATACCCATCCTGTGGGTGGTAGTCACCTCATACCCATCCTGTGGGTGGTAGTCACTTCATGCCTATCCTGTGGGTGGTAGTCACCTCATACCCATCCTGTGGGAGGTAGTCACCCCATACCCATCCTGTGGGTGATAGCCACCTCATACCCATCCTGTGGGTGGTTGCCACCTCATACCCATCCTGTGGGTGGTAGTCATCCCACGCCCATCCTGTGGGTGGTGATCACCCCATACCCATACCGTGGGTGGTAATCACCTCATACCCATCCTGTGAGTGGTAGTCACCCAATACCCATCCTGTGGGTGGTAGTCACCTCATACTCATCCTGTGGGTTGTGGTCACCCCATACCCATCATGTGGGTGGTAGTTACCTCATACCCATCCTGTGGGTGGTAGTCACCCTATTCCCATCCTGTGAGTGGTAGTCACCCAATACCCATCGTGTGGGTGGTAGTCACCTCATACCCTTCCTGTGGGTGGTAGTCACCTCATACCCATCCTGTGGGTGGTAGTTACGTCATACCCATCCTGTCGGTGGTAGTCATCCCACACTCATCCTGTGGGTGGTAGTCACCCTATACCCATCCTGTGGGCGGTAGTCAACTCATACCCATCCTGTGAGTGGTAGTCACCTCATACTCATCCTGTGGGTTGTGGTCACCCCATACCCATCATGTGGGTGGTAGTCACCTCATACCGATCCTGTGGGTGGTAGTCACCCCATACCCATCCTGTGGGTGGTAGTCACCCCATGCCCATCCTGTGGGTGGTAGTCACCTCATACCCATCCTGTGGGTGGTAGTCACCTCATACCCATCCTGTGGGTGGTAGACACCTTATACCCATCCTGTGGGTGGTAGTAACCTCATACCCATCCTGTGGGTGTGTCAGCATAGTTGCTGATCCCTGTGTTATATAGCATAGCATATAGTATCATCCATGTGGTTTAGATAGGAGATCCCTTTTAGACCTCTGACTTTGTGTGAGGTCACGGGATGTGCACGTGTACGTTCGTACCTCTGCCTCGCTCTCAGTCGGCGTGTACATCCAGTCTAAGACAGGCAGAGGCTGGGCTCCATTTCCCATCATCACAGTCTGACAATATATATCGTTACCATGAAACACGTGTGTCTACCTTCAACCCTCGATATCTCCATTTAAGAACCCCTACGATAGATGGTGACAGGGGTGTGGGCGTAAAATTGATAATTACGCCGATGTACGGAGATTTCTTTTGACCAACAAGACGGCCATTTCGTGTCAGCAGTAGGCCGACCTAGCCAAGCCTGCTACCTCAAGTCAGCTACTCTCCCAAGCTTCTACCAGCTTCTACACCATTCACTGGTCAGTCTCTTTGTATTAGTGTTTATCTGCTTATTTGCATCACTCCCGAGGGGTTGACCCGAGTTTGCAAAATAAGCCAGCTTCCAGTCTGTGGTGAGGGAGCCCAGTCGAGCCTAGTTTACTCCATCCATTTCCTTTGCCTGCCAAGCCAGCTTCCACCCCTGCTGTGCTCATTGTGTGAAGTTATCAAGCTATTCTGTGTGAAGGGTTAAGATAAGCCAGCTAGCAACTAACCCAGGTGTCTTACCCCAGTACTCAAGCAAGCCACGTGAGTAGTCTTATCGCTTGTGATTCAAGCTCCTAGCAATCCTGAGTGCTTTTTTCATCCTTGTGGAGTTGTGGTATTTCGTGGGTGTATTTTAAGCTAGCCAGCTTAGAATATCTTCGCAGCTGTGTGGCTGTTCTCAGTGAGGCTTACGCCGTTCAACCCATAGGCCCAACCACCCACTCACCACGTGTGCCTCACCATGCGGTCTCAGACGCCTTAGCCCTGTTATGCCCACAAACTCAACCACTCTTACTGTTTTGGTACTCACCCAACCTCCACCAGTGTTTTGGGTACACAACTCCGGGTTCCAGCAGCATATTTTAAGGACCACATAGGGGGTCAAGAGCTAGAGTGTATTTCGTGCCACCGTTAAAAGCCTTCTGTGTGAATTCATCGTCGATGTAAGCGCACTTCTACGATCACGTGTGCAGAGGACAGCAGCAAGACGACATAAACAATCCTCCAACCTTCCACCATCAACCTCATTCTTCACCAAGTCATTACAGCGATAATATTTTTTTTTTTTCATAGAGACATTTGCGAGTGTTGAGGCATTTCTTTTGTGTTTCCAGTGATTTTTTTCTTAGTGACACTCAGTGACTCTCGATCAGACTCAGTGTTTGTTTGCAATAATCTTTTATCTCCTTAATTCAGTGTTAATTTTCGTGCTTTGTCTTATGTCTGTTGTGTTGTGTGTCTTTTTATACACTTAAAGTAAGTACCTTAGTGCTTTTCCTTGTTGTGTGTGCAACATATGAGCAGTATAGAACTTGTGTTTACACTTCAGAATCACCTTGTGTTCTCAGTATTCCAGTGAAGTATTTCAGTAATTTATCAGCTATATTCTGCATCACAACTCAGTGTTGTCTGTTATAATTTTTTCTTCCCAGCATTTGTGTATTCTTGTTTTGTTCCCTGTGTGTTGAACATTCTTGTGTTCATATTCTTTCATTTAGCCAGTGTCTAATTTGTCTTATTTCCACAGACAATAGTGCCATTATTTTGTGCAAGCAAGAAATAATTTTTTTTCCAAATTTTTCACACATCCAGTTTCATTGCAAGAAAATTCTAGTATTGTGTTTATGTTGATGTGTTGTGTTCTGCATCACTGTAAGTGTTCAAACTTTTTTGTTCTGTGTTTTAGCACCTATTATTTTTTCATGTTTCATTGAACAAATTCACTCTTAGTGCAATTTTTAAGTTCTTCTTTTAGAGTAAATTGTTCTTTTGCTTGTTAAGTGTTCCTTTAGTGCAGTTAAGAGTTAAAGTGTTCATTCTTTGATATATTTATTTTCTTGTGTGTGTAATAATTTTTTTTATGATTGCACATTGACTCACTTTGCAATAATTCTTGTGCAAATATTGTGTTGCCATTAAAGTTTTTCTTGCAGAAATTTTATGCAGTGTTTTTTTGATTAGCAATTATTTGCAATATTGCTACAGTTTATTTCAGTGCAGTTTCATATGCTCTGTTCTGTGCATAATATTTTATTCTTTGTGTGCCATTTTATTTTATTTCAGCGAATTGTGTCCCAATTTGTTTAATTTTTGCACAAGCTTTATTGAGCCCATTTTATCATTTAGTTGTGTATTTTCCTGTTGCATTGAAAGTAAAGACAACTCACTGTGCCATTCATTCAATTTAAAGTAAAAGTTGAGCAAATCAGATTTGAGTAAAGTACAAGTTCTCTTGATTTTCAAAGTGTTGTCTGTTCAGATAAGCATTTTCTCTGTGATTGTGAGTTCTTTGCTTACTGTGTGACCTGTCAATTTTTAATTACTTATGCAGAATCGTTAAGCATTTTTTTTCCCATTTAAGCTCACTGTGTTGTGTGTTCCTGATAGTCACCCTAAGAAGCCTCGTACTGATGATGAGTACCAGTCAGATCTTCCCTACTGTACTTATCATAGAATTCATGGACATGACACATCTGAGTGCAATGCTCTCTACAACCTGCAGTACTCTAGATCTTTCCGTGGCCGTTCCAACCGCAGAGCCAAGAGAGGAAACAGACGTCGTGGTTCACAAACTAACCAGAACCAGGCTCATTCTTCCAATTCGGGGGAATCCGAGCGCCCAAGTCTACTCGTCCAGTCGTGACAGTAGTAGGTGATAACGAGTACACCATCCCAGTCCAAAATTCCTATGAAGCCTTAGCCAGCCTTGAGAATGACAACCCTGCTGTTGATGCTGCTTCACACGTCTCTGACGTAGAGAAATTTGGGGATGAAGTAGAAAATGCCTTCTCCGATGACAACCCACCTTTCTGTTTGCATATAACTCCTAACGAAACGATTGGTCCTTTAGTACAAGCTTCTGTCCATAATGTGCCCGTTCATGTGTTCATGGACTCTGGTGCGCAAGTTAATATCATTAGGTCTAGCTTGTTTAAAGAGAAGCAGTTATGCCGTGTCCTCCTCGTTGAACCAACTACTGTAACCTCCCTTAGTGGAGTAGCTGGTTCCCTTCTGCGAGTCCGAGGTCAGACTTCGCTCACCTTTACTATCCAAGAAAGAGACTTGACTGCTGCTTTTCTTGTTATCGACCAGATTACTTTCCCTGGTGACCTTCTACTGGGATTTGCTTCCATGCGAGACTTACGCATTATGCTCGACCCGTACCGATGGCATGCCCAAATTGACGACTTGATCGTTCCATTCTGGGGTTACCAGCTTGGATCAGAAATCTGTCATACTGCTGCAGAGTATGATGTACGGATTAAGCCCTTACAAGCCAATGCATTCTCCAGTAGCGTACCCAAGCGGTTAGGCACTGGTAACTCTGTCTCTCCCATCTGTGTTCCACCTACACCTTCAGACATGCAGGATAGTGTTCCGTTGCCTCAAGTGCCCGAGGACACTCAGACTGCCTTGAGTGCACAACCTATCCCTGCAATGACTGCTAGTTCGAGTAGTAGTTTCTCCAAAGGGGATGCCTTGTCAGAAAACGATTACTTGAAACTAGTAATGCCATCTCTTGTTGATGTCACATGCCGTCTGCAGAAAGACGTCTCTGTTGCAGCTAGTGCTCTCACTAGAGTGTCTGTTGTTGTTCCTAATGTTCCAGATGGTGATAACGTCCTAGTTGACAGTGATTCCTGCAAGGTCAAGGGTTTATTTGTTGAACCTTCCTTACACGTTGTAAGAGACAGTAAGATCCATTTATTCCTTGCTAACTCTTCGGGTCACAGTGTTCGTCTTAGAGCAAATACCAACCTCGTTGACCTAGTTCACTATCCTTACCCTGTTCAAGTACAGGATGACGTGCCACCTGACCAGTGGGTCGGTGCTATTTCAACAGTGGAGACCTCATCCACTCCACTGGATCAATCTATCCCACCAGTTGAGGAGAAAGACTTAGCTCCCACTGATTTCCCAGACTAAGTCCAGTGCTTATTGACGCTGTTGAACAAATGTCGTAAAGCCATTGCCTTACCAGGTGAGAAGATGGGTATAATGAACTTATTGTCCCATCATATTCCACTTGAACCTGGTACTAGACCTATTTATATACCTGCGTACAGAATGCCTCATTCCCAAGTTGCTGTCGCAGAGGAACTGATCAATCAAATGCTCAATGATGGAGTTATTGCACATAGCAATTTCCCCTGGAATGCGCCCTTGATCCTAGTGCCTAAGAAGGACGGCACTTGGCGCCCGGTGATTGGCTTTAGGAAGTTAAATGCGAAAACCATTCCAGATCGCTTCCCACTTCCTTTTACGCAATATCGGAGATAACAAAGTCTTCTCGACCCTGGATTTGTTACAAGGGTTTTGGCAAGTCCCTCTTACATAAGAACATAAGAACATAAGAAAGGAGGAACACTGCAGGAGGCCTGTTGGCCCATACTAGGCAGGTCCTTTACAATTCATCCCACTAACAAAACATTTGCCCAACCCAATTTTCAATGCCACCTAAGAAATAAGCTCTGATGTGAAAGTCCCACTCAAATCCAACCCCTCCCACTCATGTACTTATCCAACCTAAATTTGAAACTACCCAAAGTCCCAGCCTCAATAACCCAACTAGGTAGACTGTTCCACTCATCTACTACCCTATTTCCAAACCAATACTTTCCTCTGTCCTTTCTAAATCTAAACTTATCAAATTTAAATCCATTACTGCGGGTTCTCTCTTGGAGAGACATCCTCAAGACCCTATTAATATCCCCTTTATTAATACCTATCTTCCACTTATACACTTCGATCAGGTCTCCCTTCATTCTTCGTCTAACAAGTGAATGTAACTTAAGAGTCTTCAATCTTTCTTCATAAGGAAAATTTCTAATGCTATGTATTAATTTAGTTATCCTACGCTGAATGTTTTCTAACGAATTTATGTCCATTCTGTAATATGGAGACCAGAACTGAGCTGCATAATCTAGGTGAGGCCTTACTAATGATGTATAAAGCTGCAGTATGACCTCTGGACTTCTGTTGCTTACACTTCTTGATATAAATCCCAGTAATCTATTTGCCTTATTACGTACGCTTAGGCATTGCTGTCTTGGTTTAAGGTTGCTGCTCACCATAACCCCCAAGTCCTTTTCGCAATCTGTATGGCTAAGTTCTACATCATTTAACTTATATGTACTAGGGTTATGGGCACTCCCAAGCTTCAGAACCTTGCATTTATCTACATTTGCATTTGTGGATAAGTGTAAGGTACTTGCCCTTGGTAATGAAAATAACCCTCGAAGCTATAATCTAGGTGAAGTAGAGCTTGGTCATACAGAATGTGAAAAAGACTTGGGAGTCATGGTAAGCAGAAATCTAAAGCCAAGACAGCAGTGCCTTAGTGTGCACAACAAGGCCAACAGATTACTTGGATTTATCTCAAGAAGTATAAGTAACAGAAGTCCAAAAGTTATTTTACAGCTCTATACATCACTAGTGAGGCCTCATTTAGATTATGCTGCTCAGTTTTGGTCCCCTTACTACAGGATGGACATAGACTCGTTAGAGAACATACAGAGAAGAATGACTAAAATGATTTACTGTGTAAGGAACCTCCCGTATGAAGATAGACTTAAAGCCTTAAATCTCCACTCTCTGGAGAGGCGTAGAATGAGGGGAGATATCATTGAAGTGTATAAGTGGATGACGGGGATAAACAAGGGAGACATTAATAAAGTACTGAGGGTGTCGAACCAGGTAAGAACCAGGAATAATGGATTTAAGTTGGATAAATTTAGATTTAGAAAGGACATAGGTAAGTACTGGTTTTCTAACAGAGTTGTAGATGCGTGGAACAGTCTTCCCAGTGGGGTGATAGAGGCTAGGACCTTGGGTAGCTTTAAGAAGAGACTGGACAAATATATGAGTGGGAGGGGCTGGGTTTGATTGGTGTTAAGGGGTACGGGAGTTATTTCTTGAGTAGCTTTAGGTAGATGTCGTTTTGATAAGGACCTGCCTCGTATGGGCCAGTAGGCCTTCTGCAGTGTTCCTACATTCTTATGTTCTTATGTTCATTGAACTGCATCTGCCACTTTTCTGACCAAGAATAGAGTTTGTTTAAATCCTCCTGATGTTCCATAGCATCTACGTTTGAATCAATTATCCTACCTATCTTTGTGTCATCGGCGAATTTGCTCATATCACTAGTAATTCCCTCATCAAGATCATTGATATATATTATGAACAACAACGGGCCCAAGATTGATCCCTGTGGAACGCCACTTGTTACAGATCCCCACTCGGATTTAACCCCATTTATGGACACTCTCTGCTTCCTGTCAATGAGCCATGACTCGATCCACGAGAGCACTTTTCCCCCAATGCCATGAGCTGCCACTTTCTTTAACAGTCTATGGTGCGGAACTCTATCAAAAGCCTTACTAAAATCTAAGTAAATAATATCAAATTCTTTATCGTGGTCAACAGCCTCAAAAGCTTTACTGAAGAAAGTTAATAAATTAGTTAGACAAGACCGGCCTCTTGTGAATCCATGCTGAGTATCATTAATCAAGCTATGCTTATCGAGATGGCTTCTTATAATCTCAGCTATAATTGACTCTAGTAATTTGCCTACAATTGAGGTCAGGCTTATTGGGCGGTAATTTGACGGTAACGACTTGTCCCCTGTTTTAAAAATAGGAATTACATTAGCCATCTTCCACATATCAGACACTACATCTGTTTGAAGAGATAAATTAAAAATATTAGTTAATGGTTCATAGAGTTCCATTTTGCATTCCTTAAGAACCCTTGAATAAACCTCATCAGGACCCGGCGACTTATTTTGCTTCAGTCTGTCTATCTGCTTCACAACCATTTCACTAGTGACTGTGATGTTACATGATTTATCTTCTTCTAGCCCAGTATAAAAATTAATTACTGGAATATTGTTAGTGTCTTCCTGTGTAAAAACTGAGAGAAAATAATTATTAAAAATCGAGCACATTTCATTCTCTTTGTCAGTAAGGTGCCCATAGTTATTTTTAAGGGGACCTATCTTATCTCTAACTTTTGTTCTATAGACCTGGAAAAAACTTTTTTGGTTAGTTTTAGAATCCCGAGCAACTTTAATTTCATAGTCCCTTTTAGCTTTTCTTATCCCCTTTTTAATGTCCCTCTTAATGTCAATATACTGATTCATAAGATGAGACTCACCTCTTTTGATACGCCTATAAATTCCTTTCTTATGCCCTAGTAGATATTTCAGCCTATTATTCATCCATTTTGGGTCATTTCTATTTGATCTAATTTCTTTATATGGGATAAACGTTCTTTGAGCAGCATGTATAGTATTCAGAAAACTGTCATATTGATAGCTCACTTCGTTACCCCAGTCAACAGATGATAAGTGTTCTCTAAGCCCATCGTAATCTGCTAAGCGAAAATCTGGGACTGTTACTGAGTTATCGCTACTATCGTACTTCCATTCAATGCTAAATGTAATTGATTTGTGGTCGCTAGCACCCAGTTCCTCTGAAATTTCTAAATTATTAACAAGGGATTCATTGTTTGCCATAACTAAGTCAAGCAGGTTATTTCCCCTTGTAGGTTCTGTCACAAACTGCTTCAAAAAACAATCCTGAACTACTTCTAAGAAGTCGTATGATTCTAAATTGCCAGTCAAGAAATTCCAATCAATATGACTAAAGTTAAAGTCTCCTAGAATTACTACATTATCGTGCCTTGTGGCCTTAACAATTTCCTCCCATAGTAGTCTCCCTTGGTCCCTATCTAAGTTTGGGGGACGGTATATCACTCCTAAACTCAGTTTTTCATGCCCCTCTGAAAATTCTATCCAAACAGACTCTGTATGTGTTACTTCAGACTTAATACCCGTTTTTATGCAACAGTTCAAGCGATCTCGGACATACAATGCCACCCCACCCCCCTTCCCGATACTTCTATCTACCTGGAACAATTTAAAACCCTGAATATGACATTCCGCAGGCATGTCCCGACTTTTTGAATTAAACCACGTCTCAGTTAAGGCAAATACATCAATGTTACCTGCACTAGCAACTAATCTCAACTCGTCCATCTTATTCCTAGCACTACGGCAATTAGCATAATAAACATTGAAAGACTCTCCTTTCTCTTTACCCTTCCTGCTCATTTCTGTTTTTCTACTAAACCTATTACTGTCCTTATCACCCAAAGTCCCTGGCTTTTCAATATCTACCTCGTTCTGCTTATTACTAGTTTCCCTAGAACTCGTAATATTACTACACTGGGACTTCACTGTTTTCCTGCCAAAACCCATACCACTAACTATTCCTAGTTTAAAGTCCTAACTGCTCCCTCCACTGCAGTTGCCAGTGCTACCACCCCAGACCTAGATAAGTGAACCCCATCCCTGGCATACATGTCATTTCTGCCATAGAAGATGTCCCAGTCGTCAATGAATGTTACCGCATTTTCCTTACAGTATTTGTCCAGCCAGAAATTGGCACCAATTGCCCTGGACAACCATTCATTTCCAACTCCTCTCCTTGGCAAAATACCACATATGACAGGGTTCCCACCCTTACTCCTAATTATTTCTATTGCTGACCTATACCTGTTAATCAGGTCTTCACTCCTACGTCTGCCAACATCGTTGCCTCCTGCACTGAGACAGATAATAGGATTTCTCCCATTACCTCTCATGATGTCATCCAGATGGCTAACAATATCCTCCATCCCAGCCCCAGGAAAGCAAACTCTCTGTCTCCTACTCCTGTCCTTCAAGCAGAACGCCCTATCCATATACCTAACTTGGCTATCCCCAACAACAACAATATTCTTACCTTCCTTGATGTCGTTCGTCGTGACGTTCCCAGTAGTCGACTCAAATTCGTCGGGTAGCACTGAGAATGTATTAGATGTTTCCACAACAGTTTCCACGGCAATCTCTTTCTTCTTCATCTTTTCTACCTTTCCATTCGTCTTCTTGATCGTCAACTTCGTTCCCTGCTGTCCAGCCAGTGACCAGTTTCCCTTCTTGACCTGAGGACTTAAAACAGGAGGACTACTACGAATCTTCTTGTTTTCCTCGGTCAGTCGCCCAATCTCCACCTTCGCCAACCACAATTCTTCCTTAAGCTGTTGGTAAAGTTGCTCGATGGAGGGCATCTTGCTTCAATTCGTAGAGCGCACAAACAGGTCTTCACAGAGCTAAGTACACGTCAACACTGCCCAAAAGCCAACTCAATCAGGAGCTACTGAGCAGCATGTCCGCACGGCCCAATAGTGATGCAAACACTGACCCAATAGCGATGCGAGCACGATACCCTCTTCACGAGGACAGCCAAGAGTTAACTGCATTCTCCACTCCCACAGGTCATTATCACTTCCTACGAATGGCTTTTGGATTATGATAATCTCCTATCACGTTCTCTAGACTCATGACCAACATCTTTAGAGGTCTTATAGGTAAAGCATTTAAGGTGTACTTAGACGACGTAATCGTCATGTCCGATGACGTGGACACACACCTGAAAAGACTTGATATAGTACTTGGCAATCTTTAAGAAGCCAATTTAAAGATCAAACTGTACAAATGTCAATTTTGCAGATCAGAAATTAAATTCCTGGGTCACGTAGTCACTCCTAGAGGGGTTACGACTGATCAAAGTAAAGTAACTGCAGTACTAAATTTTCCAACTCCCAAAACTGCTGATGCTGTAAGATCGTTTGTGGGCTTAGCAGGTTTTTATAGATCTTTCATTGCCAATTTTTCTTCCATAGCTGCTCCTCTAACTGAGTTGCTTAAGAAAGATGCTCCTTTTGTTTGGACCTTCCGTCAAGAAAGAGCATTTCAAACTCTAAAAGAAAAGTTAACATCTGCTCCAATTTTGAAATTCCTAGATTTTTCTAAGCCCTTCTATCTGACTACTGATGCTAGTTCAATTGGCATAGGCGCTGTACTAGCTCAGAAGACTGATGGCAAGTATAACACAGTTGCCTTTGCTAGCCGAGTCCTTACGAAGGCTGAACGTAATTATACAGTAACGGAGCAAGAAGCTTTAGCAATAGTATTGTCTTTAAAGCACTTCCGAGACATTATTTACCAGTACCCTGTTCATGTCTTGACAGACCATGCGCCACTGATACCTTTATTCCAGAACAAACAGCCTACTGGAAGGTTAGCCAGATGGACCTTGACTATCCAAGAGTTCAATCCCACTTTTGAACATTTACCTGGCAAGTCGAATGTAGTCACAGATTCTTTATCACGACACGTTAGTGTAGTTACTGCAGATCCTCCATTTACTGTCGAGGATGTCAAAAATGCCCAAAGAACAGATCCCATGTGGTCTGGTGTGATTCGATTCCTGCTCCAGGAAGATCTTATTCTTACTGTGAAGCCAGCAGCACCCATTAGTGACTTTGTAATGAGCCAAGAATTGCTGTATCGAACAGCCGAGTTGGGTACTCCAAGTAGAAGAGTTTACCAGTTAGTAATTCCACAGTCACTAGTGAACGTAGCTCTACAGCTAGTTCATGATGCACCAGGTGTTGCACACCCTGGTATGGATCGTTCTGTGAAACAAGCCAGAATGACATACTTTTGGCCACGTATGGCAACTGACATTTCCGAGTATGTTAAGAAATGTAGTGTCTGTATGCAACATAAAGGGAATGTCAATGGTCCTAATCCAATCCAAGTGTACCCAACTACTAGCGAACCGTGGGAAAGAGTTGCCCTTGACTTGTTAACCAATTTTAAATGTTCCCTCCAAGGCAACAAACATCTGTGTGTTATGGTAGACCATTTCACCAGATATTGTGAGTTAGTTCCTATTGCAGATAAGACTGCAGAGACAGTAGCTAAAGCATTTAAAGAACGCATTATCTGCAGGCATACCACCCCTAAGTCCTTAGTAACAGATAATGGAGGTGAATTCTGTAATGAGATTCTTGAAAATTTGTGTACTTTATACAAGATCTCTAAATCCACCATTGTTCCTCATCATCCTGCCAGCAATGGGTTAGCCAAACGAACCAATAAGAAAGTACTTGATGTCCTGAGAGCCACTATCAACCTCAATAGTGAAACTTGGGATGAAGTCATACCAGATGTCCAATGTGCCATAAATTCTGCTTACAATGCTTCCGTAGGTGATACTCCACATTATGCATTGTATGGTGTAGACAAGCATTTAACCTATGAGTTGTTATATTCCACTCCGAAACCTAATTACAACCCTGATGATTTCGTAGCAACTCGTACAAGCATGGCTCAAAGTGTTTTTAGAAGAATCCGTGAAACACTTCATAAATCAACAGCAGAATTTACTAGAGTAACTAATAGCCGTGCTAAGCCATCAAAAGTCAAAGTAGGTTCAAGAGTAATGCTGACAAATTTCAACAAAACATCCGAAATGCCTAAGCTCGATCAAGAGTTTGTTGGCCCTTATCGAGTTGTAGAACATATCTCTGGTAATAAGTATAAGGTTAGAGAAATTAGTACTGGTAAGTACAAAGAATCGCATTTAGATCATATAAAATTAGTATGCGATGTTGATGATATTGCTACCCAGACTAATGTGACAGATGCTGAAAATCCTCTTAACTCTGTACCCTCTACCTCAGATACTCAGTCAGATAATCAACCTGAATGTTGTTACTCCTTGCGTACTCGACAAGTAATGAGAAACCCACAAGTATCTTTTGTAGATACTCGTTCAAATCTCCCTCAGTCAAGGCATGTGTTAGTCATTGAAGAGAAATTTGATCCTCCCAGAGATGATAACCATTCTTCATATGTAAACTTCACCCTCGCAGAATTGGGTTTAAATGTACATAGTCTGTATAACTAGATGTCCGAGATGAAATAAATTGTCAACTGTTTGTTATTAACTGATCAGTTTTTCAGAATTTTTTTTTTTTCGTATTCATGTTCCCTCCGTATTCTGAGAATTTGACAGTAATGATCTGAGTGTGCACCAGATGCCTTTGCTGTTAATTTCACCTTGTATATATATATTTATTCTTCCTCAGAATCTGTAGAGTGCATGAATACAGATCGATCGATCAATTCCATCCATATTGTACAATGATTTGTTCTTATAGTTTGTAATGCATTACGTAAAACTCATTTTGTTAACATCCATTATAATACCATCCA
The DNA here is from genome assembly GCF_038502225.1 of Cherax quadricarinatus. NCBI lineage: Eukaryota > Metazoa > Arthropoda > Malacostraca > Decapoda > Parastacidae > Cherax > Cherax quadricarinatus. The sequence continues at coordinate 28,490,135 of NC_091338.1, forward strand.
TTAGTTCTAAGTTATATATGAATTTGTTATTGTATAGAATCAGCCCAGAACCACCTGCCTGTTCAGCCTATAGACAGTAGTGTATGTCGAGACGACATACGTAACATGACCGAGCTGTCAGCATAGTTGCTGATCCCTGTGTTGTACAGCATATCAGTATCATCATGTGCTTTAGATAGGAGATCCCTAGGCCTGTTACTGTTTTTGTGACGTCACGGGATGCAGCTTGAGTGTGAGGCGAGCTACCTCGCTCTCAGTCGGCATTTGACACAGGCTAGGACAGGCAGAGGCTGGGCTCCATCTCCCATCATCACAGTCTGACAATATATCGTTACCATCCAACAAGTGTGTCTACCTTCAACCCTCGATATCTCCATTTAAGAACCCCTACGATACTATGGTTATATAGAATAACTATCAGAAACCCGGTGGCCTGGTGGCTAAAGCTCCCGCTTCACACACGGAGGGCCCGGGTTCGATTCCCGGCGGGTGGAAACATTTTGATACGTTTCCTTACACCTGTTGTCCTGTTCACCTAGCAGCAAATAGGTACCTGGGTGTTAGTCGACTGGTGTGGGTCGCATCCTGGGGGACAAGATTAAGGACCCCAATGGAAATAAGTTAGACAGTCCTCGATGATGCACTGACTTTCTTGGGTTATCCTGGGTGGCTAACCCCCCGGGGTTAAAAATCCGAACGAAATCTTATCTTATCTTATCTAACATGACTCTTGAAATTGAAACATGGTGTTCTTTATTTTTGGTTTCGTGTATATTGAAAATGGAATCAAAATATGCAAAAAACCTTTAATAATTAGCATAAGACTTTTACAGATCTAGCATGTATGATTACATATGAGGAAACACTAAGACACCTAATACCCCGACCAACCCCATATTTAGTTTCTCAAACTAATTATAAACCCACAAAAAATATACCTTGCTTGTATACAGTGATATTAGTAAAGGTGCTTAATTGAACATCAACTGACTATATGCACCATAAATGATAAAAATAAATACATGTGGTATTACTGGGTGTCAGAACAACATAATCCACAAAAGCTGCTGTCCAAGGAACTTGAATGTCCAAAGATTACAATATAGAACATTATACATCTCACCCCCCTTCCTCACAGCGGTGACCGCTACTACATATACAAAAACAATCTCAGGCAAATGAAACAGTTTTCCCTTCATCAAAAGTTTACAATCATCACCAAAAGTCTGCTTATGAACATTACCCTTAAAGGCCAGTATAACGTTGTACTTTTAGCGGTGATATCAGCGTGGCTTCCGCTTATAAATGGCTAAACTAAACCTAACGGGAATCCCAGGAAAGACCCAACATACTTCATTAAACCCCGGACATAGTCGGGAACCAGTTCAGTCTTGTAGAGGCTGGAACATATACTTAAATATTGCTTTCTATCTGTACTATCAGGATGCATGACCATTTTAGGATTAATCCAAGATCACAGTTTCACACAACACCACAACCATACAAACACAGACGCACGCAACCATTCATAATACATACACGTCACTCCCTAAAACCCGCCCTCTACCCTGAAGTCCCGAACATACCGTTTGGTGCTACCACGGGGGGAGTCCAGCCCCCCGTTGCCTTACCCCACCCCCAGTTGCAGCAACCTTTGAACAGTAAGACTTCGATAGTTTGCAGGAAAACTATTATCCCAACTTCTACAATATATGAGTTTATTTCTGCAATACATTCTGTAGATACCTGCTGCAATTGCCCTGATCCTAACTGATCCCCCGGTTTCCCGCATACCCCACGAGATATAGAGGAAATCAGCCACCACGTACATTATTACTCTTCGTACGTCACTTGATACTCCGCTTATGTCCAATGTTAATGCCCGTAAGGTTGAAATACTTCCTCCACTAAGAAAATAAAAAACCAGCCCCAACCACGAACGAACTTTGCCCAAGGTATCACAAAAGTAGACTGCATGAAAAGCTGTTTCTTCGAGACTGGAACGTAAGCAATCTGCCTCCCTTTCCAAACCCATCCTATTTAAGACAGATTTTGATGCTAAAATCCCCATGACAAATCTGTACACCAATTCACAAACCCTTGGTGCCAACTTAAGTTACAAAATCCGTCCCATATTTCCCCCCAATTATACAGTGGAAAAACAGACAATCCCTGTACAATTTCCCCACGACAACATATGCTGACCATTTGCCCCACCCGGATCCGTTGCGCATTTCTCAACTTTAACAACAAACACAGCATGTCCTCACACTCGATTAATCCCCTGACGCTCCACCATCACGCATTTCGAACATTACCCGACCCACCCGGATGCCCTTCTCACCGCCCGCCTTGAGGAACCGCTGCTTTACATAGAGGGCCTTCACCCGTGGCCCCAAAGCCAAGAGACCTAAACCCCCACGACGGACATGGGTCATGGCAACCTCCCGACTTGACCAAGCTCTCCTGAAATCCCAAACATAGCGTAAGACCCTTCTCTGCAGTTCCTGAATATCCACATCTCTTAAAGGGTACACCTCAGCCACACCCCATACCTTACTATAAACAAGTGTACTTAACCACTACTGTCCTCTGTTGCAATGAGACATCGCCAGCTCTTAACCCCAAAAGTCGATCTAAAGCCTTGTTAGCCACCAATTCAGAGTTTACCCTTTGGCCCTCCCTCTCATCTGCCATGTACACGATACCACATATTCTAAGTTGCACCACGACTGACCACCCATACCTTTCGCCCAACCCCCCACCACCCACGTACCCACCTCCAATAATTTCGATTTTGCCTCATTGACGCACATGCCAGACTCTGCCCAAAAAAACTCAACAATCCATCCCACGATCTGCAAATTCTCCTACCCTTTAAACAAAATGGTGGTATCATCTACGTACCCGACCACACGCACTGCATGGTCACTGCTCAGCGTTCCACGCCTCAAACCACCATCCACCAGCTCATAAAAGGGGTTTTGCATACAAGCAAAAAGCAGCTGGGAGAGGGGGCACCCTTGCCTCAAACCCCTTTCCATACGGACTGGCTGCCCCAATTTACCGTTTACCTGTACGCGTACCATAGCCGAGACATACAAGGTATCAACCCATCTTACAATCTCCTCTCCAAAACCCTGCTTCAATAAAATAAGCCTCAATAAATCTCTATCAACACAGTCGTAAGCATTTTTCCAGTCAAACCCGAGGACACCCCACATTGACATTCCTCCAAAAACTCCGTAATACGTACATGTCCATCCCTCATGCTCCTATCTGGTATGCCTAGCTGTCCCTCGTGAATAACCGACCCCATAACCTTCCTCATTCTGTTTCCTAAAACTTTTACAAAGATTTTATAGTTTGAGCACATAAGAGATATTGCTCTATATGCACTCAGACCCCTCCCCCCTCCCTTTTTGGGCACCAACACAACTACCCCCGTACTTTGCGACATACCTAACCTCCCCTCCGTGAGCATGCAATTTAGTACATCAGCCAAACAATGCTTAATACTTCCCCAAAGCGCCCTATAAAAATCATTCAAAATGCCATCTATACCTGGTGCCTTTCCTTTACTCATATTAAAAATCGCCTCCTCTACCTCCTCCACTCGAATTCTACCTTCTAGTACCGTTCTATCCCTGTCACTTATACCTTTTCTGGAATCATTCCCCACCAGGCCACCCGCATGGACCCTCCCCCCTACTCCCCGCCATAACTTTTCCCCAAACATAGATCAGCATAAAAACTCATGCTGTCTGTGGTGAGGAGTACTTGATCCTGCAGGTGACCACCCAAACCCATGCATACTTCCAATTGCAAGAGGGACATCGCCTGTTGTCTGACCCTAAATTTGCACAAGACAACCCGAAGGTTTGACCCCATAGCACTTCTTCCATACTTGCTCTGACTCTAATCGCATTGAAACATTCATTGTGAATTTCTGCAAGTCGACTACGAAGATGTTCAATGTCGTCATACCTACTATTCCCGCCCCCCACATAGTAATCATTTATCTGCCCCTCCAGATAATTTTGTAGCCCATACCTCCACATCGCCTCCTTCTTTCGCCGCTTCTTATAATAACTCACTATTCCGGGTTTGGCATGCGTTTCCCACCATTCCAACAAACATTCACCTGCCCGTTGCATTTCCCAGAGATTCTTCCACCAATCCTGAAAAGCGGACCCATCCCCCTCCCCATCCAATAGTGGCACATTCAGTTTCCAATAACCTGGATAAACCCTGATCATTCCATCCCAGTCCAAGTCTGCTAGCACTGCACGGTGGTCTGAAAACCCAACGTCAAATGTCTGTACGCGCCCAACTCTAATTCTTTGTGTTACATAAAGTCTATCCAGGCGGGCCGCATAGCCCCTGTGAACGAACGTGTGCTTCACCCAACACCCACCCCACCCCACCACATCATAAACCCCTGCATCCCCCAGCAGATTCCTTAAGACAGGTAAAATGCTCCCCACCCCCCTCGACTCAACATTGCCATGGCGGATAACGCAATTCCAATCCTTACCCATGACCGTAATGAACGGCAAACCCCGAGTGTTAAATGTTAAAGCCTCCCTCACAAATTCTATTTTAACTTTAGAGTTGCTTTTTGCAGGCATGTAAACGCCAATAAAACAAACCCTCACCTCCCCCCAGTACCCATCTACCCTCACCACCCTCCCACCTCCCCTCACCTCACCCCAGTACCCATCTACCCTCACCACCCTCCCCCCTCCCCCCTCCTCACCCCAGTACCCATCTACCCTCACCACCCTCCCACCTCCCCTCACCTCACCCCAGTACCCATCTACCCTCACCACCCTCCCACCTCCCCTCACCTCCCCCCTGTACCCATCTACCCTCACCACCCTCCCACCTCCCCCCTCCTCACCCCAGTACCCATCTACCCTCACCACCCTCCCACCTCCCCCCTCCTCACCCCAGTACCCATCTACCCTCACCACCCTCCCACCTCCCCTCACCTCACCCCAGTACCCATCTACCATCACCACCCTCCCACCTCCCCTCACCTCACCCCAGTACCCATCTACCCTCACCACCCTCCCACCTCCCCCCTCCTCCTGTGGAAAATTACATTTATCTGAATGTATCATTATGTACATAACAGTAAATGAACAAAGATAATTATTATTTATCAGTTAGACAAGTAGGAATTTGGGACACCTAGGTCGCAAAAAATGTCCCCCTTCGATGTCTACCACTGTCATATCCACAAGTTGCTCTGGACCTATTAATTATAAATGAAATATACATCACCAGGAATGTTGGTAAATATATAAATTTGTGGACTGTATATTAAATTAAAAAATGATTATATATAAACACATTTATATAACAGAAGGAGAATATATCTTAATCATAACACTCACCAATTTGACTGGAGATTAATGTGTCATATACAGGATTCCCCTCTTTTGCCTACATTTATGAAAAATTTACTGGCCAGAATATAAACATAAATTAGACAGCTTATCCGAGGTTCCTGGAGTTGTCCTGTCCTGTCACCTGATACTCAAATTATGCAGGAATGCACATCCAACAATTTTGCCTCCTATTTGAGAGGTGTCAGCCCAATTTTAACCTCTAGAGCTCGAAAAATTCTTCCCATTACTAATGTCTGTTACTCCATTCAAAAACAACAATGGCGAGTGTCCTTCTGCACAGGTGCAGAAAATTTCCCTTTTTTATGACATAAATAATTTTAATTACAGTATGGCCATCTATTTATGTATAATTACTGTATTTCTGGAAAATATGTACAGTATTTTCCACACTGCAGCCAGGCAGAGTTCGTTGCTAAATGACTCAAATTGCTCATTTGGCAATGGTGGAGGACCTGGGTACATATATTCAAATTCAAATTCAAATTCAAAGTTTATTCTCTATAAAGATTACAGTGTTGAATTTACAGAATTTGGTTGTTGTGTGGTTTACATGTAGTTAAATAATGATTACAGAGTGTACCACTAGAACGCCTAGCATGGCTAGGCATTTCGGGCACACTTAGTTTAATTCTTTATTTTAAAATATTACAAATTATGAGGTAAGTTGGTATTATGGCTAAGTGACTAAATACTAGTTTGTGAGTTTAGCAATGTGAATGCTTTTGTTTTGGCTCAGTACATAGTTTCAGTATTGGAGTATCATAGGATTCATTATTTTAAGATTGAGATTAATATTTCTGTTTATGGTCAAATGGGTGAGTGAGTGTAAGTGTGAACCACCAGGTGGTATTCGTGTAGTTAGTTGATGGGGTTTATCAGGGAGATAAGATGTTTTCTAATGGTAGTTTTGAAGGTGATGAATGTGTCTGCAGTTCTAGAGTTCTCAGGTAGGGTGTTCCAGATTTCAGGGCCTTTGACATACATTGAATTTTTGTAAAGGTTTAGTCGGACATGGGGAATGTCGTAGAGATGTTTGTGTCTGGTGTTATGCCTGTGGGTTCTGTCACAACTATCAAGAAAGCGTTTTAGGTCAAGGTTGATGTTGGAGTTTAAGGTCCTGTAGATGTAGATTGCACAGTAGTAAGTGTGGATGTACTGAACAGGGAGTAAGTTTAGATCTATGAAGAGTGGGGGGGTGTGTTGCCAGGGATGGGATTTAGCGATTATTCTTACTGCAGCTTTTTGTTAGGTTATTATTGGCTTTAAGGTGTGTTGCTGCAGTTGATCCCCAAGCACAAATAGCATAGGTGATGTGGAAATTTATTTGGTCCAAATAGTTCCACAGCTCAGATCCAGCATGAGCGTCTGGTCGTCTGAGCCGAGCGACCCTTAAACCCTCCCAAACAAGCAAGGCATTCTCTGGTTGGCGGTTGGTAAGCTTATTTAATTTATAGATTTACTCTTCAGGGAAGGAGTAGGTAGGTTTACTGGTAATACACTAATATTAGGTTTACTAAGGCATCTGTAGATAATGATAGAGTAGACCTAAGACCTTAACATAGGTAGGAATAGGCCGATAATGTAGGCAAACATTAGGATAAGTTAGCTAGGGAGAACTGGCAGCCCTAGCTTGAATGGCGGGGCGCAGGTCACAAAGACAGAATAGCGTCCTTCTTACGATAGACTTCGACTGGACAAGACGTGCCGTGAACATCAGGCGGCGCCCCCACGTGTCTTCACATCTGAGACCTGGGGAAATCGGGTAGAGACACCTCGATGTACCGTAGATGATCTCTTCCATCAGCCCATACAGTAAGACGAGATATTCACCTTTTTCCGTAGGATCTGGCCAGTGACTTAGGAGATTTGTGGGTTGAGTTAACTGAGGGCTCGGCGTGCTACAGAGAGAGTATGCCCAGTAAGTACCAGCGTCTCAGAGTCGTCTGAAGCTAGCGTCTGAGTCTGCATAGTTATACTAGGGGATACATACCCTCTTGGATATAGGGATTTCTGAGGTGCAGGCAGGACACTAATAACGATTGAATATTGCAGGAATTAATGCTCCCGGTTGCACGTGGTTCCCAAGGGGAAGTCCAAGGGGGCTAAAGCTAGGCTTAGGAAGTTGAAGATCAGGATATATGCTGCAACACCAAGTAAGTTAGTCCTTTATGCGTGCATGCAGGCGAGGTTTCTTGCAATACCAATCATTTGTGAAAAATCTGTCCTATAAGCCACTTGTGAGGCTGAGGTACCCATCTCAGAGCTCGGTGTCAACAGAGTTTGCCAGGGTAGGCGACTCACTTGGAGGCAGCCCAGACAAAATTTTCACAAAAGTGGTCCTTCGAAAACCGGATGTGGAATAGCTAGGTTAAGCTATCATAGCTAGGCCACAGTTAGGAACCAGTTTAACAAAGTTAGGTTAAGCTATCATAGCTAGGCCACAGGTTAAGCTATCATAGCTAGGCCACAGTTAGGAACCAGTTTAAAAAAGTTAGGTTTAAGTTAGCACACCTAGGTCAAAGTTACTCAGAGGCTAGGCCAAGCTGACTATACACAGAAGTTGTTATTTGCAGTAATTTACAGGCAGGCCAGGTAGGCTAGAGAAGCTTGTGAATTTAATTATTTACAGTGATTACAAGTAATCCAGAGTAGGAGACTTGTGTGTTAATTACTTACAGTGGATTTGCAAGGTAGCCACAGTTAGGCTAGGCTTGTGCAATATTTACAAAAGGTTATAGTAGCTAGGACAGATTTAACCTAGTTATTATTTACAGGGAGTTATAAAGCCAGGTTTAAGTTATAGCACACTAGCTAGGTTAGGATTTACCTTATCCAACCATCCACGCTAAACAGAGTAAGCTGGGCACAGTTAGGCCAAGCTGTTTACATACATTATTTATTTACTGTTTCACAAGTTGAATTGTTGAATTTGCTTGTGTTAACCAAGTGATTTTAATTTGTATACTGCCCTATTAGTGTGTGATTTTCATTGTCTTTGATTCATGTTAATGTGGGATTTGTGAATTATACCTGAGACTAGGTTAAGTCCTGTAATTATTTGCTGGCATTGTACAGTTAAGTGCTAGGTTAAGCTTTCACATCGATACACATTTTGATTGGGATTTGAGAGCTAACAGTGTACATTTTTGATTCATAGTAGAGTCAATATAACAAAGGGAATTGTTAAGCTTGTTGAGAAGCCTTAAGACTCGTTCATTCTTACCTAACACCGTGACGTGCTGTGGGGTGGACTGGGTAAAGTACAATTAGTGTCACACTCCTCATTAAACTTCGACAATGGCAGATGGGGGTTCAGGAGAGTCTGGTTCAGTGCTAACAAAATTAAAACGATCAGTAGCAGCATACAAAGGGCATCTGAACAGAACGCGTAACAGGTGCAAGGCTACTTGCCAACGCAGTAATGTAGACTGCGATGATTTGCAGAACTGCTTGAAGAGTTTGGGGGAAAAGTGGGAAGCCTATGAACAAGCATTCTCAGCATATGAGCTACAGGCTATTGAGGATGAGGAATCCCAGGGAAGTCTTCAGCAGGCTATGGACGAATTCACTAAGGATGATGTAGATTGTCATCAGGAGATGAATATGTACAAAGATAAGTTAAGTACATTAAAGGCTAGTATTCCAAGGATGGTGTTGAACACCGCAGGTACCCCAAACAACCACACACCTGTCAATATGTTGCCCAAGTTGCCCCAGCTGAATTTACCAACGTTTGACGGAACCTTAACAGAGTACATTGGTTTCTGGGATCAGTTTAGAGCCCAGATAGATGACAGAAATGATTTGTCAGATGCCGTCAAGTTGCAGTATTTGCGGTCGCAGCTCAAGGGTAAAGCCTTAGATCTGGTCCGGCACTACCCGATTACTGACGCTAATTACCAACATGCCAAAGACCAATTAGAAGACATGTTTGGCAACACTGAGGAGATAAAGGTAGCTATACTTTATCGGTTGTTGGATCTAGAGGCTTGCCGACATGACCGTCAAAGTCTAGAGAAGTTCCGTATTGAGGTTATGAGCTTGTCCAATAGTTTCAGAGATTTGCATGATGAGAATGATTCAAAATGGATCCTTAGCCAGGTGATTCAGAGGAAACTGGCTAGCACGACAGTGCATGAGTTACACTTAAAACATCGGACGAATAGGTTCACGATAGACCAAATTGTTGAAGGGTTAGGGGATCTCATATCTCACCTGAGCATAGGTCAGGGGGAGAAATTACCTACCAAGGAGAAGTCGGTCGACTTCCCCAGACATTCGAGAGATAGACCTAAACCACCTCCCACTAAAGTAGGCACGTATTATGCCCAGGGCGAACCCTCCACCCACAGGGCCAAGGGAGAAGCCACTAAAGCGGCCAGTATGAGACGGTGCGTGTTTTGTGATGAAGAACACGCTAGTTCAGGGTGTTCAAGCTTCACCACCTATAACCAAAGGGTTCAACGGCTAAGAGAGTTGAGACTTTGTTTCAAGTGTTGTGGAGAACATTTTGCCAGGGACTGTAACACCATGCTCAGGGAGTGTCGGGGCTGCCGGAAGGGAAAGCACCACAGTGCACTGTGTCCTAATGATGCCGGATTAGCACAAGTTAAGGAGAGCAAACCGCAAGAAAGGGCGGAGAGCAAGAACAAGTCAGAAGTAACGATGAGTGTGGTGAGTACGGCACCGAGAATTTGTTCTGGTGAGCAGTTTCAAGGCTCGGTGGCCTTGCCCACCATAATGGCGGTGGTCGCGAACGGGAAGAAGTCTGAAGCAACCCGTTTGTTCTTCGACAGTGGGGCACAGAGATCCTTCATAGCGGAGAGTCTAGCCACTAGGTTGAAGCTGGAGACAGTTGGTAAAGTTGACATGAAGGTGGAAGGGTTTGGTGGGGAAGTCCCACGCAGGTCTTATCCAGTAGTCAATGTGACGGTCAGGTTAGCCGGGCATCGACGGGAAATTTCAGCCTTGATGGTGAAGAGGCTGCCCAATATCATTACCACTAGGGGACTGGCTGAAGCAGTCAAACGTTTGAGGGAGTTGGGTGTGAAGCTAGCAGAACCAGACATTGCTACAGACAATGTTAGTAATGTAGGCATATTGGTAGGAGGGGATTACCTAGACGAGTTCGTGTCTACGAGAAGGGTTATCAAGGAAGGTGTGGGCCTGTACAGGACTCCAGCGGGGTACATCGTAGGAGGCAGAATACCAGCTCACTTCCCTGCGACCCCGGGAAAGGAGGGCTCTGGTATTACAGCGACTGAGGCTGTACTGGTGATGCAGATTGGTGTGCACGAAGGCCTGTCAGAGGCGCAAGTTGGCATATCCGACAGTGAGCCGGTCCATAAACTATGGGACCTGGATGTAGTAGGGATTAAAGGTGACCAGCCGCCCCCCGAACACGAAGAGACGTATCGAGATTACTTGAACCATGTGCAGTTCAGGGACGGGCAGTATTGGGTGCGACTCCCATGGAAACCGGGCCACCCAACGCTGCCCACTAATTTCAAGAGGGCACGTGGTCAGTTGAATTCATTGGTGAACAGCCTGACCAGGAAGGGTCTGGTGGGGAAATATGATGATATTATTAAGGAACAGCTGGCCCTTGGGTTCATCGAGAAAGTGCCCAATGCCAGCCCTGGGGAAAACACCCATTATCTTCCACACATGGCAGTCACAAAGGAGTCGGTAACCACTCCCATCAGAGTAGTCTTCAACTGCAGCTCGCAGGCGAGTCCCCGAGAGCCATCGTTGAACGACTGTCTGCTCACAGGGCCCTCCCTGACGCAGAAATTAGCAGATGTGTTGTTGAGATTCAGGACGGAACAGTACGCCTATGCGGCAGACATTAGCAAAGCCTTCCTACGTATTGGGTTGCAGCCACAGGATAGGGACTACACAAGGTTCTTGTGGCTGGCTAACAGGGAGATGCCCAAGCAAGGGTATGATACCTATACATTCAGGGCAGTGTTGTTTGGTGCCACTAGTTCACCATTCCTATTACAGGCTACCATAGACTACCACCTTGTGAACTGTAACAGCCCGCTTAAAGAATTACTGAAGACCCTATTTTATGTAGACAACATGCAGGGTACCACCTCAGATGAAAGGCTGTTGATGGATATTTACCGAGAGTCTAATCAGGAGATGCTCTCAGCTAACATGCCATTGAGAGAATGGGTGACAAACAATCCAACGTTGCGGGGCATGGTGGAACATGACTATACTGGCTACTCAGTGCCTGAGGTAACATCGGTGTTGGGACTAGAGTGGGAAGTCAAGGAAGACAGACTTAGGCTAAAGAGGAAGCCTGATGGGGAAGGGAAGCTGACCAGGAGGTCTTTGCTGAGCAAAGTGCAGACTGCCTTCGATCCTTTGGGTTTGTTGACACCCATCACCATTCGGGGGAGGATGCTAGTACAACAGACCTGGGAGCTGAACGTAGGTTGGGACGACCCACTGCCAGAAACAGTCTGCCAGGAGTGGGATCTGGTTAACAAAGACCTAGCGGAATTGCACGAGTTCACATTCCCCAGGTCCATCGGGTGCACCGGGCGGGATTATGACTTGCACGTCTTTTGTGATGCCTCCTCCAGGGCCTATGGGGCAGTAGCGTATTTGGTGGCCGGGGACCAAGTCAATCTGGTCACCAGTCGTGCGCGGGTGACACCCCTGAAGGATTGCTCGATCCCAAAGCTAGAGCTCACAGCGATGTTGCTGGGAGCAAGACTGGGTAAGTACGTAGAGGAGGTGTTAAGTAATTTGAGGGTGACACACACCTATGTATGGACAGACTCGGAGGTGGCCTTACAGTGGGTCCAGAATGACAGGTCTAAGCTCCCCTATGTCAGGAATCGGGTAAAGGAGATACGGGAACTACAGTCAACGTCAACAATTCTGTATGTGCCTACAGATCAAAACCCAGCCGACCTGATAAGCCGAGGGGTGACACACAGAAAGTTGAGTAAAAGCGAGCTTTGGTTCAAAGGCCCAGACTGGTTACCGGCAAGGGATTGCTGGCCGGAGCAGAAATTCGTGGAGACAATCAGCAGCATAGTACATTTTGCGGGGGAACACGACACTGAATTATTTGACCCCAGGCGCTACTCCTCGTGGAGAAAACTTATAGGAGTCACGGAAATGGTATTTCGATTCGTGAGGAAGCTGCATGACAAGGTAAGCCAGGGTCGACAGTTGTCTCTAGTGGGTCCCAGAGAATATTGGATAAGGCAGTACCAAAGGGGGAGGTTTCCAGGAGTGCTGGAAGTACTTGCGACCCGGCAGCAGGTTATGGCGTCAGGACGCGTGTCCAACGATGACGACTCAGGGAACAGCAAATTGGTTCACTCATTGAGATTGTTCCTAGATCATGCGGGGCTAATAAGATGCAGGGGAAGAATACAAAACTCTGAGCTCAGCTATGGGGCCAAACATCCCGTGCTGCTGGGAAAGGAGGGATGGGCGACAGAGCTATTGATACAAGATGCCCATCAGAGGACCTTACATGGGGGGTTTGGAGATACCCTCACCTGCCTACGTCAGAATTACTGGGTACTGAAGGGTCGAGCTGCCGTCAAAAGGGTGCTAAAGAGTTGCACGGTCTGCCGGCGGTACGATGGGAGGACCCTACCCTACCCAGGTCCACCACCGCTGCCTCAGGAGCGGGTACATAGTGACAGGCCCTTTGAGACTGTAGGAATAGACTATACGGGGGCTATCACATTGAAGAACCCAGGAGACGTTAAGGAGGGCCCTCAGAAAGTATATGTCTGCCTGTTTACCTGTGCCACTACTCGAGCGGTGCATTTGGAGTTGGCAGAAGATATGACGACAGAGACTTTCGTGAAGTTGTTCAGGAGGTTTACTGCCAGATTCTCGTGCCCGCGATTGATTATCTCGGACAATGGCACAAGCTTTAGGGCGGCCGATAAAGTTTTCAGGAATCTTAGGGACAACGGAGAAGTACGAGAACACCTGAAGAGAATAGAGTGCGAGTGGAGGTTCATAGCTCCCAGGGCACCCTGGCAAGGGGGATTCTATGAACGCATGGTGGGCACAGTCAAAAGGTGCATTCGGAAGGTCTTGCACGGCAGGAGGGTGAGCTGTGATGAACTGAGGACAGTGTTAGTTGAGATAGAGGCAAGAGTTAATAACAGGCCTCTGACCTACGTACAAAATGGGATTGACGAGCAAGAAGCTCTCACCCCCAATCACATGCTGTTTGGAAGAAGGATTGAGCCCTTCCCCACAATTTTGAGTCAGTCTTCCAAGGAGCTGGATTATTATGGGCCAGATGGTCCCCCTATCAATGAAGAACTGCACAGGAGTCACAACAGACTGGTGAACATCCTGGACAAATGGAACCAGGTGTGGCGCAGGGATTACTTGACAACCTTGCGGGAACATTTCTATGGTGCCGACCCCGAGGCGAATAAGATGATGCTAAGTGAAGGGGACCTGGTGCTGGTAGAATCCGAGGCGCCGAGGGCACACTGGCCTCTTGGCCTGGTAGTGTCAACCCACCCAGACAAGGCTGGGCGGTTGAGAATGGTGAAAGTGAGAATGAACGGTGTCGAGACTATAAGACCCATCAACAGGCTTTTGCCTCTCGAGGTCCACACGGTGGGACCGGGACATGAGAAATCAGACCAGAGGTTGAGTGAGCTGAGCGGCCGGACGACCCGTCGAACGGCGCTCGAGTCCAGGGCCCACTGGGGGGGCCTGCGGGAGGCAGACTTGATCTAGACTTAGCGCCTACCTTCGCCGGCGGGAGGATGTGGAAATTTATTTGGTCCAAATAGTTCCACAGCTCAGATCCAGCATGAGCGTCTGGTCGTCTGAGCCGAGCGACCCTTAAACCCTCCCAAACAAGCAAGGCATTCTCTGGTTGGCGGTTGGTAAGCTTATTTAATTTATAGATTTACTCTTCAGGGAAGGAGTAGGTAGGTTTACTGGTAATACACTAATATTAGGTTTACTAAGGCATCTGTAGATAATGATAGAGTAGACCTAAGACCTTAACATAGGTAGGAATAGGCCGATAATGTAGGCAAACATTAGGATAAGTTAGCTAGGGAGAACTGGCAGCCCTAGCTTGAATGGCGGGGCGCAGGTCACAAAGACAGAATAGCGTCCTTCTTACGATAGACTTTGACTGGACAAGACGTGCCGTGAACATCAGGCGGCGCCCCCACGTGTCTTCACATCTGAGACCTGGGGAAATCGGGTAGAGACACCTCGATGTACCGTAGATGATCTCTTCCATCAGCCCATACAGTAAGACGAGATATTCACCTTTTTCCGTAGGATCTGGCCAGTGACTTAGGAGATTTGTGGGTTGAGTTAACTGAGGGCTCGGCGTGCTACAGAGAGAGTATGCCCAGTAAGTACCAGCGTCTCAGAGTCGTCTGAAGCTAGCGTCTGAGTCTGCATAGTTATACTAGGGGATACATACCCTCTTGGATATAGGAATTTCTGAGGTGCAGGCAGGACACTAATAACGATTGAATATTGCAGGAATTAATGCTCCCGGTTGCACGTGGTTCCCAAGGGGAAGTCCAAGGGGGCTAAAGCTAGGCTTAGGAAGTTGAAGATCAGGATATATGCTGCAACACCAAGTAAGTTAGTCCTTTATGCGTGCATGCAGGCGAGGTTTCTTGCAATACCAATCATTTGTGAAAAATCTGTCCTATAAGCCACTTGTGAGGCTGAGGTACCCATCTCAGAGCTCGGTGTCAACAGAGTTTGCCAGGGTAGGCGACTCACTTGGAGGCAGCCCAGACAAATTTTCACAGGTGAGGTATGGATAAATAAGTGAGTGGTATAGTGTGAGAAGGGCATTTTGCGGCACGTAGTATCGTATCTTGGAGAGGATCCCAACTGTTTTGGATACTTTTTTGGTTATGTGTTGGATATGGGTGCTGAAATTCAGGTTGTTGTCAAGGTATAGGCCTAGAAATTTGCCCTCATTATGTCTGGTAATTAGAGTGTTGTCGATCTTAATGTTAATTTGTGCATCTCCTGCTCTGCTACCAAACATAATATAGTAGGTTTTGTCAGTGTAAAGCGTAAGTTTATTGGCTGTCATCCAAGTCGATATTTTGATCAGGGTGTTGAGGGTGGCAAGATTAGGGTGAGAGATGACATAAGTCATGTCGTCAGCAAAGAGAATGGGTTTCAGGTGTTGGGATACGTTTGGAAGATCATTGATGTATAAGAGGAAGAGCAGGGGACCAAGGACACTTCCCTGCGGAACTCCAGTATCAAGTGGCCGTGTTGCTGATGCTGTGTCTTTAATGGTGACGTACTGATACCTATTAGTAATGTAAGATTTGAAATAAGCAAGCGCATGGCCTCTTATACCGTAATGGTCAAGTTTGTGGAATAGGATGTCGTGGTCTACTGTGTCAAAAGCTTTTCTTAGGTCAATAAAAATTCCTAGTGGTTATTCCTTATTTTCCTATGCTGTGTAAAGCAGATCTAGCATTTTTATGATTGCATCATTAGTGCTTTTATTTTTCCTAAATCCAAATTGGCAGGGGTTGAGTATGCTTTGTGCTGTTATAAATGAATATAGTCTCCTGTGCACGAGTTTCTCAAAGATTTTGGATAGCAATGGTAAGTTTGATATTGGCCTATAGTTGTTTAAATCTGTAGGGTCACCACCTTTATGTATTGGTGTAACCCTTGCCATCTTGAGTAGTTTCGTGAAGGTGCTAGTTTCTAGTGACTTGTTAAAAAGTAATGAAATAGCATGCGAAAGGATATGGGCTGCTCACTTGTACAGTAATGGTGGGACATTAGACAGATTCCTTGAGTTGTTTTTAAGTGACTTTATAATCTCGGTGACTTCCGAGGGCTCAGTTGGTGCAAGATAGAAGGAATTTGGGAAATTCCCATCTAGGTAGTCCCCGGCATGGGCATTAGTATGTGGGATTTTATTGGCGAGATTAGATCCTATGGTTGAGAAGAAGTCGTTTATCTTGTTAGCTGTGTCAGTGGGATGTAGTGGTGTTTCATTAGGTTTAGTTAGGACAATATTCTTGTTTTTTTTTTCAGTTTGTGGGTCCCTAGAATCTGAGAGAGTGTTTTCCAGGTCTTTTTTATATCTCCTCTAGTGTCTGTGAATCTACTGGAGTAGTATAGTTGTTTGGCTTTCTTTATTACTTTGGTGAATAGTGTTTAAGAATATCTTTGTGTATTAAGCCCTGTCTATATTGCTTTTCATATTGGTGTTTCTTGTCAATGGATTTCAGAATGGTGCTGGTTAGCCATGGGCAACCAAGCCGTTTGTTTGTGATCTGTTTCGTTTTTATAGGACAATGTTTGTTGTATAGTCTAAGTAATTTGTTAAGAAAAATGTCTGTCCAGTCATCAATACCATTGGCCTTGGAGAATTCTGTAGGCCAGTCAACAATCTCTAGGTCAGTTGTGAACTTCCTTATTGAGGCCTCGTCATGGAGTCTAAATGAGACTTTGTTGTATTCAAGTGGTGGTTTATTAATGTTTGTCAGGAGGAAGGTAGGGTAGTGGTCTGTAGTGCTATCTGTGATTATCCCTGATTTAAAGGGGGCTAGTATATTGGTCCATATGTGGTCTATTATGGTTGCACTTGTCTCAGTGAGCCTGGTTGGTTTAGTTATTGTTGGTATGAGAAGTGTGTTGTTCATATTGTTGATGAAATCAGTTACAGGCTGATCATCTAGTAAGCCAAGGTTGATGTTGAAGTCTCCAGCTAAGAGAAGGTGGTGCTTATTCATTTGTCTGTTTGTTATTAGTGACTTTAATTTCTCACTGAAATTTGGGATGTTTGTGTGAGGTATCCGGTAAATGGCACCGATTGTTATAGGTGTCTTAAGGTTTTTTACAGTAAAATTAGCAAAAATGTATTCCCCATATTCATCACTAAAGCAAGTGGTGCTAATACAAGACACGTGTGCTACAAGTTCTGCAAGTTTGGAGTAACTATTTGTGCGAGTATTGCAGTGTTTGATAACTCTTGAGAAGTCTGCTTCAATCAATGACCTTGAGCGAGGCTCTGCATCTCTGCCTGAGACTTTCGCCCATACTGACTATGTGAAGAGAGGCGAATGTGAGTGCTCAGTTACCCCTGCTATTCTCCTGTATCCTCAATGCTCCGCTTTTACCATAGCATCCAGTAAATGCAGACTTTGCTGAACCAGGAAAGTGTGTGAGCATCAGTACCAACATAGGCCTAATGTGGCTGAGGAATGTATGAGGAATGTGGGTAGCCAGCAGGCAACAGTGCACTGGTAGTGGATATCATATTAAGATGGAATAAGTGTTCCTGCTTTCACAGCTAGCTAACCTCTTCCTTCTTACTCTTCGAACCGTTGAGGTGGAGTAAAAAGTATTAGAGCCCAGGCTAGTTCATTCCACATCCAGCAACCCAACCACCGCTGTCACCCCCCCCCAAGTGCCACCAACACCCACAACTCCCTCCTTTCTCTCCTGCCCTTCCCTCAGCGACTCCAATGCAGTTGTCTACTCTCTCTCGCCTCCTCCCTGCCACAATTTAATGCATCTAGAAATTGTGTGCAAAGCCAGCTGATGCCTCTGGCACAACAGAACTGAAAACAAGTTCTTAGACTTCTGACGCCCAGCTTTGACAGGACCTAGTTATAGTGGCTGTGACAGATGGAGCTGACATGGGCCACCTGGCTGGAGTAAACAACATCAGCTGATTCCCTGTTCAAGAATGCTACTCACCTCGTCTGTGTTTCTCAGATATCGAAGAGACCTAAGGATGTTATCGTGTGAGTTATAAATAGGTTAACTCAGTATCAGCAGAAGTGTATTCTAAGTGATAGTGTGTGCACCTGGTGTACTTGATAACACTAGTCATACATGGTAATGTGTGTAAGTTAGATTGTTTGGGTGCCTGTTCATTTATCTACCTCATGCTTGCATACATGCATGCATGTATAGTAATGATGTTGCAGAGATAACACCAGGAGGCAGCTATGACGAAAACTCACACACACACGAGCTTTTAAATCTCTGCATAAAATTCAATTTAAACCAGCAAATAATAGAGCCTACTAGACTGGAGAATACACTAGACCTCATCTTCACTAACAATGATGATCTGGAGTTTACCTGGAGAGAGTTCCGGGGGTCAACGCCCCCGCGGCCCGGTCTGAGACCAGGCCTCCTGGTGGATCAGAGCCTGATCAACCAGGCTGTTGCTGCTGGCTGCACGC
This sequence comes from Cherax quadricarinatus, assembly GCF_038502225.1. Taxonomy (NCBI): domain Eukaryota; kingdom Metazoa; phylum Arthropoda; class Malacostraca; order Decapoda; family Parastacidae; genus Cherax; species Cherax quadricarinatus. The sequence goes on from NC_091338.1 coordinate 28,508,775, forward strand.
AAACCAACATACGAGCCACAGCCCGGCTGATCCGGAACTGACTTTAGGTGCTTGTCCAGTGCCAGCTTGAAGACTGCCAGGGGTCTGTTGGTAATCCCCCTTATGTGTGCTGGGAGGCAGTTGAACAGTCTCGGGCCCCTGACACTTATTGTATGGTCTCTTAACGTGCTAGTGACACCCCTGCTTTTCATTGGGGGGATGGTGCATCGTCTGCCAAGTCTTTTGCTTTCGTAGTGGGTGATTTTCGTGTGCAAGTTCGGTACTAGTCCCTCTAGGATTTTCCAGGTGTATATAATCATGTATCTCTCCCTCCTGCGTTCCAGGGAATACAGGTTTAGGAACCTCAAGCGCTCCCAATAATTGAGGTGTTTTATCTCCGTTATGCGCGCCGTGAAAGTTCTCTGTACATTTTCTAGGTCATTTTCTAGGTCACCATATCAAAAACAATATACTCAGATCACAACATAATCGAGGTTCAGACATGTACGCGCGGAGCCCAAGACCGACATAATGAGAGAGGGAGCCTTCACCAAATTCACCCTCAATAACAAGAACATAAAGTGGGACCAAGTAAACCAAGTCCTAACCGATATAAGCTGGGAAGATAGACTAAGCAACACAGACCCCAACTTATGCCTAGAACAGATTAACTCGGTGGCATTCGATGTATGCTCAAGGCTTATTCCTTTAAGAAAAAGGAGGAGTAGATGTAAAATAGAAAGAGACAGGTGCTCCCTTTTCAGGCGATGAAAAAATAATAACAGTGCGGCTAAAAGAGGCCAATATATCCGAAATGTGTAGGGAGTCACTGGTCAGAGAAATAGCAAACATCGAACTTAAGCTAATGGAATCTTATAGGAGTCAGGAATCGCGGGAAGAACTAAAAGCCATAAATGAAATTGAAAGAAACCCTAAGTATTTCTTTTCCTATGCCAAATCAAAGTCGAGAACAACGTCCAGTATTGGGCCCCTACTTAAACAAGATGGGTCCTACACAGGTGACAGCAAGAAAATGAGTGAGCTACTCAAGTCCCAATATGACTCAGTTTTTAAGAAGCCACTAACCAGACAGAGAGTCGAAGATCAAAATGAATTTTTTATTAGAGTGCCACAGAATTTGGTTAACACAAGCCTATCTGATGTTATCCTGACGCCAAATGACATCGAACAGGCGATAAATGACATGCCCATGCACTCTGCCCCAGAGCCAGACTCATGGAACTCCGTGTTCATCAATAACTGCAAGAAGTCCCTATCACGAGCATTTTACCATCCTATGGAGAGGGAGCATGGACACGGGAGTCGTCCCACAGCTACTGAAAACAACAGACATAGCCCCACTCCACAAAGGGGGCAGTAAAGCAATAGCAAAGAACTACAGACCGATAGCACTAACATCCCATATAATAAAATCTTTGAAAGGGTCATAAGAAGCAAGATCATCACCCACCTAGAAACCCATCAATTACACAACCCAGGGCAACATGGGTTTAGAGCAGGTCGCTCCTGTCTGTCTCAACTATTGGATCACTACGACAAGGTACTAGATACACTAAAAGACAAAAAGAATGCAGATGTAATATATACAGACTTTGCAAAAGCCTTCGACAAGTGTGACCATGGCGTAATAGCGCTCAAAATGCGTGCTAACGGAATAACAGGAAGATTTAGATTTTAGATTTTGCCACCGAAGTGGCAAGTTTATTGTGCACCCCACATCCATCCTGTGGACGGTAGCGTGAGAGCATATGGATACACAAAATGCCTAGGAACTAGGCCCCAATGGGTTAACAGGAATACATATGGATTTATATCTACATATCTATAGTTCACTTATCTGTTGCAAGCAAATTTAGGAAATTTGCTTAGTATATCTGGTATCTTATTTTCATTAATTAGATATCTTGACATGTCACATAGGTTATTATACTGTCTGTCTCTGTATTCCTCAATAAGTGGACAATTAAGCACATAGTGTTCAAGAGAGTGACCATATGCCTGATCACATAATTTACATTTAGTTTGATCATCATCTGTGTGTCTCCCAAACTGCCAGAAGTACTTGTAACCAAGCCTAAGCCTGGCCACTACAACATCAGTCAGTCTGTTCACATTGCAAGTTGCTCCATAAACATACTTATCTACGTTCATGTTATCATAGTGGGTTATAGATCTACTCAGGCTTCTAACTGCATTCCTATAACAATCATTTTCATTATTTGTTTCTCTCCTAATATTATTCCTAATGCTAGACACAGTTATACAAAAGTTATATTCTACATTCTCCTTCTGGGTACTCTTCTTGGCTAACATATCAACTTTATCATGAAGGAGTAATCCAATGTGTGATGGGATCCATAGCAATTGCACATTAATTCCTTTGTCCCTAATTTTTGAGTATCTATACCTTGGTAAATTGACCTATAATTTCCTCACAAACAGAACACAAAGAGTAGTAGTCAACAGAGTAAAGTCCGAGGCGGCTACGGTGAAAAGCTCTTTTTCACAAGGCACAGTACTCGCTCCCATCTTGTTTCTCATCCTCATATCTGACATAGACAAGGACGTCAGCCACAGCACCGTGTATTGTTTTGCAGATGACACCCGAATCTGCATGACAGTGTCTTCCATTGCAGACACTGCAAGGCTCCAGGCGGATATCAACCAAATTTTTCATTGGGCTGCAGAAAACAATATGAAGTACAATGTTGAGAAATTTCAATTACTCCGATATGGAAAACACGAGGAAATTGAAACTTCATCAGAGTACGAAACAAATTCCGGCCACAAAAATAGAGCAAGAAACCAACGTCAAATACCTGGGAGTGATCATGTCGAAGGAACTCACCTTCAAGGACCATAACATTATATCAATCGCAGCTGCTAGAAAAATGACAGGATGGATAATGAGAACCTTCAAAACTTGGGATGCCAAGCCCATGATGACTCTCTTCAGGTCGCTTGTTCTATCTAGGCTGGAATATTGCTGCACACTAACAGCACTTTTCAGGGCAGGTGAAATTGCTGGCCTAGAAAATGAACAGAGAACCTTCACAGCACGCATAACGGAGATAAAACACCTCAGTTACTGGGAGCACTTGAGGTTCCTGAACATGTATTCCCTGGAATGCAGGTGGGAGAGATACATGATATGCACTTGGAAAATTCTAGAGGGACTAGTACCGAATTTACACACGAAAATCACTCACAACGAAACAAAAGACTTGGCAGACGATGCAACATCCCCCCAGTGAAAAGCAGGGGTGTCACTAGCACGTTAAGAGACAATGCAATAAGTGTCAGGTGCCCTAGACGGTTCAACTGCCTCCCAGCATACATAAGTTGGATTACCAATAGACCCCTGGCAGTCTTCAAGCTGGCACTGGACAAGCACCTAAAGTTGGTACTTGACCAGCTGGGCTGTGGCTGGTATGTTGGATTGCATGCATCCAGCAGTAACAGCCTGGTTGATCAGGCTCTGATCCACCAGGAGGCCTGGTCACAGACCGGGCAGCGGGGGTGTTGACCCCCGGAACTTTCTCCAGGTAAACTCCAGGTAATGTGTGAGTTACCCAGGATGGCCCAAAGAAGTCGGTCGGATTGATTTATCTCATTGTCATTGCAACATAGCTAGCTAGCAGTTTTTTTTCGTGATAATGTGCCAGGTAAAGTTCATATTGCATAAGATGGATGAGTTGAGACTAGTTGCCTGTGCAGGTAACATTGATGTATTTGCCTTAACTGAGACGTGGTTCATTACGAAAAATCGGGATATGCTGAATGTCTCATGCAGGGTTTTAAATTGTTCCAAGTAGATAGAAGTATCGGGAAGGGGGGTGGGGTGGCACTGTATGTCCGAGATCGCTTGAACTGTTGCATAAAAACACGTATAAAATCTGAAACCCATACTGAGTCCGTTTGGATAGAATTTTCAGAGGGACATGAAAAATTGATTTTAGGTGTGATATACCGTCCCCCAAACTTAGATAGGGACCAAGGGAGACTACTATGGGAGGAAATTGTTAAGGCCACAAGGCACGATAACGTATTAATTCTTGGAGACTTTAACTTTAGTCATATTGATTGGAATTTCTTGACTGGGAATTTAGAATCAAACGACTTCTTAGAAGTAGTTCAGGATTGTATTTTGAAGCAGTTTGTGACATTGCCTACAAGGGGAAATAACCTGCTTGACTTAGTTCTGACAAACAATGAATCCCTTGTTAATAATTTAGAAATTTCAGAGGAACTTGGTGCTAGCGACCACAACTCAATTACATTTAGCATTGAATGGAAGTATGATAGTAGGGATAACTCAGTAACAGTTCCAGATTTTCACTTAGCAGATTACAATGGGCTTAGAGAACATTTATTATCTGTTGACTGCGGTAACAAAGAGAGCTATCAATATGACAGTTTTCTGAACACTATACGTGCTGCCCAAAGAACATTTATCCCATATAAAGAAATTAGATCAAGCAAAAATGATCCAAAATTGATGAATAATAGGCTCAAATATCTTTTAGGGCATAAAAAAGGAATTTACAGGCGTATCAAAAGAGGTGAGAGTCATCCTATCAATCAGTATATTGACATTAAGAGGGACGTTAAAAAGAGGATAAGAAAAGCTAAACGGGACTATGAAATTAAAGTTGCCAGGGATTCAAAAACTAACCCAAAAAGTTTTTTTCCAGGTGTATTGAACAAAAGTTAGAGATAAGTTAGGCCCCCTTAAAAATAACTATGGGCATCTTACTGACAAAGAGAATGAAATGTGCTCAATGTAGTGATACTGCTCCTGTGGGGAGCAGCAGCAGGATGATACTGCACCACCTCTCGGGGCCCTTAACAACAACAAGAGCTTGGTGTGTGTCATGGGCGCCAACACATGGTGTGTGATTCTCTTCTCTTATATCCATATAATAGTGATGCAGATTACATGGCAGTCTCGGCTGAGTGGTTGAAGGGAGAAGACGTGTGCTAGAGATCTGGACCTACTAATTTACAGGCCTACCCATTTCTCCCGACTGATAAGTCATCATTAAAACTCATACTGTTGGAAGACAGCTTCAGTGTTGTGAGAACTCTTATGTGTGAGTTGTGACTAGGGATATACCTAGTGAAACACTGGAAATAGTTTTCCTTTTTGAAAAGTCCCTCACAGGCCTCTGCTTCCCCTCTGCCTTTCACTTGACCTCAGCCTTTCGCCTCTATCAACATACAGTGTAGAGGCGAATTTTGCTAGTCCACTGCTACTCGTGCCTCTGAAAATGTGCACAGCTCATCCCTTTACCAACCTGAGGAATAACGATGAGTGTGCAGTCCTACTTGAGTTTGTAACCCAGGTGTGCACACACACTGAAAATTCATCCTTCATTCCAAGACACGTGTGCTAGAAGTCCTGCAAGTTTGGAGTGAGTAACTATTTGTACGAGTATTCGAGTGTTTTGTAACTCTTGAGAAGTCTGCCTCAGTCAGTGACCTTGAGCGAGGCACTGCATCACCTGCCTGAGACTTTCGCCCATATTGACTATGTGAAGAGAGGCGAATGTGCATGCTCAGTTACCCATGCTGTTCTTCTGTATCCCCAACTCTCCGCCTTTAAACTCATCCGTTCGTCTCTATCAACGTGCAGTGTAGAGGTGTATTTTGCTGCTCCGCTGGTACTCAAATAACTGAGTTCTGCACAGCTAGTCACCTCTGCCTACCTGAGAAATAAGGACGAAACTCCCATCCTGCATGAGTTGGCAATCCAGACCTGACTGAGGTCTGCCAGGTGAATCCGACTGTGCCGCTTGTATAAAATGTGTTATATCTATAACTGAGGAAGATGACCTTTTATTCTTCTATGCACTGAGTGTTTCTGGGAGGAATGCTGCATAGTTGGAACAAAAGAAGAGTGGTTAAGAACAATTTAATGAGCATTGCAGTACCTGGTAACTCCTTTCGGAGACGGCTTTTTAATTGTAGCATACCAGAGGTTCATCTATAAACATAGTAAGTTTGTGCTGATTTGTTTGTCCTCAGAGTGAAAATTTGTCTGTCATTCCAAGACACGTGTGCTAGATGTGTTAAATGCTGTGGGTTTGTAGTAATTAACGAGTAGTACAGTATTGGTAACTCTCGAGACGACTCTGGGCCCAGTGAATGACCTTGAATATAGCACTGCAACCCGCAGGCCACTACACCCATATTGCCTGTGTCTAGCGAACTCTTACGTGTGAACTGTGACTAGTGATATACCTAGTGAAACAAACATGTTGATTTGAAGTGGCTGTAGGAGGCCTACCTTCACTCCACCTCGTCTCGCCTGCCTCCCCTCCTTCCTCGATTTGGAACTCAGCCATTCGCCTCTATTTACTTATGGTCTAGAGGCGGTTTTTGTCAGACCACATAAGTACTTGAGTGCCCGTGTCAGTCCTCTGTGCCGCACTCCACTCATCTTATGAATGTGTCTCCTGTGTGCCTACCGCCTGCTACAAGCAAATATCCAGGTGGTTGACATGGGCTTAGCAAGCACATTCAAGCAAGCTTGAAAGCAGCACTCAAAGCAAGCCAGAACAAGCTAAGGCAGCCTGCAGTTATAGCTGTCCTAAGGCCCAGCATGTTTATGTATACGTTCTACAGTGCTGCTGGCATACCAGTGTTTCCTGTAGTGGCTTAGTTAATAACAATTTAACGAGCATTGCAGTACTGACATTTTAAGTGGGAAATGCCAGAGGTGATTTGCTTGTACACAGTGAACATTCATCTGTCATATGTGTGCTAGAAGTGTTAAGTGCTGCTTTCCCCAACAGTTAATTGTCATTTGTAAGCCTGTATTAAGACTTTAAAAGGCTCAGAGTGTATTTCAGTGTAGTGACTCCTTACATTGGATAACTCAGTGTAATACATGCTCTGCTCAGTGTAACTGAACTATTAAATACGATTACATAATTAAATTGCTTGTCCTAGTGTCATTGCTGTGTTTTCTAATACATTTTCTCGTTCAGACTGAAACTTTACTGCTAAATTCCCAGTAACATTTCAAATTGCACTGTTCATCTGTGGTGTGAGTGTGTAACTTATGCTTTGAACATTAAAATGGTATAAAATACCGACAGGTTGTTAGGTAAGACACATATGCAACAGTTAGGTATATTGTTTCATTCTATGGAACAATGCTCTCCAGACTGAGGGACTGACCACCTCAAAACTTTAAGGGTGATGGACTGATTACATCGTCTTCAAGTATCTTCTGCTTCTATCAACTTTGAAGATTGAGACACCATTCATCACATTCTATCAACTTTTCTGTACTCGACTGAAGAAGCCTACTGTGTAGGCGAAACGTTTCAAAATAAAGATACCTAACTGTTGCATATGTGTCTTACCTAACAACTTATGCTTTGTATTTTTACTGTGAACAAACTTATTCCTGCATAATGTTCAGTTTCATTAATACTTTCTCTCTTGAGTAATTCGGTTACCTTTAAACTGTGTTAAGCAAGAGTCAGCCTGTTAACATCTATGGTCCTTGCCATCTCATCTAGTGGGTTTAGCGCCTAGTTAAAATTGTAATACCTGGAGTTTACCTGGAGAGAGTTCCGGGGGTCAACGCCCCCGCGGCCCGGTCTGTGACCAGGCCTCCTGGTGGATCAGAGCCTGATCAACCAGGCTGTTGCTGCTGGCTGCACGAAAACCAGCGTACGAGCCACAGCCCGGCTGGTCAGGAACCGACTTTAGGTGCTTGTCCAGTGCCAGCTTGAAGACTGCCAAGGGTCTGTTGGTAATCCCCCTTATGTATGCTGGGAGGCAGTTGAACAGTCTCGGGCCCCTGACACTTATTCTATGGTCTCTTAACGTGCTAGTGACACCCCTGCTTTTCATTGGGGGGATGGTGCATCGTCTGCCAAGTCTTTTGCTTTCGTAGTGAGTGATTTTCGTGTGCAAGTTCGGTACTAGTCCCTCTAGGATTTTCCAGGTGTATATAATCATGTATCTCTCCCACCTGCATTCCAGGGAATACAGGTTTAGGAACCTCAAGTGCTCCCAGTAATTGAGGAGTTTTATCTCCGTTATGCGCGCTGTGAAGGTTCTCTGTACATTTTCTAGGTCAGCAATTTCACCTGCCTTGAAAGGTGCTGTTAGTGTGCAGCAATATTCCAGCCTAGATAGAACAAGTGACCTGAAGAGTGTCATCATGGGCTTGGCCTCCCTAGTTTTGAAGGTTCTCATTATCCATCCTGTCATTTTTCTAGCAGATGCGATTGATACAATGTTATGGTCCTTGAAGGTGAGATCCTCCGACATGATCACTCCCAGGTCTTTGACGTTGGTGTTTCGCTCTATTTTGTGGCCAGAATTTGTTTTGTACTCAGATGAAGATTTAATTTCCTCGTGTTTACCATATCTGAGTAATTGAAATTTCTCATCGTTGAACTTCATATTGTTTTCTGCAGCCCACTGAAAGATTTGGTTGATGTCCGCCTGGAGCCTTGCAGTGTCTGCAATGGAAGACACTGTCATGCAGATTCGGGTGTCATCTGCAAAGGAAGACACGGTGCTGTGGCTGACATCCTTGTCTATGTCGGATATGAGGATGAGGAACAAGATGGGAGCGAGTACTGTGCCTTGTGGAACAGAGCTTTTCACTGTAGCTGCCTCGGACTTTACTCTGTTGACGACTACTCTCTGTGTTCTGTTAGTGAGGAAATTATAGATCCATCGACCGACTTTTTCTGTTATTCCTTTAGCATGCATTTTGTGCGCTATTACGCCATGCAATCATTATACTTCTAGTTATGCATTGTGTAAATTGTTTTAGACTATTTGATCAACTGGATTGTAGTGTTTAACTTCTGATACACCAATTTAATGACTGCAGACTCGTACTGACACATAAACATATTAAACTAAAATGCTGGTACCTCTCCAGAAGCTGGGCCTAGTGTGTGACCTTGAGAGTGTGTTTATTACGACCAGCAGTGTACCAGAGTTGCTCGCCTGACCTCAGCCAGGTCACATCAGGTCACGCTCCCGACCCAGGCTAGCTGCCTGGGCTGGTGCGCTCAGTGTTCAGAGTGGATCGCTCAGTATTCAGTGACTCTTTCGCGCCGACCTGTGTTAGTTTACGCACGGTCTGGCGTTTTCGTACGTGGACCAAGCATTCGTGAGAGCATGCACGAATGCTGGGATGTTCCCTGTGAGTTCCATGTTAGTTTACGCATGGTTAAACACAGGAACGTTTGTGACTAAGTGTTTTTTTTCTTTCAAGACATTTCTGCAGTGAGTGTGGCATGTTCTGTGTTAGTTTACGCATAGCCACGCCAGTAATACGTGTGCTGCCCGTGCCTCGCTAATTCTTGTGCATTCCTGGGTGTTCGTGCGTGCACCTACGCCACACCATTGCTCGCTTTGGCGATAGTGCGACAAATAACACCCCAAGTGCACATATTGTGTTAGTTTACGCACAATTGCAAATCTGTCGTGTATCTAGTGCATTCGTGTGATTCGTGCGTGTGCTGTGGCGTGGATCTGACCAGCCAGTGTACTTCGTGCACTGGTCCAGCTCTCCAGGTGCCTGGTACTGTGTTAGTTTACGCACAGCACCTGACGGCCCTCGCCATTCGCGCATTTGTGAGTCATATGCGTGTGCTCAGTGCTTTGGGAAAATATCCGTTTGTGACCTACGTGTGCACCGTACGATTCCAGTGAGTGACGTAATCATGGCTTGTGCACCACTGTGAACCCAGTGTGATCTGTCAATAGGTCTTGGTAACTGTGGCACACAGCTATGAGTCTCGTTGGGGCAGCTGTACTGCCATACCATCCCAGGAACCAAGAGGCAAACGGCCTATGTCACCATGCGACGACAACTTTCTTGGCGACGTGGAGGAAGTGGAAGGGCCGGCGAAGAAACTCAAGGACAACCTGCATTTCGGGGGCGATGCCCCAGAAGCGCCTCAGCTGACGCCAGCTGCTTCCCCAGATGGCCCAGGGACGATGGGGACAGCCGAGGCCAACCCAAGCCCGGCCCAGTAGGTGGACATCCCCCAACATATGGGGACCATGGAAGAGACCCAGGACCCTCCTCCTCAGCAGGTGGCACCAGGAACAACCAACCCAGACGAAGCCCCACAGGCAACAGAGGAAAACGAGATGGTACAAGGGCGCTCAAGACCTCAGAACCATGCTGCAAGGCAACCAACTGTGGTCTTCAACAAGTTCATGATCCCTAACTACGATGTGGTGAAGAACCTGGAGGCAGCCATGCCTTCCATCAAGCTCAGCTGCGACATCACGCTCAGGGGAGAGATTGTGGCAAAGCCGCGCGTCGAGGACACATATGATCGACTGAAGTCAATGGCTGCAGAGAATCCGAGGATAAGGGAGCTCCTAGCTCAAGAAAAGATGCACAAGGGGGTTGTGCTTCACGTCCCTGTACCCATCCCAGCAGAGCGCTTCCTCGATGTACCCAACATTGTCAAGGCAGAGAGGCTGACCACCGGGACCAACAAGATCCCAACACAGAATATGTTGATCCACCACTGAGGGCCCCTACCACCCCACATTGCACTGGGGGTGTGGGGGCGGTTCAACGCCCGGCCATATGTAGAGGGCCCGCTACAATGTTACAACTGCCAGGGCTTCAACCATATTGCGGCTACCTGCCAACATGTGAAGAAGTGTGGAGTCTGCAGCAAGCAGCACGACTCCAAGGATTGCATTGCATTGCTCAAGCATCCCGCCCCCGAGACCCCACGCCCCGAACCCAAGTGTGCCAACTGCGACAAGAAACACCATGCATGGAACAAGGGCTGCCCTGTTATGGTACAGCGGTGGCAACAGGTGTGACAGCGGATGGCCCCTGCGGCGACGACGACCCAGCCCAGCTCAGTAAATGCCCAACAACAACAGGTGGGGACATCGTCCAATGCCACATGGGGCCCGAATATGGCCTCTCCACGCCCCAACCCATGGTACTATCAGCACCAGCCGCTGGCGGTAGCCAACACAGCTCCCTCGACGGTGGCCACACCCTACAGCAGAGAGTTCCCAGCACTGGGGGATCACCAGAGAAGACTGAATGCACCGCCAACATTGAGGCAATGGGAGCAACGGCAAGGGCAAGTCTCGAAGCCTCAGCAAAAGCAGAACAAAGGAACACAACAAGCCCGGCTCAGGGACGCCGCTCAAGGAGCCGCAGCTACACAGCACGAGACAGGACACAAGCAAAGGCCTGCCCAGCAGAGGCAGTCCCCACCCGAATGCAGTGGGAAGCAGGCCACGGCACCCAGTCAGATGGCACAGAGAGCCATGGAGACCTGCATGTCCTGCGGGACAGCAGTGGCAACGATCGCAGGAGTGGGCCAACAACCACAGGCCACAGCCAAGAAAACCCTGTCCCCCCAGAGGGAGGGCACCTCGCCGGCTCACATTGTCACCGTAATCAAGCTTGTGGTAGAGGTGCTGTCCATGCTACTCCCATCAATGAAGGACAGGCAGGTCTGCAAGGATCTCCTGACTACCGTGTACAGCATGGCTCTCCTGGAGAGGGCCGACTCAGCATCCCTTCAGGCCCACCTCACACAGGTCTTCATGCCCGAGGAATTGGTAGATCACGCACGGATATTCCGGAGAACCATGGACCAACAGGAGGAGAAGGAGTCCGACGGATTGCCCGACAGTCCCTAAAAATCCTCCAGTGGAATATCTGTAGTCTGAGGCAGAAACTCCACCTAGGTATCCAGGCGGCAGTCCAGCATGAGACAGATGTGTTTCCATTCCAAGAAACCCATGTCAAACCCCCACCCACCCCACAGCCATGCATCCCTGGGTTCTCTGCATACCTGCAGCGTGGTGGGCCCTCCACCAGGGGCACCGCAATCTATGTGCAGAATTGCATTCCCCACTCAATCGTCACTGACCCTATCAACTGCGGAGAAGGGGTGGAGGTGCAAGCCGCCATGCTGTGACTACCATCTGGACCACTGACTATTTACTATGTGTACCGGAGCACACGGTTTACCCTCGACCTCTTGGAGGTTGCAGCTCTATCCATTTCTCGCCTAGAGGGCATGCTCGTGGCGGGGGACATCAACGCCCATCATGAGCTTCTCCGCTCTGTCTCCCATACCAATGAGACGGGCAGGCACATGGCGGCGGTGCTCGAGGATGTTCCTGAGATCGTCTTCCTCAACAATGGGGAGCCAACACACCACAGCAGCAACCGACTGGATGTCACTCTCCTCTCTCGGAGACTGCAGCCTGGGGTGAGGTGGGAGCTCCACCCACTTCTCACCAGCGACCACTTTGTGATCGTCACCATGCTGGCGCTCACTCAGCACACCCCATACACACCGCCTCCACGATGGAACTTCAAGAAGGCTGACTGGCAGGGCTTCCAGGTTGTCATACAGCAATGGTGGGAGACGACCTCCCTCTCTGACAATCCTGATGTGGCTGCCCAGAACCTCCAAGCGGCCTTCACCCATGCGGCCGAGGTGGCCATCCCACTTACCAAGGCTGGAGGCACCATCAAGCGGGACTGGTGGTTCTACGACGAGACAGTCAAGGAGCAGAACCACCGTGTCAACTGTGCCCGTAGGCTAGACAGACGCAACCCTACTGCTGACACCCTTCGGCTGCTGAGGGAGGTGGTGCGGCACACTCGCCACATCTCCCACAGAGTCCGCCTGGCAAAGTGGTTTGAATGGTGTGCCTCCTTCGACCATGCCACTACCCTGTCTGAGATCTGGGTGAAAATAGGTAGAGCTGCCGGAAAACAAAGAGGAACAGCGCGTGCTCACCACGACCCGGCTGGTGAAGCAGAGAGGCTGGTCGAGCTATTCACCTCCAGGGCAGCAACAGCCCGCCTGCCACAAGATGTGCAGAACCTTCAGGCTGTCCTCCTCCCAGACAGGACTGCCAGGCTGCAGGTCGCATGCTACGAACACGATGACACCGATGTTGACTTCAGTGATCGGGAGTTGAAGGCAGCCTTCAGGACATCGCGGGACACCACCCCCGGCCAGGATGGTATCACCTACAGCATGATCGCAAGGGCGGGCTCCTCTGGACACGATGCACTCTTGGAGGTCATCAACTGCTCCTGGAGGGCTGGGCAACTCCCCACTGTGTGGAAGGAGGCCATCATCCTGCCCATCCCCAAGCCCAGGGACCTAGAAAGCATGAGGCCCATCTCTCTCACCAGCTGTCTTTCCAAGATTGCTGAAAGGATGATCCTTGAGCGACTATGATGGAAGCTCGGCCAGGAACACTGTCATATATACGGATTCACACGAGGAGTGGGCACAGCAGAGAGCATCACCACCCTCCTTGCAGGCATTGGGTCAAACAAGAGACCCAAAATTGTTGTCTTCCTGGACCTCGAGAAAGCCTTTGAGCTTGCCAGCGCACCAGCCATACTCGACCTCCTAGCACACAGGGGTGTGAGGGGCAGGCTCCTTGCCTGGATCTCTTCATACCTGCAGGACAGGTGTGCACAAGTGTGCTTCCAGGGACAGGTGTCCACCCTCAGGCCCCTGGAAAATGGCACCCCGTAGGGAGGGGTCCTCAGCCCCGCTCACTTCAATGTTCTGATGAATGAGCTTGTGCAGCTGCCGTTCAATTTAGGCACCCACCTGCTCAGCTACACCGATGATCTTGCCCTGATCATCACCGAGAGATGCGGTTTGATGCATAGAGCCCAACATGACCTTAACCTCCTCTCCACCACCTGTCGTCGCCTCGGCCTCAAGGTCTCGGCGGAAAAATCCAAGGATATTATCCTGCATACCAAAGTGCCGGAAGGGAGACTGCAGGTGTCGGGCATCAGTCTCGGATGGGTCAGCAGCTACCTGTTCCTGAAAGCGCACATTGACAATTGGCTCTCCTATCGGAATCAGGCAGAGTACGTCAGGGAGTGGATCATGCAACAGGTCACAGCCATGCAGGCCCTCGTCAACCCTAGGTCAGGGGCCAGCTGTGACATTCTCCGATTATTCTACATGCAGGCGGTGCACTCTCTCGTCGACTATGGGGCACTTACCCTGGTGCATGCCCGCCCCTCGCACCTTCGAAGACTCGACATCGTCCAAAATACTGCAGCTCGGGTCATGCTCGGCATGCCGAGGTGGACGAACACCGTGCCACTGAATCATGAGGCTCAACTGCAGCCCCTACACGATGGGATCGCCCTTGTGGCTGCCAGGAGAGTGGCCAAGTACGTACAACTCCCTGGTGGAGAGGGACTGCTGCAAGACCTCCTTGAACATCAACAGGGGGACCTCAGGGAGTCTCCCGGCCGGCTGTGGGTGTGGTCAGCGGCAGATGTAGCCAGCAAACTCCTCCCCTTGGCGCTTATTGTGGACAAGGGCTGTGACCGGCCTGTGGCGGGGTACTCTGTACTCCCGCCCTGGACACCAGAAGCAGTTGTGGTCCACATCCAAACCTCCCAGTTAGCGTCACTGTCCACAACACGTGCTACAGCAAAGGGTTATGTGAAGGCTTACTCAGCTCTGTAACAACTTTAGATAGTATTACCAAAGCTGGCTCCTCCTTAGGAAAATTAATGCATAGAAAAAGAATAAAACTGACAAACATAAACACTTTATTATTTAGGAAATATAAAATATAAAACACTTAAATATGAAATATTGATCCTACCTTAAAGAAAATGAAAAATGAAAAATATAAATGATATCTGAATTCAATGCTAATTTATATAAAACTTGGGTGTCTGGTGTTGGTGACACTGTGGGTGGTTGAAATCGTAGCCGTTGCTGAGGATGTGGTGGAGGGGGGGGGGTCACAGGTGATGGTGACAACCCACTGGCTCATTCTTGTGGCCATAAATAATAGTTCCTGATGACAGGAGATCAGGTTCTTTACCGCTGTGAAGATGAGGGGTTATGTCCTGATTCTTCATACAGGTGCACAGGCAAGTAAATACACGATGTGATGTCTCCAGGACGTTAGTCCGTCTCCTTCAATTCTACTCATTGATTGGCTGGTGACCCTCTCTGCCATCCAAGCTGGAAAGATAGACAGGTTACCCACTGCTTAAGAAATCACTCTACATGATAAGTACAATACCTAAAAGATGTGGTGATTATTACAACAGTCAACTTAGAGCAAGACTGAAAGGACTAAGTTTATTATTGGTCAGAAGTCAAGCTTTCAACCAGTAAATCCACTAGAATACAAGGCAGGCATGTACTTACAGTAGTGCTGGGAGCTGTGAGTCTAGTGATTACTGTTTGGACAGGAGCCCCACACGTCACCTTTCGTGGGGGGGAAAGAAGGAGGGGAAGGGATAGCAGGAGCTAGACTGACCCTACCTTAACAAGCAGCCGGCAATGAAACTATTGTTATTATATCGCTACTCCTATCTATTGAACTTTTCCCTCACACTCCCACATACCAAGACTTATAGTCAAGGAGTATATGAAGACTAGGCGAGGAAAAAGTTCTAACATATGGAAGTCGCGTAAGGCAACAAATCTTCTACTGACTGTCACGACTTAACCAGTCAGAGAAATAATTGGATGAATCATTGACATACACAATATGGAACTTATAAGCCTGGAGTGCCAATGTCCACCTCAAGAGGCGACTGTTGGTTCCCTTAAAAGTTTCTAGGTATATCAAAGGTTTGTGGTCCATTTCTAAAATGAATTCTTTTCCCAGTAAATAAAATTTAAGCTTGGAGATACCCCACACAAGGGCCAAACATTCCTTTTCTATGGTGGAGTATCTCGTTTCTGCGGGAAGGAGTTTCCGGCTTAGGAAGCATACAGGGAAGGGAGTACCATCATGGTATTGTAGTAGCACCGCACCTAAGCCAGTGTTGGAGGCATCAGTTCACAAACAAAATGTTTTATTAATATCTGGAATCTTAAGTATAGGGTCTTTCGAGAAGATATTTTTAATCTCATTAAACTTTTCCCGAGCTACGTTGGAAAGTTCAAGAGGTTCCTTCACAGACTTCTTAAGGAAGTCGGATAAGATGCCTGTAAGATCAGTAAGGTTCGGGATAAATCGTGCATAAAAGTTTACAGAACCAAGAAAGCTACGCATGAGCTTCTTGGTTTTGGGGAATTTAAATTCTAATAAAGCTTTGATCTTACTGGGGAGAGGCTGTAGAGAGTTATTAGAAAGTATTAGTCCAAGATATCTAATCTTGTTATACCCAAGGAAGCATTTCTTCGGCTTGGCAGTGAGGCCATGTGAGCATAAACTATGCCAAACTGATGTTAATGTTTGGATATGCTTGCCCCACGTGGATGTTATTACGTAAATGTTATCAAAATAAACTGAAACATTTGGCATATTACCCAAGACCTTTCTCATCAGTCTCACGTAGGTAGCACAGGCAGTTACCAAATCGAAGGACATAGTTCTATACTGCATCAGTTCTTGGTGGGTAGGAAAAGTGGTGTACTGCTTAGAAGAAGGATCTAACATTACTTGATGATATGCCTGTGCAATATAAATCTCTAAAAAGAAGGAAGAGTCATAAAATTTGTGTAGATCGCTATCTATTAAGGGCATAGGCTCAGCATCCCACCGAGTGATAGCATTAAGGCCTCTAAAGTCAATAGCAAGTCTATATGAATTATCCTCCTTCTTAACCATGATTACTGGTGAGCAATATGCAGATACTGAAGGTTAAATGATCTTTAGTTTTAATAATTTGTCTACCTCTCGGTCAAATGCATCCCTAAGGTGAACTGGAACTGGGTATAATTTTCGTTTGATGGGATTGTCTGTCACTAAGTCAATCTTATGAACTACCATGGAGGTAACACCTGGAATATCAGTAAAGACATCTGAAAAGTTACTCACACATTGAAGTAGTTCATGTCTCTTATGGTCACCCATAGATTCATTAATATTAATGTTGGTTGCGCCCGAGTGGTCAAGAGTCACCAAGTCATTTAGCTATTCATCATAGTCTAAGTTAGAGGTGTCAATGACGCACACCTTACATTCTTCAGTAGTCTTATCAAGTTCGTGTGGAAAAACTAAGTCAAAGTTATTAAGGCAGTTAACCGAATTTCTTCAGTAATATTTCTTAAGGATGTTGATATGATAAAGCTTAGGTTTTCACTTGACTTCTATGAGGTAGTCAACTTTCCCACAAATTTTTAATACTTCATATGGACCTTTCCATGCTACTAATAATTTATTTGATTTGATAGGCAAAAGTACCAGAACTTCATCTCCTACTTTAAAACTTCTCCTCTGATTTTTGGAATCAAAATAGGTTTTATACTGGTCCATTGACAAGCTTAAGTTTTTCGAAACTATGTCAGAGGTCTCCTCAAGTTTGGATCTAAGGTCAAGGAGAAACTGGTAAGAAGATTGAACCTCAGCATTTAACTCCTCATTAGCCCGTAAGTCATGAAGGATGGACAATGGACCTCTGGCCTGTCTACCATAGAGAAGTTCAAAAGGTGAAAACCGCAAAGAGTCACTGGGAACTTCCCTCATGGCAAACAAAGCACAGGGTAGGTAACGATGCCACTCCTTAGGTTTAAGGGAGCAAAGTTTCCTTAAAATGGACTTGAGAATCGAATGCTGGCGCTCAATCCTCCCATTACAGCTGGGATGATATGATGTGGTGAAGAGAGGCTTCACTCCCAGAAGTTGGTAGAGATGTTGCATTAAGTCAGATGTGAATTGTGTCCCACGGTCAGACAAAATTTCTCTAGGGATGCCCACTCTGGAGAAGATGGACAAAAGGGCTTCATCGACCTCTGTAGTAGTTATGGTCTTTAAGGAACGGCTTCAAGGAAACTCGAAGCATAATCAACTAATGTTAATGTATATCTATGTCCCCCAGATGAAAGTGGAGATAAAGGACCAACGATGTCAATTGCTACTCTTTCAAAAGGTACCATAAAGACTGGCATTTTGACCATAAGTACTCACCTGGTACCTCGGGAGGATGATAGTTGGCAAACTTTACATGATCTACAATAAGTAGTGACATCTGAGGACATTTTTGGCCAAAAATAGGTTTCCCTAATTTTATTTAAGGTTTTACTCTGCGAGAAATGTCCGGCCACCGGCAGGTCATGAGCCATTTTAAGGACAGTCTCTCTGCATTGACTTGGAATAACTAAGATGGAATATTCTGTCTCATCTGAATTTAATTTGAATACTGACTTGTACAAGATACCTTTTATATGTTCAAATTTATATGAAATTTTTTTCCTTTGGATAACTTGATTTTGTTTAGCGGCATTATGGCAGTTCTGAAGAAAAGGGCAATTACGTTTTAAATTGACAAAGGAGTCCTTCGATATATCTAAAGGCTTAAAGTCAGGAAAAATCAAAGGATGAACAATAGGAGAAACCTGGGCTTTGGTCTGAACCCTAGTCAAGACATTTATGGTATCGGAGGTGATATCTTCACTTTCATCTAACAAGTGAACCGGTGATCCTACTACCTCGCTTTCGAGAGTAGCATCACTGGTTTTTAATCCCACATGAATCTCGCGAGACATTTTCTCATCCGAACTTTCGAGGGGCTTCTCTGATTCTACAGGAAGAGGATCTGAAAAGCTTATGTCCACCTTTGGTAATGAAAGGTCAACCTCAGAAGGAAGAATGGCACCTTTTACATTACCTATTAGTACGGAGCAAGAAGAGATGGGAGCTAGTACGTCTTCAGACCAACCTGTGAACCATTTAGACCTAATGTAACAACGGAGGTAGGAAAAGTGTCCGTACGGCCCAAGTAGTCTGAAAGTATAGCAGAGAAATGAGTTTCTTTAAGGTTAGGGAACAGCTTATCAGAAATGACTATACATGTGCATCCAGTGTCTCGTAAAATGGTAGATACAATAAGTCCATTAACTGTTCCTGAACAGAAGGGTGCTTGTTCATTACAGTCTTTAAAATATCTTCCAACTTTTTGGGCCTTCTTAGAAGGACAATCTGGACGTTAATGTCCCTTAACACCACACAAATGACAAACAGGAATAAAAGAAGTCATTTTACTTTCCACTAAAGGCTTTGATTTCATAAGGTCTGATGAATCCTTGCCCTTAGGGTTCGATCCCTTTAGGTCTTTATAGGAATTGTGAGCCTCAGCATACAGGTCAGCAGCCTCAGCAACTTCCTCAGCTTTAATCAGGAACTGGTCAGCAACCATGAAGTCTCTAAGAGATTCATAACTGCGATCAGTTCCTGAACTCTCTGTCCAAAAGTCGAACAAACGAAAGAGTGTTACCTGTAACTGCTGAAAGTTCTGGCCAGGCTGTAAGGTGGCAAACCTGAAATCTTTCCTGTAGGAATTAGTGTTTTTTTTGATATGCTTTAAGGATTGCCTTCTTCAGTAGGTTATAATTACATATGATATCCTGCGACAAAGTAGCATAGATATTCAAAGCGGTACCAGAAAATAACATTCCTAACCTGGTAGCCCAGGTGTCAGCAGGCCATTCACAGAGGGTAGCAGTATTTTCAAACCTGATAATGTATGAAGTTATGTCTTCCCCCTCTGTGAAGGGAGGTAAATTAGGTGTTGGAATATGTGCACTAGCTGCACGTTGTTCCATTACTCCTTCATCTAATTGCTGTTGTGAGAAAGTTAACTTTTTATTCTCTAATTCAAGGCGAGCCTGTTCGAGCTCGCGATCTTTTTCTCTCTCCCTTAACTCATATTCTCTATCCTTTGCTCTTTCCTCAAGGTCTCTTAATTTAACTTTTTCCTCACATACTTTAGCTCTCTCCTCACGATCAAGTCTCTCATGCTCTTTTTTGTCTTCTCTTTCGATTCTCAATTTCTCCTTTTCCTCTTCTCTTTCGATTCTCTCTCTCTCCTTTTCAATTCTTTCCTGGATTTTAGCACTAATGAAAGATTTTAAATTTTTCCCTGTTATTCCTAACTTCCAGCATTCATCCAAAACTGGTATTCCTCCATATTTGCAAGAATAACTTAAACTACCAGGGGAAAATGAAACGGGTATTAAAGAAAACGGAGGGTTCAATTCCTGCTCCGCTCAAACTGTAAATAAACCAGAGGGCTCGATCCCTGCTTCAATTAAACAATATGTATTAATGAAAACGAAGGGTTCTGTGCAGGCTCCGAGCAAACAGTAAGTAGAATGGGGTCCCTTGACCATCCAGTCTTCTCACTAACAAATCAAGAGTGTCCTACGACAGTTCCCTTGATATAATAAAGAGCTCAATGAAACAAATTGTCATTGAAAAATCTCGGGTCCCTAGAGTCTAATCCTCCAAAGTGTTTCAAGCTCGAACAAAAAGGTGGCAGAATTAAATATTATGTCCTGCCTGACTTGACTTACAATAAATTGAGACTATAACAATCACCAAATCTTTTAAATATCTGTACAGTAGTCCTACCATAGAGAATGATTACTCATGGCTGGTGGTAACCGTCTGTGGTATGCGGCATTGAAGTTCCAATGGTAGATTCGAGATGGAGTTGAATCTTGATTCAGTAGAGTTGATCCTGGCAACGTCGCCACTTGTGAAGGCTTACTCAGCTCTGCAACAACTTCAGACAGTATTACCAAAGCTGGCTCCTACTTAGGAAAATTAATGCATAGAAAAAGAATAAAAACTGACAAACATAAACACTTTATTATTTAGGAAATATAAAATATAAAACACTTAAATATGAAATATTGATCCTACCTTAAAGAAAATGAAAAATGAAAAATATAAATGATATCTGAATTCAACGCTAATTTATATAAAACTTGGGTGTCTGGTGTTGGTGACACTGCGGGTGGTTGAAATCGTAGCCGCTGCTGAGGATGTGGGGGGGGAGGGGTCGCAGGTGTTGGTGACAACCCACTGGCTCGTTCTTGTGGCCATAAATAATAGTTCCCGATGACGGGAGAGGAGGTTCTTTACCGCTGTAATGATGAGGGATTACGTCCTGATTCTTCATACAGGTGCACAGGCAAGTAAATACACGATGTGATGTCTCCAGGACGTTAGTCTGTCTCCTTCAATTCTACTCGTTGATTGGCAGGTGACCCTCTCTGTCATCCAAGCTGGAAAGATAGACAGGTTACCCACTGCTTAAGAAATCACTCTCCATGATAAGTACAATACCTAAAAGACATGGTGATTATTACAGCAGTCAACTTAGAGCAAGACTGAAAGGACTAAGTTTATTATTGGTCAAAAGTGAAGCTTTCAACCAGTAAATCCACTAGAATACAAGGCAGGCATGTACTTACAGTAGTGCTGGGAGCTGTGAGACTAGTGATTACTGTTTGAACCGGAGCCCCACACGTCACCTTTCGGGGGGGGAAGAAGGAGGGGAAGGGATAGCAGGAGCTAGACTGACCCTACCTTAACAAGTAGCCGGCAATGAAACTATTGTTACTATATCGCTACTCCTATCTATTGAACTTTTCCCCTCACAGGCTGCAATGAGTATTGCAGCAGCAGAGCACCCTGGGTGTGCCGTATATTACACCGATGGCTCCCGGGATCCAGAGGCTGGCCGCACAGGTGCCGGGGTACACCATGCCACCCTGACGGCCGGATGGCGACTCCAGGATTACTGCACCATCCTCCAGGCAGAACTCCATGCCATCCAGAGGGCCCTGCAACATGCGCTCCTGGATCATCGGCGACCCCCAGTCATTCACGTCGACTCTAGAGTGGCGATCCAGGCCGTCATGCACAGGGAGCCCAGGGACAACATCCGGCTAATTACTGCCATCAGGAAGGACCTGCAGACACTTAATGAGCAGGGACAGCAAGCAACAATCAACTGGATTCCGAGCCACATCGACCTCGCTGGGAATGATGCAGCAGATTGCGCGGCGAAGTCAGCAACTCTTGAACCCCAGCCAGTGACCACCTTCGCCATCAGCCGCAGGCAGGTGGACCTGTGGGCAGCCACTGCAGCCAGGCGCACGCTACCAGGGCCAGGCACATCGCGGAGCCAGATCTGGTATGACAGGGCGACCCAAGGGAAGCCCCCGCCGAGCATGCGGAGGCTAGACAGGAAGTTGCAGGTTAGGATCCACCGGCTGCGACTTGGCTACCCTACTGCCAGAAGACTCATCGACGGTGTGTGAGAGGAGTGCTGCTGCCATTGCAACCAGATGGTCCCCTAGCCACTAGTGCACTACCTCCTCGACTGCCCCACGACGGTGCCACTCCGACGGAGGCACTTCCCAATGGCTCCTGGGGACTCGAACCGAGAAGGCACCACAGCCCGGCCGGTGTACCTGGCCATCCAAGATCTGGGAACTCTCATCCCCATCCTGGCTGCCCACCCACCACCTCGATGACGACGCCACATACAACTAGGAGTCGACACTACCTCTCCATCTATTATCTCTCCTACTCTTCCTTCTTTCACTCCCCTACCCCCTCCCCACCACTTAAAAAAAAAAAAAAAAATCCAATGGAGCCTGTACCTGTTTTCTAGGTAAAAGTCTGAACTCACCTAGAACCCATGCCACACTACCAACAACTTGACGGGGCAACAAGTGCCCGAAGACCCTCGAGCGGTGTACCACTCTCACCTATATTTACATCAACAAAAGTGTATTCTAAGTGATAAAGTGTACACTTGGTGTACTTGGTAACACTTGTCATACATAGTAACGCGTGTGTAAGTGAGATTGTTTAGGTACTGGTTCATCTATCTACAGCTGCACACTTATGCTTGCATACATGTATAACATAGTAACGTGTGAGTTTCCCAGGATGGACCAAGGAAGTCGACCAGAGTGATTTATCTCATTGTCATTGTAACATTACCTAGTTTTTTTTTTTTTTTTTTATTTCAGTGAGGTACATTAGGTGGCAGTAGCCTGAACTAACTCAAGTGGAAGTTATCATTGAATTTGAACCTCATGTTTAATGTGATGTATGTCAGAATTCTAATTTTATGCTCAATATTACCTACTTTGTCTCTCTCTCTCTCTCTCTCTCTTTTCATCTTTGTAATTTGTGATAAGGTGTAAGACCTCGCCTGTACCATCCTTTATATCATTATATGTACCATATTATTAACACACATACAAGAGGTCTCTGAGAGTGTTTTTGGTGGGGTGTGTGTCGTATTGAGTGGTGGTGGTCTGGGTTGAGTATGGTTGGAGGTGTTCATTGAACTTGAGCACTTGTGTCTTGTGATCTATTTTGGACTTCTGACTTTGTAGTGAATATTTGCTCTTGCATAAGCTATAAGGGAAAGATAAGCGAGGAATTCTTGTGTTGTGAGTCTTAAACCAGATATCATCACTGGCAAACATGGCAACTGTCATAGAGGAACCTATTTCAGCAGGTGATGGAAATGATGATAGCTTCCAGACCTTTAAAAGTAAACAAAAGAGAAAAAGTGAGAAAGGGCTAGAGCGTCGACGTAGTCAGACTCACTTGACTCGTACACAATGTGACACTAAACGTCCTTGGTGCACAGAGGCTGCAAGAAGTCTTTCTTCAAAGGAAGAATGTGTTAAGCTGAACTTCCCTGACAACACCCCGCTGCCTGCTAAGTGTGCATGGCTAATGGAAGCTGTAAACAAGCATCCTAACTCAAGGATCCAATTTAGGAAAAACACACACAACTTTGTGTTTGTGGAACAGAATAAAGAGCTGATCAATGATCTACTTAGTACACCTTATGGGGATATTAAGCTGCTCCGACCTCCATCAGACACTCACCACTTTAAAAAATGGGTCAGTATCATAATCTTTGGATACCCTCTCTGCATGGACCCATCCCATCTGACTCTAAGTGAGCATATCATCAAGTCTAAAAGACTTAAAGGAAAATCCCAAATTATTGCCAGTTGGGTAGGTCCTGTGCCCCTCCCCCGGAATATCTGGGTGCATGGTTTACGTTTCCTAAACATCGAAGTGTACCTACCCCCTAAACGTAGGTGTTACAAATGCCAGCACTATGGCCATGTTGCAGTAGACTGTGGAATACTACATTCTTGGTGTGGTAAGTGTGCTGGGAAACATTCCACTAGAGAATGCACAGTAGGCCCTGACAGCCGAAAATTTAAGTGTATTAACTGTAAAGAAGTTGGGGTTACAGTTTCCCACAAGGACTGCAGTCAGAACCCAAACAACCTTCGATGTAAACCTGATAACAGTCCTTTAATGGTAACTGAGGATGGGGCCATCCAGTCTACCACAGCCAGATCTGAGACTGAACCTCTGCAAAGTGTGCAAGAACCCCACCTCACTGCAAAGGATTCTGGTGATACCAGAATGCCATCACACACACCAGCTGTGGAGGAGCTAGCCATCCCTGCTAGCATATATGGAACTACTGGTCTGCCACTACAGATACCTATGGCTACACCTGAATATGGGGATGAGTTTGTCATTTCTCCCAATACACACAACTACAACAGTCAGACGGACACCACACAGGTAACCTCCCTGGAAATTGGAGATGAGTCAGATGCACAGGACCTACCTGCAATGAATGATGAAACAGAGAACCCTAATGTAACCATGGTACCTGTTAAGGTGATAGGTGTTAAAGAAAGCACTAACCCAGAAGTGCCATCCTCCGGAGAGGCATTGGATTCGCCTGACCTTCCTCACATTATAACAACTTTCCAGAAAAAAATTGAGCATCTTGAACAGATCCTGACAAGTTTAATAAATATATGTAATCAGGATGATGCTCTTGAGCATGGTGATTATGTCAAAAGTGCAGCAATCTCCGTTCAGCTTCCAGCAATTTGTGAGAAAGAAGCCCATAATTCTTGCCTTCAAGACTTGCCTTGGAACTGGCTGCCAATATGCCGAAAAATGCTTAAAAATAAAGGTCCTGAAGATAAAGACGTACAAACTATGCTATTTGCTCTTAAGTATCTGCACACTGTAGTCAAAGCATAATAGTTTTACCATCTTATGAGCAAGAGATTGTAATAACTCACTACAATGGATACATTACAAATCTTCTCATGGAACATTGCTTCCATCACGAAGCGGTTGCCTGACTTACATCATATTAGTGCAACCAAGAATATTGATGTCATCTGTTTGCAGGAATGTGGATTGAAAGATGGAGCACCTCCACCAAACTTGCCTGGATATGCAGCTTATAACCTAAGGTCAACCAACTGTTGTGTGATGTATGTCAGAAAGAGCTTGCCACATTCACTCCTTTCCTTGCAGAGTCGAGTTAACATGCAGTATCATGGTGTCAAAGTATATGCAGGCGAATTACCTGGAGTTTACCTGGACAGAGTTTCGGGGGTCAACGCCCCCGCGGCCCGGTCTGTGACCAGGCCTCCTGGTGGATCAGCGCCTGATCAACCAGGCTGTTGCTGCTGGCTGCACGCAAACCAACGTACGAGCCACAGCCCGGCTGATCAGGAACTGACTTTAGGTGCTTGTCCAGTGCCAGCTTGAAGACTGCCAGGGGTCTGTTGGTAATCCCCCTTATGTGTGCTGGGAGGCAGTTGAACAGTCTCGGGCCCCTGACAATTATTGTATGGTCTCTTAGCGTGCTAGTGACACCCCTGCTTTTCATTGGGGGGATGGTGCATCGTCTGCCAAGTCTTTTGCTTTCGTAGTGAGTGATTTTCGTGTGCAAGTTCGGTACTAGTCCCTCTAGGATTTTCCAGGTGTATATAATCATGTATCTCTCCCTCCTGCGTTCCAGGGAATACAGGTTTAGAAACCTCAAGCGCTCCCAGTAATTGAGGTGTTTTATCTCCGTTATGCGCGCCGTGAAAGTTCTCTGTACATTTTCTAGGTCGGCAATTTCACCTGCCTTGAAAGGTGCTGTTAGAGTGCAGCAATATTCCAGCCTAGATAGAACAAGTGACCTGAAGAGTGTCATCATGGGCTTGGCCTCCCTAGTTTTGAAGGTTCTCATTATCCATCCTGTCATTTTTCTAGCAGATGCGATTGATACAATGTTATGGTCCTTGAAGGTGAGATCCTCCGACATAATCACTCCCAGGTCTTTGACGTTGGTGTTTCGCTCTATTTTGTGGCCAGAATTTGTTTTGTACTCTGATGAAGATTTAATTTCCTCATGTTTACCATATCTGAGTAATTGAAATTTCTCATCGTTGAACTTCATATTGTTTTCTGCAGCCCACTGAAAGATTTGGTTGATGTCCGCCTGGAGCCTTGCAGTGTCTGCAATGGAAGACACTGTCATGCAGATTCGGGTGTCATCTGCAAAGGAAGACACGGTGCTGTGGCTGACATCCTTGTCTATGTCGGATATGAGGATGAGGAACAAGATGGGAGCGAGTACTGTGCCTTGTGGAACAGAGCTTTTCACCGTAGCTGCCTCGGACTTTACTCTGTTGACGACTACTCTCTGTGTTCTGTTAGTGAGGAAATTATAGATCCATCGACCGACTTTTCCTGTTATTCCTTTAGCGCGCATTTTGTGCGCTATTACGCCATGGTCACACTTGTCGAAGGCTTTTGCAAAGTCTGTATATATTACATCTGCATTCTTTTTGTCTTCTAGTGCATTTAGGACCTTGTCGTAGTGATCCAGTAGTTGAGACAGACAGGAGCGACCTGTTCTAAACCCATGTTGCCCTGGGTTGTGTAACTGATGGGATTCTAGATGGGTGGTGATCTTGCTTCTTAGGACCCTTTCAAAGATTTTTATGATATGGGATGTTAGTGCTATTGGTCTGTAGTTCTTTGCTGTTGCTTTACTGCCCCCTTTGTGGAGTGGGGCTATGTCTGTTGTTTTTAGTAACTGAGGGACGACCCCCGTGTCCATGCTCCCTCTCCATAGGATGGAAAAGGCTCGTGATAGGGGCTTCTTGCAGTTCTTGATGAACACAGAGTTCCATGAGTCTGGCCCTGGGGCAGAGTGCATGGGCATGTCATTTATTGCCTGTTCGAAGTCATTTGGCGTCAGGATAACATCGGATAGGCTTGTGTTAATCAAATTTTGTGGCTCTCTCATAAAAAATTCATTTTGATCTTCGACTCTCAGTCTGGTTAGCGGCTTGCTAAAAACTGAGTCATATTGGGACTTGAGTAGCTCACTCATTTCCTTGCTGTCATCTGTGTAGGACCCATCTTGTTTAAGTAGGGGCCCAATACTGGACGTTGTTCTCGATTTTGATTTGGCATAGGAGAAGAAATACTTTGGGTTTCTTTCGATTTCATTTATGGCTTTTAGTTCTTCCCGCGATTCCTGACTCCTAAAGGATTCTTTTAGCTTAAGTTCGATGCTTGCTATTTCTCTGACCAGTGTCTCCCTGCGCATTTCAGATATATTGACCTCTATTAGTCGCTCTGTTATTCTTTTCCGTCGCCTGTAAAGGGAGCGCCTGTCTCTTTCTATTTTACATCTACTCCTCCTTTTTCTTAGAGGAATAAGCCTTGTGCATACATCGAGTGCCACCGAGTTAATCTGTTCTAGGCATAAGTTTGGGTCTGTGTTGCTTAGTATATCTTCCCAGCTTATATCGGTTAGGACTTGGTTTACTTGGTCCCACTTTATGTTTTTGTTATTGAAGTTGAATTTGGTGAATGCTCCCTCGTGACTAGTCTCATTTTGTCGGTCTGGGGCTCCACGCATACATGTCTGAACCTCAATTATGTTGTGATCTGAGTATATTGTTTTTGATATGGTGACATTTCTTATCAGACCATCATTGTTAGTGAAGATGAGGTCTAGTGTATTCTCCAGTCTAGTAGGCTCTATTATTTGCTGGTTTAAATTGAATTTTGTGCAGAGATTTAAAAGCTCGTGTGAGTGTGAGTTTTCATCAGAGCTGCCTCCTGGTGTTATTTCTGCAACAATATTATTTGCTATATTCCTCCATTTTAGGTGCCTTAAGTTGAAATCCCCCAGGAGCAAGATGTTGGGTGCAGGAACTGGAAGATTTTCCAGACAGTGGTCAATTTTTAACAGCTGTTCCTGGAATTGCTGGGATGTTGCATCCGGAGGCTTGTAGACTACCACAATGACTAGGTTTTGGTTCTCGACCTTTACTGCTAAAACTTCCACTACGTCATTTGAGGCATTAAGCAGTTCTGTGCAAACAAGTGACTCTGCAATGTACAGGCCAACCCCCCCCTTTTGCCTGTTCACTCTGTCACATCTGTATAGGTTGTAACCTGGGATCCATATTTCGTTGTCCAAGTGATCCTTTATGTGGGTCTCAGTGAAAGTCGCGAACATTGCCTTTGCCTCTGCAAGCAGTCCACGGATGAAAGGTATTTTGTTGTTTGTTGCTGGCTTTAGACCCTGTATATTTGCAAAGAAGAATGTTATCGGACTGGTGGTATTGTTGGTACTGGGGGGGATTTTTTTTCCGGCATTAGTATCTGTATCTGTTGGTTTGGAGTGGAGGCCATCGACTGTGGTTCCACTCCAGGAATGACTGGATTTGGTGTACGATTTCTGCCATTTCCTGCCAGTTTTTTTTTCTTCCTGGCACTAAAAAACCTCTCCCTCTTGAGTGGCTGTGGCTACCCAGGTTTTCCCATGGCCTGGATGTTTTGTATCTTTTTGTCCCCTTTAGATGGTATGCCTGGCAATTTAAGTTATAGCACAGTCTTTCCTGTACTGAAGAGGTACACATTTCAGGGTGAAAAAGCTTACAGGAAGGGAGTTTGCATTTTCCTGTTGTCATATGGGCATGGCATTTTCTAGGGTGGTCATAGTTGCATGTCCCATCTGTTTTTCCAGATTTCCCATGCCAGCAGATACCAAGTGCATAGTATGTGCACAGGCTTGGTTTCCGCTTGCCTTGGGTTTCTGTGACTGTATTCTCTGTTGGTGCATGTTTCCCTGTCTTACTTCTATCCTCCCTAGCACCAACAATGGAGCTCCCCCCAGTTGTTTTTGGTAATTTATCCTCACTATTGCTATTGGAGTCCTCTTGTTTGCTATTTCCTGCGG
The DNA here is from genome assembly GCF_038502225.1 of Cherax quadricarinatus. Classification (NCBI taxonomy): domain Eukaryota; kingdom Metazoa; phylum Arthropoda; class Malacostraca; order Decapoda; family Parastacidae; genus Cherax; species Cherax quadricarinatus. Next base: position 28,537,630 of record NC_091338.1, read on the forward strand.
TATTTCTAGTTTGCAATATTGGTTTTATCTTATCTTTGACTACACTTGTTTCCCTACTATGGCTCCTGTCCCCTATGAGGTCATTTATATGTATTCCTTCCTGCGTATAATTCCCGACTACCTGGACAAAATCTCCAGCTTCACCATTACTGTCTCCCAGGACAGTATCTCCAGCTTCACCATTTCTGTCTCCCAGGACAGCACCTCCAGCTTCACCATTACTGTCTCCCAGGACAGCACTATCAGCCCCACATTTACTGACTACCAGGACATCACCTCCAGCCTTACAGTTTGTGACTACATGGCCAGTATCAAGGGCAGTACCATTCAGCCCAGACTTTTTATGTTCCCATCTGTTGTAGAAAGCTTCCAGGTTTTCTATGAAAGCAGCTTTGATGTTGTCCTCTTTTAATACCCTTGTGATTTTAGTCCACAGATTTTCCTCATTTGGGCATACCCAAAAACACTTCTCTGTTTTAATACTGCTCGTAGCTAGTTCTGGGAAATCTGCACAAGGGGCGTGACACCAATTTCCACAAAAATGACAATTTATCCATGTGGAAGCCCGTTTGTTTGACTGACCACAGACTACACACAGCTTCATAATGATTTGAATGGTTGATTTACTGCAATTCTACTAGCAACCTCTTGAATATTATATTAATAACCTTAAATGAAGCTCTAGCTATTTGTATTTCTGTTTCTAACTCTTTTTGTATATTGGACAGCTTACCGTCACGTTCCTGATTTTTAATGTTTGTGTTTATAAGGGCGCCTACAACCCCATCCGTTTACAGTCTGCTTTATTGTCCAACGAAACTGTTTGAAACCAGTCCCGGGTTCGGACCAGTCAAGGGTTCGGACCAGTCAAGGGTTCGGACCAGTCGATCTGCTCTGATCAGTGGGTCACTTATTTAAAACATACTGGTCGGTGATTTGAGCTAACACATGAAGGATCTACTGGAAATTATCTACCCGAGTAATATGTGATTTGACTGATACAAAAGTATAACTTGCGTGTTGAAGAGCCGGTGATATCTGGCAGCTCCTACAATGACGAACGGTCGACCTCCTTGTTTATCAATCGCTGTATCTGGCTTTTCTATTTTTTTTTTTTTTTTTTTTTTTTCCCCGTCTCCACCACAATAAATGCTATATTATCACTATAGTTGACTGGTGCAAATTTTGGAGGAAGGACGCTTTTTCTGTAGTAATAATTGCTTCTCGTTGTGTATATTGCGACCGCTGGTAACTACAGGTTATATGAAATTCACAGTAACGTCTCGTATTTCAAGAAAAGAAACTAATGAAAGTCACTCCACTCCACTAAGTACCATTATAATACTGGTTAGTTGCTACTACAACACTGTATTCTGCTATTCACTGGTATCACTAGATTATATGCGAGTACACTAGCAAACCAGGAAGATTATTAAAAACAGCTGACCTGTGGTAAGTTTCTGGCGACTTCTGGCACCTGCCTCTATAGGCTTATCACTTCATTTACAAATTCACCTGTTTTCAAATGACACTTTAGCCTTTATCATCAATATACTAGGGAGCCACTGTAGTATACACTATACACTATGTATACTCAATGTTATCAGGGAGACTTTCTTTCCTCTGACACGAAAAGTTCAATTATTATTATTTTTTTCCACACGGGACACAGGCCTATGATTCCCCTCTGGCAGTAAACTCTGCTAGGAAGTGCACACTAATTCTCCTTTTTTGGCTCAGTATATAATGTTTTCCGCCCAAGATTGGTTCCAGGCGCTAGAGGGATGTATCGTATAGGATTGATGACACAAATTAAAGTTCTAGCACGTAAGAGCGACCGTGAAAACACGAGATAACCCGGAGCACAACGAGGCACGCTGACACGCTGACACGCTGACTATTACTGACTACCTGGACATCACCTCCAGCCTTACAGTTTCTGACTACAAGGGCAGTACCATTCAGCCAAGACTTTTTATGTTCCCATCTGTTGTAGAAAGCTTCCAGGTTTTCTATGAAAGCAGCTTTGATGTTGTCCTCTTTTAATACCCTTGTGATTTTAGTCCACAGATTTATCTTATTTGGGCATACCCAAAAACACTTCTCTGTTTTAATACTGCTTGTAGCTAGTTCTTGGATATCTGCACAAGGGGCGTGACACCAATTTCCACAAAAATGAAAATTTATCCATGTGGAAGCCCGTTTGTTTGATTGACCGCAGACTACACAGAGCTTCATAATGATTTGAATGGTTGATTAACTGTAATTCTACTAGCAACCTCTTGAATACTCTATTAATAACCTCCTTAAATGAAGCTCTAGCTATTTGTATTTCTGTTTCTAACTGTTTTTGTATATTGGACTACACTGTACTACAGAATCAGACACCAACTTTCCCCCTAACTCTGTGGGTTCATGAAAGGTAAAAGTGTGCAGAACTGTATTTCCACCTTTCTCATTGCACACACCTCTACTAGTTTTACCCCTTTTCTTGATCTAAAATCTGCATTTGATATTGCGAACAGAACCGTTATGCTACATGAACTAGCCAAAATGAATATTGGTGGTAGCTTACTCTGCTGGATAATAGGATACCTGTCAAATAGAGTATCCTCTGTCCTTTACCAATGCTTCAGAAGTGATTCTAAAGAAATGTCTTTAGGTACACCGCAGGGAGGAGTTCTTAGTCACATGCTATTTAATATTCTGATTAATGCTCTCCTAAATGCTCTACCTAAACATATAGCTATAAGCTATGCTGATGATATCATGATCCATACAACAGGGCATAAGAAGATGAATACCATTCTTAATGAAGTTCAAGCAATTTGTAATCGACTATGCCTCATAATATCTTCCTCTAAAACAAAGATATTAACAAGCAAACGACATCCCCCACCCATCTATTTGCAGGGTGAAATCATTAGCTACGTTAAAACTTACAGATATCTTGGTGTAGATGTACCCTTTAACAAATCCACTATACCACAACTAAACAAGATATGCAAAGCTAGGCTAAATGCTCTCAAAGCTGTTGCTGGCTACAATCCCAACTATGGTGCTAATGTGAGAATCGTGAGAATGATGTACATAGCCTATGTTAGGTCCTTAATTGATTATGCTGCTCCCATGTTGAAATTAGCTAGAGAAAGTTCTCTCCGACCCTTGGAATTAATGCTAAATGAAGCTCTCAGGATTATTCTTGGCTGTCCCAGATCTACAAAAGTTCTTAACATGAGGAAGGAACTTGGTATTTCTAGTATCAGTGATAGGATTGTTGAGATTAACACTATACACGGTATTAGAATGTTGAGAAACGAACAAGACAATGTCACAATGAATCTTACCAAGTGTCTAGAGGTAAATACACACAGATCTAAATGGATTGTGAAAACGTGCTATTGCATTAAGTTTTATAACCTGCATGAACTGTATCACTGTAGGCAACAAGAGCATTTCACCCCTCCGTGGAAGAAGTGTTCATTTAATATCACATACCTACAAGTCCCTCCCAAGAAGCTCATTGCTAGTAATCCCTTCCTTAAATCTCTTGTTAGAGCAACTGCTCAAGAAGAAATTTCTCACCTAGCTGGTAGTAATAAGTTATCACAAGTTATATACACTGATGGATCTAAACAGGAGTCTTCTGGCAGGGCTGCATCTGCTCTTGTTGCCACCTCCCTAGTTAAGAACGATAATAAATTTGTTGAGTTAGGCATGAGAATTAACAATTGGGCATCTACACTACAAACTGAATTGTTTGCAATCCTAATGGCGCTAAAGCTAACCTATGACACTGAGCTTGACTCTATCATCATTACTGATTCTATGTCATCATTGAAGGCTCTTGACTCATATAATGACTACAACAACATGCTCATTGGGGAAGCCAGGTATAGATACTCAAAAATTAGGGACAAAGGAATAAATGTACAATTGCTATGGAACCCATCACACATTGGATTACTCCTTCATGTTAAAGTTGATATGTTAGCCAAGAAGAGTACCCAGAAGGAGAATGTAGAATATAACTTTGGTATAACTGTGTCTAGCATTAGGAATAATATTAGGAGAGAAGTAAATAATGAAAATGATTGTTATAGGAATGCAGTTAGAAGCCTGAGTAGATCTATAACCAACTATGACAACATGAACGTAGATAAGTATGTTTATGGAGCAACTTCCAATGTGAACAGACTGACTGATGTTGTAGTGGACAGGCTTAGGCTTGGTTACAAGTACTTCTGGCAATTTGGGAGACACACAGATGATGATCAAACTAAACGTAAATTATGTGATCAGGCATATGGTCACTGTCTTGAACACTATGTGCTTAATTGTCCACTTATTGAGGAGAGCAGCGGCAGCGGCAGCAGCAGCGGCAACAGGAACCTTGTCCTCTATTTTTACTTCTACCTGAGGTTCCCAGCAGCCCAGTGATGACCTAATCAAGACCCGCATAACACTAACATGTGTGGATACCCAGAATGATATAAAGCAACTACAGAAATCACCCAAAAGTTCACAAATTACCAACTAATAGGACTCGTACTACCAACTTCTATCCCGCTGCCACTGAAGTGATACTCCACAACATTCACCCATCACCCATCGCCTACTATTCACCCGAAGCCACAGCCAATGGACAAGGGTCAGAACAATAAAAGAAGATCCAGTAACCAGCTAAGGACTCCTAACATCAAAGGTGAGAGCAGTAATAACACGAGGAAAACTTGTGGTACTGCCAGCCAGGACACAACCCTCATCACCCACAGGCACCACCACAACACACGACAGACAACAACAAACATGGCCGCCGCTACAGTCCAAGATAACTCTTTCCCAGTATTTGATGTCAAGAAGATCACCGACCCAGAAATAGCTAAACTCCTTATGATTCAGAACCAAACGATCACCAAACTAAGTCAAGAAATGCAGGAACTAAAGGCTAGCAATGCAGATTACCTCAACAAGATCACTGTTCTAGAACATAAACTAGACACTCTAGAACAACAAAGCAACACCCACACCCGGTCCCTAGACACCATCAACACTCTAAAAGACCAAGTCACCCTACTTACTTCCAACATTACAGAGGAAAGATCAAGAGTGGACCAACAACTTGCCGATGTCATAACCAACTTCCAAGACCATAATGACCAACAGCAGCTATCTGACGCTGTTGTAGTTAACAGCAAACATCTCCCACCCACAGTCACCCAAGAGACCTGCATGGAGACCACCCTACAGCTTATCAAGGACCACCTTCGCCTTAACATACGTAGTGACGACCTAAAGGATTGCAAATTGATGGGCTACCAAGCAGGTAAAAATACAGTGCTGTTAAAATTCCAAACTAGCCTACAAAGAAACAACCTACTAAAAACATCTATTTCTATGAAAACTGATGTTTACGTCAATGAGTGCCTTACCAAAACAAGACAAAACCTTCTTTATCAGCTAAGAAAATTGCGCTATGCCCAAAAACTCCACCAGTGCTTTGTGAGGGATGGAAAAATCGCAGTTAGGAAACAGCCCACGGGGAAGAGATACTTCATCTCTACAGAACATGACCTTAAAACATTCCTAAGTTAGGCTGGACTAACAGAATCAGAATAAAGTGCAGATAATACCCATAGTCTACTGTTAGTGTTATATTGTCATAAATTTGTGCCCCCCTAAAATTCTAATACCCCAACTACTTTTGATTGTCATTGTTGTATTCAACGACCATTCTACCTCATAGTCTTAATTGTGTTTAATATCTACAGAATCTATCTCCTTTTTTACAACTTACCACGTCACTGTTCCATCTTATTTTATTATAAACTAACCATAACTTGTCTTCAATAATTCTACCTCACTATAAAAAATACTCAATTGCCCAATTTTATTCTAAATCCCTATTATTGCCCAATTTTACTTTAAACTATAGTGATCAAACTTATTGTAAACTTCTTTTATTGACCATTTTTATTCCATACTTTTTTAAACTAGTATTTTCAACTACAACTTTTATATTATCCTGTCTACCATCTTACTAGCATATTATAACCAAGTCATTGCCATTTTTATTTTTATCATTTTTTTTTATTATTCTTTTGCTACCTTAATTTGTGTATTTTATCCTGTCAATTTAAATCTAATTACACTCTAATTCTTGTAAACAACTTATATAAGACCTTAGTGCAATTACAATTGAGAGTCTTGTTCCTTTATTACATTATTAGATTAATCACAGTTTTACTCTAGCTCATTCTAGCTCAATACATAGTCAATACCAAATTCACTATACTAGACCATAGTGCAATTACTAGTAAGAGACTGGTGCTATTTGTAATTTGTATTTTTATATTATTAGACTAAACCTAGTTGTACTATAGCTATTTCTAGCTCAATACATAGTCAATACCAAATTCACTATATTAGACCATAGTGCAATTACTAGTGAGAGACCGGTGCTATTTTTAATTCGTATTTTTATATTTTTTTTTTTTTATCACACTGGCCGATTCCCACCAAGGCAGGGTGGCCCGAAAAAGAAAAACTTTCACCATCATTCACTCCATCACTGTCTTGCCAGAAGGGTGCTTTACACTACAGTTTTTAAACTGCAACATTAACACCCCTCCTTCAGAGTGCAGGCACTGTACTTCCAATCTCCAGGACTCAAGTCCGGCCTGCCGGTTTCCCTGAACCCCTTCATAAATGTTACTTTGCTCACACTCCAACAGCACGTCAAGTATTAAAAACCATTTGTCTCCATTCACTCCTATCAAACACGCTCATGCATACCTGCTGGAAGTCCAAGCCCCTCGCACACAAAACCTCCTTTACCCCCTCTCTCCAACCTTTCCTAAGCCGACCCCTACCCCGCCTTCCTTCCACTACAGACTGATACACTCTTGAAGTCATTCTGTTTCGCTCCATTCTCTCTACATGTCCGAACCACCTCAACAACCCTTCCCCAGCCCTCTGGACAACAGTTTTGGTAATCCCGCACCTCCTCCTAACTTCCAAACTACGAATTCTCTGCATTATATTCACACCACACATTGCCCTCAGACATGACATCTCCACTGCCTCCAGCCTTCTCCTCGCTGCAACATTCATCACCCATGCTTCACACCCATATAAGAGCGTTGGTAAAACTATACTCTCATACATTCCCCTCTTTGCCTCCAAGGACAAAGTTCTATGTCTCCACAGACTCCTAAGTGCACCACTCACTCTTTTTCCCTCATCAATTCTATGATTCACCTCATCTTTCATAGACCCATCCGCTGACACGTCCACTCCCAAATATCTGAATACATTCACCTCCTCCATACTCTCTCCCTCCAATCTGATATTCAATCTTTCATCACCTAATCTTTTTGTTATCCTCATAACCTTACTCTTTCCTGTATTCACCTTTAATTTTCTTCTTTTGCACACCCTACCAAATTCATCCACCAATCTCTGCAACTTCTCTTCAGAATCTCCAAAGAGCACAGTGTCATCAGCAAAGAGCAGCTGTGACAACTCCCACTTTGTGTGTGATTCTTTATCTTTTAACTCCACGCCTCTTGTCAAGACCCTCGCATTTACTTCTCTTACAACCCCATCTATAAATATATTAAACAAACACGGTGACATCACACATCCTTATCTAAGGCCTACTTTTACTGGGAAATAATTTCCCTCTTTCCTACATACTCTAACTTGAGCCTCACTATCCTCGTAAAAACTCTTCACTGCTTTCAGTAACCTACCTCCTATACCATACACTTGCAACATCTGCCACATTGCCCCCCTATCCACCCTGTCATACGCCTTTTCCAAATCCATAAATGCCACAAAGACCTCTTTAGCCTTATCTAAATACTGTTCACTTAAATGTTTCACTGTAAACACCTGGTCCACACACCCCCTACCTTTCCTAAAGCCTCCTTGTTCATCTGCTATCCTATTCTCCGTCTTACTCTTAATTCTTTCAATAATAACTCTACCATACACTTTACCAGGTATACTCAGCAGACTTATCCCCCTATAATTTTTGCACTCTCTTTTATCCCCTTTGCCTTTATACAAAGGAACTATGCATGCTCTCTGCCAATCCCTAGGTACCTTACCCTCTTCCATACATTAATTAAATAATTGCACCAACCACTCCAAAACTATATCCCCACCTGCTTTTAACATTTCTATCTTTATCCCATCAATCCCGGCTGCCTTACCCCCTTTCATTTTACCTACTGCCTCACGAACTTCCCCCACACTCACAACTGGCTCTTCCTCACTCCTACAAGATGTTATTCCTCCTTGCCCTATACACGAAATCACAGCTTCCCTATCTTCATCAACATTTAACAATTCCTCAAAATATTCCCTCCATCTTCCCAATACCTCTAACTCTCCATTTAATAACTCTCCTCTCCTATTTTTAACTGACAAATAGATTTGTTCTCTAGGCTTTCTTAACTTGTTAATCTCACTCCAAAACTTTTTCTTATTTTCAACAAAATTTGTTGATAACATCTCACCCACTCTCTCATTTGCTCTCTTTTTACATTGCTTCACCACTCCCTTAACCTCTCTCTTTTTCTCCATATACTCTTCCCTCCTTGCATCACTTCTACTTTGTAAAAACTTCTCATATGCTAACTTTTTCTCCCTTACTACTCTCTTTACATCATCATTCCACCAATCGCTCCTCTTCCCTCCCGCACCCACTTTCCTGTAACCACAAACTTCTGCTGAACACTCTAACACTACATTTTTAAACCTACCCCATACCTCTTCGACCCCATTGCCTATGCTCTCATTAGCCCATCTATCCTCCAATAGCTGTTTATATCTTACCCAAACTGCCTCCTCTTTTAGTTTATAAACCTTCACCTCTCTCTTCCCTGATGCTTCTATTCTCCTTGTATTCCATCTACCTTTTACTCTCAGTGTAGCTACAACTAGAAAGTGATCTGATATATCTGTGGCCCCTCTATAAACATGTACATCCTGAAGTCTACTCAACAGTCTTTTATCTACCAATACATAATCCAACAAACTACTGTCATTTCGCCCTACATCATATCTTGTATACTTATTTATCCTCTTTTTCTTAAAATATGTATTACCTATAACTAAACCCCTTTCTATACAAAGTTCAATCAAAGAGCTCCCATTATCATTTACACCTGGCACCCCAAACTTACCTACCACACCCTCTCTAAAAGTTTCTCTTACTTTAGCATTCAGATCCCCTACCACAATTACTCTCTCACTTGGTTCAAAGGCTCCTATACATTCACTTAACATCTCCAAAAATCTCTCTCTCTCCTCTGCATTCCTCTCTTCTCCAGGTGCATATTATTAGATTAAATTCAGTTGTACCATAGCTTATTCTAACTCAATACATAGTCAATACCAAATTCACTATATTAGACCATAGTGCAATTACTAGTGAGAGACCGGTGCTATTTTTAATTTGTATTTTTATATTATTAGATTAAATTCAGTTGTACCATAGCTTATTCTAACTCAATACATAGTCAATACCAAATTCACTATATTAGACCATAGTGCAATTACTAGTGAGAGACTAGTGCTATTTTTAATTTGTATTTTTATATTATTAGATTAAACCTATTGTACTTTAGCTCATTCTAGCTCAAAACATAGACTCCACAAAAGTCATTATTAGACCTTAGTGCAATTACAAGTGAGAGTCTTGTTCTATTTTTAATTTGTATTTTTATATTACTAGTTTATACCTAGTTGTACTTTAGTTCATTCCAGCACAACAAATAGACAACATCAACTTCATTATGTGTAGTAGTGACTATACCTGGAGTTTACCTGGAGAGAGTTCCGGGGGTCAACGACCCCAAGGCCCGGTCTGTGACCAGGCCTCCTGGTGGATCAGAGCCTGATCAACCAGGCAGTTGCTGCTGGCTGCACGCAAACCAACGTACGAGCCACAGCCCGGCTGATCAGGAACTGACTTTAGGTGCTTGTCCTGTGCCAGCTTGAAGACTGCCAGGGGTCTGTTGGTAATCCCCCTTATGTGTGCTGGGAGGCAGTTGAACAGTCTCGGGCCCCTGACACTTATTGTATGGTCTCTTAACGTGCTAGTGACACCCCTGCTTTTCATTGGGGGGATGGTGCATCGTCTGCCAAGTCTTTTGCTTTCGTAGTGAGTGATTTTCGTGTGCAAGTTCGGTACTAGTCCCTCTAGGATTTTCCAGGTGTATATTATCATGTATCTCTCCCTCCTGCGTTCCAGGGAATACAGGTTTAGGAACCTCAAGTGCTCCCAGTAATTGAGGTGTTTTATCTTCGTTATGCGTGCCGTGAAAATTCTCTGTACATTTTCTAGGTCGGCAATTTCACCTGCCTTGAAAGGTGCTGTTAGTGTGCAGCAATATTCCAGCCAAGATAGAACAAATGACCTGAAGAGTGTCATCATGGGCTTGGCCTCCCTAGATCTGAAGGTTCTCATTATCCATCCTGTCATTTTTCTAGCAGATGCGATTGATACAATGTTATGGTCCTTGAAGGTGAGATCCTCCGACATGATCACTCCCAGGTCTTTGACGTTGGTGTTTCGCTCTATTTTGTTGCCAGAATTTGTTTTGTACTCTGATGAAGATTTAATTTCCTCGTGTTTACCATGTCTTAGTAATTGAAATTTCTCATCGTTGAACTTCATATTGTTTTCTGCAGCCCACTGAAAGATTTGGTTGATGTCCGCCTGGAGCCTTGCAGTGTCTGCAATGGAAGACACTGTCATGCAGATTCGGGTGTCATCTGCAAAGGAAGACACGGTGCTGTGGCTGACATCCTTGTCTATGTCGGATATGAGGATGAGGAACAAGATGGGAGCGAGTACTGTGCCTTGTGGAACAGAGCTTTTCACCGTAGCTGCCTCGGACTTTACTCTGTTGACGACTACTCTCTGTGTTCTGTTAGTGAGGAAATTATAGATCCATCGACCGACTTTTCCTGTTATTCCTTTAGCACGCATTTTGTGCGCTATTACGCCATGGTCACACTTGTCGAAGGCTTTTGCAAAGTCTGTATATATTACATCTGCATTCTTTTTGTCTTCTAGTGCATTTAGGACCTTGTCGTAGTGATCCTATAGTTAAGACAGACAGGAGCGACCTGCTCTAAACCCATGTTGCCCGGGGTTGTGTAACTGATGGGTTTCTAGATGGGTGGTGATCTTGCTTCTTAGGACCCTTTCAAAGATTTTTATGATATGGGATGTTAGTGCTATTGGTCTGTAGTTCTTTGCTGTTGCTTTACTGCCCCCTTTGTGGAGTGGGGCTATGTCTGTTGTTTTTAGTAACTGTGGGACGACCCCCGTGTCCATGCTCCCTCTCCAAAGGATGGAAAAGGCTCGTGATAGGGGCTTCTTGCAGTTCTTGATGAACACAGAGTTCCATGAGTCTGGCCCTGGGGCAGAGTGCATGTTCATGTCATTTATCGCCTGTTCGAAGTCATTTGGCGTCAGGATAACATCGGATAGGCTTGTGTTAATCAAATTTTGTGGCTCTCTCATAAAAAATTCATTTTGATCTTCGATTCTCAGTCTGGTTAGCGGCTTGCTAAAAACTGAGTCATGTTGGAACTTGAGTAGCTCACTAATTTCCTTGCTGTCATCTGTGTAGGACCCATCTTTTTTAAGTAGGGGCCCAATACTGGACGTTGTTCTCGATTTTGATTTGGCATAGGAGAAGAAATACTTTGGGTTTCTTTCGATTTCATTTATGGCTTTTAGTTCTTCCCACGATTCCTGACTCCTAAAGGATTCTTTTAGCTTAAGTTCGATGCTTGCTATTTCTCTGGCCAGTGTCTCCCTACGCATTTCAGATATATTGACCTCTTTTAGCCGCTCTGTTATTCTTTTCCGTCGCCTGTAAAGGGAGCGCCAGTCTCTTTCTATTTTACATCTACTCCTCCTTTTTCTTAGAGGAATAAGCCTTGTGCATACATCGAGTGCCACCAAGTTAATCTGTTCTAGGCATAAGTTGGGGTCTGTGTTGCTTAGTATATCTTCCCAGCTTATATCGGTTAGGACTTGGTTTACTTGGTCCCACTTTATGTTTTTGTTATTGAAGTTGAATTTGGTGAATGCTCCCTCGTGACTAGTCTCATTATGTCGGTCTGGGGCTCCGCGCATACATGTCTGAACCTCAATTATGTTGTGATCTGAGTATATTGTTTTTGATATGGTGACATTTCTTATCAGATCATCATTGTTAGTGAAGATGAGGTCTAGTGTATTCTCCAGTCTAGTAGGCTCTATTGTTTGCTGGTTTAAATTGAATTTTGTGCAGAGATTTAAAAGCTCGTGTGAGTGTGAGTTTTCATCAGAGCTGCCTCCTGGTGTTATTACTGCAACAATATTATTTGCTATATTCCTCCATTTTAGGTGCCGTAAGTTGAAATCACCCAGGAGCAAGATGTTGGGTGCAGGAGCTGGAAGATTTTCCAGACAGTGGTCAATTTTTAACAGCTGTTCCTGGAATTGCTGGGATGTTGCATCCGGAGGCTTGTAGACTACCACAATGACTAGGTTTTGGTTCTCGACCTTTACTGCTAAAACTTCCACTACATCATTTGAGGCATTAAGCAGTTCTGTGCAAACAAGTGACTCTGCAATGTACAGGCCAACCCCCCCCCTTTTGCCTGTTCACTCTGTCACATCTCTATAGGTTGTTACCTGGGATCCATATTTCGTTGTCCAAGTGATCCTTTATGTGGGTCTCAGTGAAAGCCGTGAACATTGCCTTTGCCTCTGCAAGCAGTCCACGGATGAAAGGTATTTTGTTGTTTGGTGCTGGCTTTAGACCCTGTATATTTGCAAAGAAGAATGTTATCGGACTGGTGGTATTGTTGGTACTGGGGGGGGATTTTTTTTCCGGCATTAGTATCTGTATCTGTTGGTTTGGAGTGGAGGCCATCGACTGTGGTTCCACTCCAGGAATGACTGGATTTGGTGTACGATTTCTGCCATTTCCTGCCAGTTTTTTTTCCTTCCTGGCACTAAAAAACCTCTCCCTCTTGAGTGGCTGTGGCTACCCAGGTTTTCCCATGGCCTGGATGTTTTGTATCTTTTTGTCCCCTTTAGATGGTATGCCTGGCAATTTAAGTTATAGCACAGTCTTTCCTGTACTGAAGAGGTACACAGTTCAGGGTGAAAAAGCTTACAGGAAGGGAGTTTGCATTTTCCTGTTGTCATATGGGCATGGCATTTTCTAGGGTGGTCATAGTTGCACGTCCCATCCGTTTTTCCAGATTTCCCATGCCATCGGATACCAAGTGCATAGTATGTGCACAGGCTTGGTTTCCGTTTGCCTTGGGTTTCTGTGACTGTATTCCCTGTTGGTGTATGTTTCCCTGTCTTACTTCTATCATCCCTAGCACCAACAATGGAGCTCCCACCAGTTGTTTTTGGTAATATATCCTCACTATTGCTAGTGGAGTCCTCTTGTTTGCTATTTCCTGCGGTATTTCTAGTTTGCAATATTGGTTTTATCTTATCTTTGACTACACTTGTTTCCCTACTATGGCTCCTGTCCCCTATGAGGTCATTTATATGTATTCCTTCCTGCGTATAATTCCCGACTACCTGGACAAAATCTCCAGCTTCACCATTACTGTCTCCCAGGACAGCATCTCCGGCTTAACCATTACTGTCTCTCAGGACAGCACCTCCAGCTTCACCATTACTGTGTCCCAGGACAGCACCCCAGCTTCACCATTACTGTCTCCCAGGACAGCACCTCCAGCTTCACCATTACTGTCTCCCAGGACAGCACTATCAGCCCCACATTTACTGACTTCCAGGACTTCATCTCCAGCCTTACAGTTTGTGACTACATGGCCAGTATCAAGGGCAGTACCATTCAGCCCATACTTTTTATGTTCCCATCTGTTGTAGAAAGCTTCCAGGTTTTCTATGAAAGCAGCTTTGATGTTGTCCTCTTTTAATACCCTTGTGATTTTAGTCCACAGATTTATCTCATTTGGGCATACCCAGAAACATTTCCCTGTTTTAATACTGCTTGTAGCTAGTTCTTGGATACCTGCACAAGGGGCGTGACACCAATTTCCACAAAAATGACAATTTATCCATGTGGAAGCCCGTTTGTTTGACTGACCACAGACTACACACAGCTTCATAATGATTTGAATGGTTGATTTACTGCAATTCTACTAGCAACCTCTTGAATATTCTATTAATAACCTCCTTAAATGAAGCTCTAGCTATTTGTTTTTCTGTTTCTAACTGTTTTTGTATATTGGACAGCTTACCGTGCACGATCCTGATTTATATTTAATGTTTGTGTTTATAAGGGCGCCTGCAACCCCATCCGTTTACAGTCTGCTTTATTGTCCAACGAAACCGTTTGAAACCAGTCAAGGGTTCGGTCTAGTCAAGGGTTCGGACCAGTCAAGGGTTCGGACCAGTCAAGGGTTCGGACCAGTCAAGAGTTCGGACCAGTCGATCTGATCTGATCAATGGGTCGCTTATTTAAAACATACTGGTCGGTGATTTGGGCTAACACATGAAGGATCTTCTGGAAATTATCTACCCGAGTAATATGTGATTTGATTGATGCAAAAGTATAACTTGCATGTTGAAGAAACCGGTGACTGCTGGCAGCTCCTACAATGACGAACGGTCGACCTCCACCCTTGTTTATCAATCGCTGTATCTAGCTTTTCTATTTTTTTTTTCGGCTCCACCACAATAAATGCTATATTATCAGTATAGTTGACTGGTGGAAATTTTGGAGGAAGGACGCTTTTTCTGTAGTAATATTTGCTTATCGTTGTGTATATTGCGACCGCTGGTAACTACAGGTTATATGAAATTCACAGTATACGTCTGGTATTTCAAGAAAAAAGAAACTAATGAAAGTCACTCCACTCCACTAAGTACCATTATAATACATGACCAAAATACTCTAGCTATATACTTGTCCAAACTTCCTACAACTACAGATATCAGTAATAGAACTCAACACACAACTCAGGATATAAATAACCATAATTTAAACCTAGAAGATGATTGATCATGTTGACCCTGATCTAAACCTCCATAATCTGATACCCAATCAAAACCTATTGGAAAGTAACTGCCTTTATTACACAGCATCACAAGCCACCACTATCCTAAACAATGCTAAAAGTCTATCAGTACTTAACTACAACATCAGGTCCTTAATCAAACACTATGATGACCTCCTAGCACTCCTTGAATCACTAAAGATACTCTTCTCCTGCATTATTCTTACTGAGACCTGGCTTAAGCAGGACACAATAGATATCTACCCTCTACCAGGATACACAGAAATTCACAACTGCAGACCAAACCAAGTTGGGGGTGGTATTGCAATCTATTACTCTAACCAATTATCTTGTCTTAGCACCACTTGCTTTAGTGATGAATATGGGGAATACATTTTTGCTAATTTTACAGTAAAAAACCTTAAGACGCCTATAACAATCGTTGCCATTTACCGGATACCTCACACAAACATCCCAAATTTCAGTGAGAAATTAAAGTCACTAATAACAAACAGACAAATGAATAAGCACCACCTTCTCTTAGCTGGAGACTTCAACATCAACCTTGGCTTACTAGATGATCAGCCTGTAACTGATTTCATCAACAATATGAACAACACACTTCTCATACCAACAATAACTAAACCAACCAGGCTCACTGAGACAAGTGCAACCATAATAGACCATATATGGACCAATATACTAGCCCCCCTTAAATCAGGGATAATCACAGATAGCACTACAGACCACTACCCTACCTTCCTCCTGACAAACATTAGTAAACCACCACTTGAATACAACAAAGTCTCATTTAGACTCCATGACGAGGCCTCAGTAAGGAAGTTCACAGCTGACCTAGAGACTGTTGATTGGCCTACAGAATTCTCCAAGGCCAATGGTATTGATGACTGGACAGACATTTTTCTTAACAAATTACTTAGACTATACAACAAACATTGTCCTATAAAAACAAAACAGATCACAAACAAACGGTTTGGTTGCCCATGGCTAACCAGCACCATTCTAAAATCCATTGACAAGAAACACCAATATGAAAAGCAATAAAGACAGGGCTTAATACACAAAGATATTCTTAAACACTATTCATCAGCTCTCACCAAAGTAATAAAGAAAGCCAAACAACTATACTACTCCAGTAGATTCACAGACACTAGAGGAGATATAAAAAAGACCTGGAAAACACTCTCTCTGATTGTAGGGACCCACAAACTGAGAAAAACCAAGAATATTGTACTAACTAAACCTAATGAAACACCACTACATCCCACTGACACAGCTAACAAGATAAACGACTTCTTCTCAACCACAGGATCTAATCTCGCCAGTAAAATCCCACATACCAATGCCCATGCTGGGGACTACCTAGATGGGAATTTCCCTAATTCCTTCTATCTTGCACCAACTGAGCCCACGGAAGTCACCGAGATTATAAAGTCACTTAAAAATAACTCGGGGAATCTGTCTCATGTCCCACCATTACTGTACAAGCGAGCGGCCCATGTTCTTTCGCATGCTATTTCATTACTTTTTAACAAGTCACTAGAGACTACCACCTTCCCGAAACTACTCAAGATGGCAAGGGTTACACCAATACATAAAGGTGGTGACCCTACAGACTTAAACAACTATAGGCCAATATCTAACTTACCATTGCTATCCAAAATCTTTGAGAAACTCGTGCACAGGAGACTGTATTCATTTATAACGGCTCAAAACATACTCAACCCCTGCCAATTTGGATTCAGGAAAAATAAAAGCACTAATGATGCAATCATAAAAATGCTATATCTGCTTTACACAGCATTGGAAAATAAGGAATATCCACTACGAATTTTTATTGACCTAAGAAAAGCTTTTGACACAGTAGACCACGACATCCTACTCCACAAACTTGATCATTATGGTATAAGAGGCCATGTGCTTGCTTATTTCAAATCTTACATTACTAATAGGTATCAGTATGTCACCATTAAAGACACAGCATCAGCAACACGGCCACTTGATACTGGAGTTCCGCAGGGAAGTGTCCTTGGTCCCCTGCTCTTCCTCATATACATCAATGACCTTCCAAACAAATCCCAACACCTGAAACCCATTCTCTTTGCTGATGACACGACTTATGTCATCTCTCACCCTAATCTTGCCACCCTCAACACCATTGTGAATGAGGAAACTGATTAAAATATCGACTTGGATGACAGCCAATAAACTTACGCTTAACACTGACAAAACCTACTATATTATGTATGGTAGCAGAGCAGGAGATGCACAAATTAACATTAAGATTGACAACACTCTAATTACCAGAAATAATGGGGGCAAATTCCTAGGCTTATACCTTGACAACAACTTGAATTTCAGCACCCATATCCATCATATAACCAAAAAAGTATCCAAAACGGTTGGGATCCTCTCCAAGATACGATACTACGTGCTGCAAAATGCCCTTCTCACACTATACAACTCACTTATTTATCCATACCTCACCTATGCTATTTGTGCTTGGGGATCAACTGCAGCAACACACCTAAAGCCAATAATAACCCAACAAAAAGCTGCAGTAAGAATAATCACTAAATCCCATCCCTGGCAACACACCCCCCCAACTCTTCATAGACTTAAACTTACTCCCAGTTCAGTACATCCACACTTACTGCTGTGCAATCTACATCTACAGGGCCTTAAACTCTAATATCAACCTTGACCTAAAATGCTTTCTTGATAGTTGTGACAGAACCCACAGGCATAACACCAGATACAAATATCTCTACGACATTCCCCGTGTCCGACTAAACCTTTACAAAAATTCAATGTATGTCAAAGGCCCTAAAATCTGGAATACCCTACCTGAGAACTCTAAAACTGCAGACACATTCATCACCTTCAAAACTACCATTAGAAAACATCTTATCTCCCTGATACACCCCGTCAACTAACTACACGAATACCACCTGGTGGTTCACACTTACACTCACTCACTCATTTGACCATAAACAGAAATATTAATCTCAATCTTAAAATAATGAATCCTGTGATACTCCAATACTGAAACTATGTACTGTGCCAAAACAAAAGCATTCACATTGCTAAACTCACAAACTAGCATTTAGTCACTTAGCCATAATACCAACTTACCTCATAATTTCTAATATTTTACAATTAAGAATAAAACTAAGTCTGCCCGAAATGCCTAGCCATGCTAAGCGTTCTAGTGGTACACTCTGTAATCACAATTTTACTACATGTAAACCACACAATAACCAAATTTCTGTAAACTCAGCATTGTAATCCTTATAGAGAATAAACTTTGAATTGAATTGAATTGAATTGAATACAGAGACAGACAGTATAAAAGCCTATGTGACATGTCAAGATATCTTATTAATGAAAATAAGATACCAGATATACTAGGAATTATGTGGATTAAAGTAAAGGTTAGATTCGAAAGGTGGGTCATAATAAGCGTGTATGCACCTGGAGAAGAGAGGAATGTAGAGGAGAGAGAGAGAGAGATTTTGGGAGATGTTAAGTGAATGTATAGGAGCCTTTGAACCAAGTGAGAGAGTAATTGTGGTAGGGGACCTGAATGCTATAGTAGGAGAAACTTTTAGAGAGGGTGTGGTAGGTAAGTTTGGGGTGCCAGGTGTAAATGATAATGGGAGCCCTTTGATTGAACTTTGTATAGAAAGGGGTTTAGTTATAGGTAATACATATTTTAAGAAAAAGAGGATAAATAAGTATACAAGATATGATGTTGGGCGAAATGACAGAAGTTTGTTGGATTATGTATTGGTAGATAAAAGACTGTTGAGTAGACTTCAGGAAGTACATGTTTATAGAGGGGCCACAGATATATCAGATGACTTTTTAGTTGTAGCTGCACTGAGAGTAAAAGGTAGATGGGATACAAGGAGATTAGAAGCATCAGGGAAGAGAGAGGCAAAGGTTTATAAACTAAAAGAGGAGGCAGTTAGGGTAAGATATAAACAGCTATTGGAGGATAGATGGGCTAATGAGAGCATAGGCAATGGGGTCGAAGAGGTATAGGGTAGGTTTAAAAATGTAGTGTTGGAGTGTTCAGCAGAAGTTTGTGGTTACAGGAAGGTGGGTGTGGGAGGGAAGAGGAGCGATTGGTGGAATGATGATGTAAAGAGAGTAGTAAGGGAGAAAAAGTTAGCATATGAGAAGTTTTTACAAAGTAGAAGTGATGCAAGGAGGGAAGAGTATATGGAGAAAAAGAGAGATGTTAAGAGAGTGGTGAAGCAATGTAAAAAGAGAGCAAATGAGAGAGTGGGTGAGATGTTATCAACAAATTTTGTTGAAAATAAGAAAAAGTTTTGGAGTGAGATTAACAAGTTAAGGAAGCCTAGAGAACAAATGGATTTGTCAGTTAAAAATAGGAGAGGAGAGTTATTAAATGGAGAGTTAGAGGTATTGGGAAGATGGAGGGAATATTTTGAGGAATTGTTAAATGTTGATGAAGATAGGGAAGCTGTGATTTCGTGTATAGGGCAAGGAGGAATAACATCTTGTAGGAGTGAGGAAGAGCCAGTTGTGAGGGTGGGGGAAGTTCGTGAGGCAGTAGTTAAATGAAAGGGGGTAAGGCAGCTGGGATTGATGGGATAAAGATAGAGATGTTAAAAGCAGGTGGGGATATAGTTTTGGAGTGGTTGGTGTAATTATTTAATAAATGTATGTAAGTGGGTAAGGTACCTAGGGATTGGCAGAGAGCATGCATAGTTCCTTTGTATAAAGGCAAAGGGAACAAAAGAGAGTGCAAAAATTATAGGGGGATAAGTTTGTTGAGTGTACCTGGTAAAGTGTATGGTAGAGTTATTATTGAAAGAATTAAGAGTAAGACGGAGAATAGGATAGCAGATGAGCAAGGAGGCTTTGGAAAGGTAGGGGGTGTGTGGCCCAGGTGTTTACAGTGAAACACATAAGTGAACAGTATTTAGTTAAGGCTATAGAGGTCTTTGTGGCATTTATGGATTTAGAAAAGGCGTATGACAGGGTGGATAGGGGGGCAATGTGGCAGATGTTGCAGGTGTATGGTGTAGGAGGTAGGTTACTGAAAGCAGTGAAGAGTTTTTACGAGGATAGTGAGGCTCAAGTTAGAGTGTGTAGGAAAGAGGGAAATTATTTCCCAGTAAAAGTAGGCCTTAGACAAGGATGTGTGATGTCACCGTGGTTGTTTAATATATTTATAGATGGGGTTGTAAGAGAAGTAAATGCGAGGGTCTTGGCAAGAGGCGTGGAGTTAAAAGATAAAGAATCACACACAAAGTGGGAGTTGTCACAGTTGCTCTTTGCTGATGACACTGTGCTCTTTGGAGATTCTGAAGAGAAGTTGCAGAGATTGGTGAATGAATTTGGTAGGGTATGCAAACGAAGAAAATTAAAAGTGAATACAGGAAAGAGTAAGGTTATGAGGATAACAAAAAGATTAGGTGATGAAAGACTGGATATCAGATTGGAGGGAGAGGGTATGGAGGAGGTGAATGTATTCAAATATTTGGGAGTGGATGTGTCAGCGGATGGGTTTATGAAAGATGAGATGAATCATAGAATTGATGAGGGGAAAAGGGTGAGTGGTGCACTTAGGTGTCTGTGGAGACAAAGAACTTTGTCCTTGGAGGCAAAGAGGGGAATGTATGAGAGTATAGTTTTACAAACGCTCTTATATGGGTGTGAAGCATGGGTGATGAATGTTGCAGCGAGGAGAAGGCTGGAGGCAGTGGAGATGTCATGTCTGAGGGCAATGTGTGTTGCGAATATAATGCAGAGTATTCGTAGTTTGGAAGTTAGGAGGAGGTGCGGGATTACCAAAACTGTTGTCCAGAGGGCTGAGGAAGGGTTGTTTAGGTGGTTCGGACATACAGAGAGAATGGAGCGAAACAGAATGACTTCAAGAGTGTATCAGTCTGTAGTGGAAGGAAGGCAGGGTAGGGGTCGGCCTAGGAAAGGTTGGAGGGAGGGGGTAAAGGAGGTTTTGTGTGCGAGGGGCTTGGACTTCCAGCAGGCATGCGTGAGCGTGTTTGATAGGAGTGAATGGAGACAAATGGTTTTTAATACTTGACGTGCTGTTGGAGTGTGAGCAAAGTAACATTTATGAAGGGGTTCAGGGAAACTGGCAGGTCAGACTTGAGTCCTGGAGATTGGAAGTACAGTGCCTGGACTCTGAAGGATGGGTGTTAATGTTGCAGTTTAAAAACTGTAGTGTAAAGCACCCTTCTGGCAAGACAGTGATGGAGTGAATGATGGTGAAAGTTTTTCTTTTTCGGGCCACCCTGCCTTGGTGTAAGTAACCATTCTTACAGAATTCATTACCTTTGTAACTTGTGAGTTCATTACCTTTGTACCTAGTTCAGCTATCAAAACTTTGGGAGCCCAGTCACTGGACCCATTACTTTTTTATATTATTATCACACCGGCCGATTCCCACCAAGGCAGGGTGGCCCGAAAAAGAAAAACTTTCACCATCATTCACTCCATCACTGTCTTGCCAGAAGGGTGCTTTACACTACAGTTTTTAAACTGCAACATTAACACCCCTCCTTCAGAGTGCAGGCACTGTACTTCCCATCTCCAGGACTCAAGTCTGGCCTGCCGGTTTCCCTGAATCCCTTCATAAATGTTACTTTGCTCACACTCCAACAGCACGTCAAGTATTAAAAACCATTTGTCTCCATTCACTCCTATCAAACACGCTCACGCATGCCTGCTGGAAGTCCAAGCCCCTCGCACACAAAACCTCCTTTACCCCCTCCCTCCAACCCTTCCTAGGCCGACCCCTACCCCGCCTTCCTTCCACTACAGACTGATACACTCTTGAAGTCATTCTGTTTCGCTCCATTCTCTCTACATGTCCGAACCACCTCAACAACCCTTCCTCAGCCCTCTGGACAACAGTTTTGGTAATCCCGCACCTCCTCCTAACTTCCAAACTACGAATTCTCTGCATTATATTCACACCACACATTGCCCTCAGACATGACATCTCCACTGCCTCCAGCCTTCTCCTCGCTGCAACATTCATCACCCACGCTTCACACCCATATAAGAGCGTTGGTAAAACTATACTCTCATACATTCCCCTCTTTGCCTCCAAGGACAAAGTTCTTTGTCTCCACAGACTCCTAAGTGCACCACTCACTCTTTTTCCCTCATCAATTCTATGATTCACCTCATCTTTCATAGACCCATCCGCTGACACGTCCACTCCCAAATATCTGAATACGTTCACCTCCTCCATACTCCTCCATACCTCTGTAATCTGTAAATACCTTTGTAACTTGTCATGGTTGTGACCAGACCTACCTGGAGTTCATTACCTTTGTAAATTATGAGTTCATTACCTTTGTAAATTGTGAGTTCATTACCTCTGTAACTTGCTCAGCTATCAAAACTTTGGAGTCCAGTCCCTGGACCAATTATGTACCTCTGTAATCTTTTGACTACCGCCCACAGGATGGGTATTGGGTGCATAATAAACATATTAAACTAACGTGTGCACATGTCCGTGCGTGCGCCCTCGTGTGTGTATGTGCGCGCGCGTTAGTGTGTATGATCCACTTAATATTTGTATTTATAACTCATTACAAATGTGACCAGGTGTGGACGTATCAGTAGTTCATTACTTTGTAATTTGCTCATGACTGTAACCATGTATAGGAGTGAAGCTGATTCATTACCTCTGTAACTTGCCATGATTGTGACCAGATCTACCTGGAGTTCATTACCTTTGTAACTAGTTCAGCTATCATAACTTTGGGGTCCCGTCACTGGACCCATTATGTACCTTTGTAATCTTTTGACTACCGCCCACAGTATGGGTATGGGGTGCATAATAAAGATATTAAACTAAAGTGTGTGTGTGTGTGTGTGTGTGTGTGTGTGTGTGTGTATGTGTGTGTGTGTGTGTGTGTGTGTGTGTGTGTGTGTGTGTGTGTGTGTGTGTGTGTGTGTACTCACCTATTTGTGGTTGCAGGGGCCGAGTCTTAGCTCCTGGCCCCGCCTCTTCACCGGTTGCTACTGGGCCCTCTCTCTCCCCGCTCCATGAGCTTTATCAAACCTCGTCTTAAAACTGTGTATGGTTCCTGCCTCCATTACGTCATTTTCTAGGCTATTCCACTGCCTTACAACTCTATGACTGAAGAAATACTTCCTAATATCTCTCTGACTCATTTGTGTCTTCAACTTCCAATTGTGGCCTCTTGTTTGTGTCCCCTCCCTGGAACATCTTGTCTTTGTCCACCTTGTCTATTCCACGCAGTATTTTATATGTCGTTATCATGTCTCCCCTGACCCTCCTGTCCTCCAGTGTCGTCAGGCCGATTTCCCTTAATCTTTCTTCATAGGACATTCCCCTTAGCTCTGGAACTAACCTTGTGGCAAACCTTTGTACTTTCTCTAGTTTCTTGACGTGCTTTATCAAGTGCGGGTTCCAAACAGGTGCTGCATACTCCAGTATGGGCCTGACATACACGGTGTACAGTGTCTTGAACGATTCCTTACTAAGGTATCGGAATGCTGTTCTCAGGTTTGCCAGGCGCCCATATGCTGCAGCAGTTATCTGATTGATGTGTGCTTCCGGAGACATGCTCGGTGTTATACTCACCCCAAGATCTTTCTCCTTGAGTGAGGTTTGCAGTCTTTGGCCACCTAGCCTATACTCTGTCTGTGGTCTTCTGTGCCCTTCCCCTATCTTCATGACTGCATTTGGCAGGATTAAATTCGAGAAGCCATTTGCTGGACAAGGTGTCCAGTCTGTCCAGGTCCCTTTGAAGTCCTGCCTGGTCCTCATCAGATTTAATTCTCCTCATTAACTTCACATCATCTGCAAACAGGGACACTTCTGAGTCTAACCCTTCCGGCATGTCGTTCACATATACCAAAAATAGCACTGGTCCTAGGACCGACCCCTGTGGGACCCCGCTCGTCACAGGTGCCCACTGTGATACATCATTACGTACCATGACTCGTTGTTGCCTCCCTGTCAGGTATTCTCTGATCCATTGCAGTGCCCTTCCTGTTATATGCGCCTGATGCTCTAGCTTCTGCACTAATCTCTTGTGAGGAACTGTGTAAAAGGCCTTCTTGCAGTCCAAGAAGATGCAATCAACCCACCCCTCTCTCTCTTGTCTTACTTCTGTTATTTTATCATAAAACTCCAGAAGGTTTGTGACACAGGATTTGCCTTCCGTGAATCCGTGCTGGTTGGCATTTATACTCCTGTTCCGTTCCAGGTGCTCCTCCACTCTCCTCCTGATAATCTTCTCCATAATTTTGCATACTATACATGTCAATGACACAGGTCTATAGTTTAGTGCCTCTTTTCTGTCTCCTTTTTTGAAAATGGGAACTACATTTGCCGTCTTCCATACCTCAGGTAGTTGCCCAGTTTCCAGGGATGTGTTGAAGATTGTGGTAAGTGGTATGCACAACATATCTGCTCCCTCTCTAAGGACCCATGGAGAGATGTTGTCCGGTCCCATTGCCTTTGAGGTATCGATGTCCCTTAGCAGTTTCTTCACCTCCTCCTCATCTGTATGTATGTCGTCCAACACTTGTTGGTGTATTCCTTGTTGGTGTCCCCATCTGGTCTGTCCCCCCAGAGTCCTTCCTGTCTCTACTGTAAATACTTCCTTAAATCTCGTGTTGAGCTCCTCACATACCTCTTGATCGTTTCTTGTGAGTTCTCCACCTTCTTTCCTCAGCCTTATCACCTGGTCCTTGACTGTTGTCTTCCTCCTAATGTGGCTATACAGCAGTTTCGGGTCAGATTTGACTTTCGATGCTATGTCGTTTTCATACTGTCGCTGGGCCTCCCTCCTTATCTGCGCATACTCGTTTCTGGCTCTTCTACTAATCTCCTTGTTTTCCTGGGTCCTATGCCTCCTGTACCTTTTCCATTCTCTGTTGCACTTAGTTTTTGCCTCCCTACACCTTCGGGTAAACCAAGGACTCGTTTTGGTCTTCCTATTATTTCTGTTTCCCTTGGGAACAAAACTTTCCTCTGCCTCCTTGCACTTTGTTGCCACATATTCCATCATCTCGTTTACTGATTTTCCTACCATTTCTCTGTCCCACTGAACCTCCTGCAGGAAGTTTCTCATACCTGTGTAGTCCCCCCTTTTATAGTTTGGCCTGTCCCCTTCAGTTCCTGTTACCTTCTCCACTTGTAACTCTACTATATAGTCAAAACTCAGAACCACATGATCGCTAGCTCCAAGGGGCCTCTCGTAAGTGATGTCCTCGATGTCTGAACTGCTCAGGGTGAACACAAGATCCAGTCTTGCTGGCTCATCCTCCCCTCTCTCTCTGGTTGTGTCCCTGACATGTTGATGCATGAGGTTTTCAAGTACAACATCCATCATCTTGGCTCTCCATGTTTCGGGACCCCCATGTGGCTCCAGGTTTTCCCAGTCGATCTCCCTGTGGTTGAAATCGCCCATTACCAGTAACTTTGCTCTGCTCGAGTGAGCTCTTCTTGCCACCTCAGCCAGTGTGTCCACCATCACCCTGTTGTTTTCTTCGTACTCCTCTCTTGGCCTCCTGCAGTTCTGTGGTGGGTTATACATCACTCCAATGACTACTTTATGTTCTCCGGACTGAATTGTACCTACAATGTAGGTGTGTGTGTGTGTGTGTGTGTGTGTGTGTGTGTGTACTCACCTAGTTGAGGTTGCGGGGGTCGAGTCCGAGCTCCTGGCCCCGCCTCTTCACTGATCGTTACTAGGTCACTCTCCCTGAGCCGTGAGCTTTATCATACCTCTGCTTAAAGCTATGTATGGATCCTGCCTCCACTACATCGCTTCCCAAACTATTCCACTTACTGAGTACTCTGTGGCTGAAGAAATACTTCCTAACATCCCTGTGATTCATCTGTGTCTTCAGCTTCCAACTGTGTCCCCTTGTTACTGTGTCCAATCTCTGGAACATCCTGTCTTTGTCCACCTTGTCAATTCCTCTCAGTATTTTGTATGTCGTTATCATGTCCCCCCTATCTCTCCTGTCCTCCAGTGTCGTCAGGTTGATTTCCCTTAACCTCTCCTCGTAGGACATACCTCTTAGCTCTGGGACTAGTCTTGTTGCAAACCTTTGTACTTTCTCTAGTTTCTTCACGTGTTTGGCTAGGTGTGGGTTCCAAACTGGTGCCGCATACTCCAATATGGGCCTAACGTACACGGTGTACAGGGTCCTGAATGATTCCTTATTAAGATGTCGGAATGCTGTTCTGAGGTTTGCTAGGCGCCCATATGCTGCAGCAGTTATTTGGTTGATGTGCGCTTCAGGAGATGTGCCTGGTGTTATACTCACCCCAAGATCTTTTTCCTTGAGTGAGGTTTGTAGTCTCTGACCCCCTAGACTGTACTCCGTCTGCGGCCTTCTTTGCCCTTCCCCAATCTTCATGACTTTGCACTTGGTGGGATTGAACTCCAGGAGCCAATTGCTGGACCAGGTCTGCAGCCTGTCCAGATCCTTTTGTAGTTCTGCCTGGTCTTCGATCGAGTGAATTCTTCTCATCAACTTCACGTCATCTGCAAACAGGGACACCTCAGAGTCTATTCCTTCCGTCATGTCGTTCACAAATACCAGAAACAGCACTGGTCCTAGGACTGACCCCTGCGGGACCCCGCTGGTCACAGGTGCCCACTCTGACACCTCGCCACGTACCATGACTCGCTGCTGTCTTCCTGACAAGTATTCCCTGATCCATTGTAGTGCCTTCCCTGTTATCCCTGCTTGGTCCTCCAGTTTTTGCACCAATCTCTTGTGTGGAACTGTGTCAAACGCCTTCTTGCAGTCCAAGAAAATGCAATCCACCCACCCCTCTCTCTCTTGTCTTACTGCTGTCACCATGTCATAGAACTCCAGTAGGTTTGTGACACAGGATTTCCCATCCCTGAAACCATGTTGGCTGCTGTTGATGAGATCGTTCCTTTCTAGGTGTTCCACCACTCTTCTCCTGTGTGTGTGTGTGTGTGTGTGTGTGTGTGTGTGTGTGTGTGTGTGTGTGTGTGTGTGTGTGTGTGTGTGTGTGTGTGTGTGCATGTGTGTGTGTGTGGTGTGTGTGTGTGACTCAACAATCAATATTTGCACCAATAACTCATTACAATTGTGACCGGGTGTGGAAGTGTGAATTGCTCATTACTCTATAATTTGTTCATGATTGTGTTACAAAAACGCGATTCTAAAAGCTTAGAGATCTCCAGTGAATACTAGAAAGGACTGCCCTTCTAGCATCCAGCCTGTTACTGGGTTTTCGTAACAAGTAGTCAGTATCCTTGTCCAATTATCCATTAAAATTCAGTATGGTTCAATAGTGCTTCAGGATTACAACTGGTATGCTACTAACTAGAGAAATTAAAAATTTAATAAATTTATTAAGTCTAGAGGTATATTATCAAAGTAAATTAAATCACAGCAATCAAAATAAAATCAATCTCTCGAGTTCAATATTATTGTGCTGAAAGCACATATCACATTTATAATTCTTAAGTACCGTCAGGTACATTAACATTTAATAAGATATTACAAATATGTACAAGTAATTGTGTGTATGCGTGTAAGTGCTCTTAAGTAGTTAGCTGTGTCTCAAGACTCGAATAAGACTTAAACAAGTGACTGACAAAGTCCTCAAATAAACTAACTTCTTGACCGACTGGCAACCCGAACAGTCTGCTTGAACAACAAAGAATGCTAAGCCCAATAGCAATGCAATATGCGACTGTGACACAGAATCAGGAACTGGGAGATAATATAACGACACTAAGTAGGGACCATCAGCAGATCCTCCACAAAAGTTACAAAACTCCCATACTACTGAATCTATGTTCAGCATAGGAAAAATGCGACTGTGACAATACACAGAAACCAGTACAAAATTAGGTCAGAAGCTATAGCTAAGGACCTGAGATGTTCAGAGTGTCTAAGCGACACACAACCTCAGTACAACGTCGAAAATCACTAAGTCTATACAATGTTCTGAGAACAGAGTTCTACAGAACTAACAAGAATAATGAGACAGACAAACTGTCCAACCACCAAGCGAGTCTACAGCAGACTGAAAACTTCTTGAGAGGTGAGGACACCCCCCCTCGATCACGTGATAGCCCCGTGGACAGCGCAGCTCAGAAGCCGGCAGTATAACGAGCGACAAGCGATAATTACAGTAGTTTGACAATGGCTAGAAAAACTGCGTATGGATTTGCAACGATGGTGGGGGGGGTAAGGATTTAATGATTGGTGAGGCCATGTTGAGGGTTTTAATGATGGTGAGGGATCCGAAGATCCTTAAATTGAGGATTCTAGAGAGGGTGGGGGGTGGGTCTGTGGTGGCGGCAGTTGAGGGGGCATACCCCATGTATGCATGGGGGAATATCTGGAAATGTTTACGGCAATTGCGTATTAAACCAGGTGTAAGGGAGGTAATGTTTAGGTTTCTACATGGAATCTTGCCGTCTGGTGTTGTGTTATTTAATAGGAGACTAAGGGAGGGTGGGGAGTGCAAAGCGTGTGGATGTTCCGAGACTATTTTTCATGCGGTGTATTTTTGTAATTGTCTAGAAGCTGTGAGGGTATGGTTAGGTAGGGTAGTTAGGTTAGTGGGTGGGGAAGGGTTACAGGTGTTAAGGGTGTTAAGTTTAGATATAGGTGGGATGAGTCAGATGGTGGTAAATGCGGTTGCGTATGTGGTTACTGATTTTATTTATACGTCTTGGGCTATGAGGGAGGTGGGTGTGGATGAAAGAATAAAGGTGTTAGCGGCCACCATTTATAGAACTAAGTGTCGCAATAGGGATCTTTATGGGGGAAGGTGGGAGACAGTGTTTACCAAGGGATACCGGAGTTTTAAGTTAAAGGATTTACGGGATTTAAGTGTAAATGGGTAGCGACGGGCTAGTTTCTTGAGCGGAGATGTGTGGATGGCTTTTAAAGTGTGTGACTGGATTTGCACTGATACATTTATGCTTATCCTGAGTAGTGAGTGTGGTGTGGGTGGTGTTTTTACACATGTGTTCCCTTTATGTCGTGAAGATTTTGGATAGTACATGTACGTAATGTATTGGAGAACTACATCATTGTGTGTATACAAGGTGAAAGAAAAGGTAGAATCTTAAAGTTTTTATGTGTGTGAGAATGACTGTTCGTTATTGTGAGAGTGCCTTCAAAGATGTTATAGAAAGCACATATTAAATGGTGTTACTAAGGTATGCCATATGACTGTATCGAATATGCTGTGATACAAAGTCCGGGGTTTCCCTTCTTGTAGGATGCATTCTGTAAGACACAATTTCTGTATATCAGAAGGTTTGAAGTTTACATAGCTGTAATGAGTAACGTGGTACAGTTTTATATTATGCGAGATTGTATTTTGGCACATAAGGCCTAACATATAATGTTTCAGCGGCCTGGTTAAGATTATATAGTACATGTTGGGTGACACTGTATGTGCAGGGGAGTGTTATATATTTTAAGTACACGCTGTTGGTTTCCCTTTGCTATTTTAATGTTTAAAGTCACATATAAGAGTATATGTAAGGTAATATAAAAATGTATATTGATTTTGTGTAAATACGCAATTTCAGATGACTTTGTTGGATCAGGTGTGCATATGAGTTCAAGGCCCAGTGGCCTGGTGGCTAAAGCTCCCGCTTCACACACGGAGGGCCCGGGTTCGATTCCCGGCGGGTAGAAACATTTCGACACGTTTCCTTACACCTGTTGTCCTGTTCACCTAGCAGCAAATAGGTACCTGGGTGTTAGTCGACTGGTGTGGGTCGCATCCTGGGGGACAAGATTAAGGACCCCAATGGAAATAAGTTAGACAGTCCTCGATGACGCACTGACTTTCTTGGGTTATCCTGGGTGGCTAACCCCCCGGGGTTAAAAATCCGAACGAAATCTTCTTCTTCTTCTTCTTCTTCTTCTTCTTCTATAGGGTATATAGTGTATGAAGAAGTCTTGGGTGGATTGCACCCGTGTTGAGATATAGAGTATTATCCTTGTATGCTAGGCAAAGTTTTCATAATTGTTACTTAGAGTAAGTAGTATCCTACGCTCTTATAGTATGTCAATGTTTTGTAGGTATTTGATGGGGGGGGGTACCTTTTACTTCCAGAGCACATATGAACGACTTTATAAATGTACCTTTGGTGGGGGTGGATGTGTAGGTTTTAATAGCATGTGGTGAGGTTTTTACCTTTAAGAATTGTTTTGTACATAAAACTTGGCATAAGATGTTTAAGTGTGTGATGAATGGTTTGAAAAACCGACAAGTTGAAGATTGAGACACTTATGCAGCATATGGGAATCTTTATTCAGGAAACGTTTCGCCACACAGTGGCTTCATCAGTCCAATACAAAGAGGAAGGCGTAAGGAGAGGAGGAGTATGAGGTAATCAGTCCCTCTGCCTGGAGTCGATGTGTTCAGTCCATCAATCTTGTAGAATGTACAGCATAGGGCCGTAGACGTGGCTTATATACTGTAGTGAGGTGACTTGAAGCAGATGGAGGCGGGATCATAGTGGTATCATCCACTAGTCGAAGTAGGTCTTTGTCCAAAGGTTGAACAAGCGTTGAAGAATTCTTTGTAAGAAGATCCCATGATGCTGCAGTGTCTGACAGTTGTGATGAATGGTTTGAAAAACCGACAAGTTGAAGATTGAGACACTTATGCAGCATATGGGAATCTTTATTCAGGAAACGTTTCGCCACACAGTGGCTTCATCAGTCCAATACAAAGAGGAAGGCGTAAGGAGAGGAGGAGTATGAGGTAATCAGTCCCTCAGCCTGGAGTCGATGTGTTCAGTCCATCAATCTTGTCACCTCACTACAGTATATAAGCCACGTCTACGGCCCTATGCTGTACATTCTACAAGATTGATGGACTGAACACATCGACTCCAGGCTGAGGGACTGATTACCTCATACTCCTCCTCTCCTTACGCCTTCCTCTTTGTATTGGACTGATGAAGCCACTGTGTGGCGAAACGTTTCCTGAATAAAGATTCCCATATGCTGCATAAGTGTCTCAATCTTCAACATGTTTAAGTGTGCTGAAGTAGATTCTCTGGATATGTTGTTGGTACACCTGTGTGAAGTTTCTTTTTCTTTTTTGATGGTGTATGCGTATGTTGTACTTTAATTTTGTTGTTACATGTTGATTGGTTTCATAACATGTTTGCTTACACGTATAAAGTATACTGTATTTAAAAAAAAAAAAAAAAAAAAAAAAAAAAAAAAAAAAAAAAATGTATAGGGGATGAGGGATAGTTTGTGTCAGCACAAAGTTAAATGTTTATGTGTATTTTGACAATGTAATTTATAATTCTGGGTAAGAACTGATACTATGTTTTTTTATTTATTTAATGTATTGTATTGTTTTAAATAAAATATATAAAAAAAAAAAATATGTAATATTTAACATCCTAACAACATAAGCTACGTCAAATAACAATATAAGGCAATACATTTGCGATTTAGCTATTATCGCAAATATAAGCAATATAAAATTATATGAAAAGGTAATATACATTACATATATACATAATAATCATTGTAACCCATTCAGGGGTTGCAACAATTGTAGCCATGTATAAACGTAAGTAACCATTCTACAGAATTCATTACCTTTGTAACTTGTGAGTTCATTACCTTTGTACCTAGTTCAGCTATCAAAACTTTGGGGGCCCAGTCCCTGGACCCATTACGTACCTCTGTAATCTGTAAATACCTTTCTAACTTGTCATGATTGTGACCAGACCTACCTGGAGTTCATTACCTTTGTAAATTGTGAGTTCATTACCTTCGTAAATTGTGAGTTCATTACCTTTGTTAATTGTGAGTTCATTACCTCTGTAACTTGCTCAGCTATCAAAACTTTGGAGTCCAGTCCCTGGACCAATTATGTACCTCTGTAATCTTTTGACTACCGCCCATAGGATGGATATGGGGTGCATAATAAACATATTAAACTAACTGCCTTGGTGGGAATCGGCCAGTGTGATAAAAAAAAATATATACTAAGAAAATTTCCTAAATTTGCTTGTAACAGATAAGTGAACTAAAGATATGTAGATATAAATCCATATGTATTCCTGTTAACCCTTTGTGGCCTAGTTCTTAGGCCTTTTGTGTATCCATATGCTCTCGCGCTACCGTGCACAGGATGGATATAGGGTGCACAATAAACTAGCCACTTCGGTGGCAAAATCTAGATTACATGGTGAGTTTAAATATATGGTCTGTAGTTATAACTTTTCTCTTGACATATGCAAGACATCACTCTCCCTGTAGAAGCAGTTATTAGATGCACTAGTCATTATATTTTGTTGTTGCAGAAGTACTATGAAGATTCTATGTTCAATAAAGCATAGAGATAAGGCCTATGTTTCTATCACAACAATTTATTGAACATAGAATCCTGGGCTACCTGGTGGTGATCCTGCGCTAGACTACATCACAACATGGAGCGTTTACTGAAACCTGAGAGGCTATACTGTGACCCCAGCTTATCAACGGCTGCTCAGGAATGGAAGCACTGGTTTAAGACTTTCGAAAACTTCTTGGGAGCCCTTCCTAAAGAAGATCTAGATAAACTAAGTCTGCTCATCAATTTTGTATCACCTAAAATACATGAGGCTATTTCTGAGTGTAATACCTATTACCTGGAGTTTACCTGGAGAGAGTTCCGGGGGTCAACGCCCCCGCGGCCCGGTCTGTGACCAGGCCTCCTGGTGGATCAGAGCCTGATCAACCAGGCTGTTACTGATGGCTGCACGCAATCCAACGTACGAGCCACAGCCCGGCTGATCAGGAACCGACTTTAGGTGCTTGTCCAGTGCCAGCTTGAAGACTGCCAGGGGTCTGTTGGTAATCCCCCTTATGTATGCTGGGCCCCTCAAGGAAGGTTCCTTGATGTTGGTGAGGGGCTCTTGATTTAGGGAATTAGATCTGTGCTCCAGTTCCCCGAATTAAGCCTGAATGCCTTCCACATCCCCCCCCCCCAGGCGCTGTATAATCCTCCGGGTTTAGCGCTTCCCCCTTGATTATAATAATAATAATATGTATGCTGGGAGGCAGTTGAACAGTCTCGGGCCCCTGACACTTATTGTATGGTCTCTTAACGTGCTAGTGACACCCCTGCTTTTCATTGGGGGGATGGTGCATTGTCTGCCAAGTCTTTTGCTTTCGTAGTGAGTGATTTTCGTGTGCAAGTTCGGTACTAGTCGCTCTAGGATTTTCCAGGTGTATATAATCATGTATCTCTCCCTCCTGTGTTCCAGAGAATACAGCTTTAGGAACCTCAAGCGCTCCCAGTAATTGAGGTGTTTTATCTCCGTTATGCGCGCCGTGAAAGTTCTCTGTACATTTTCTAGGTCAGCAATTTCACCTGCCTTGAACGGTGCTGTTAGTGTGCAGCAATATTCCAGCCTAGATAGAACAAGTGACCTGAAGAGTGTCATCATGGGCTTGGCCTCCCTAGTTTTGAAGGTTCTCATTATCCTATGAAGATGCTATCAAAACCCTCAAGTCTCAGTATATTAAACCTACAAATGAAATCTTCGCATGCTATCGCCTTTCAACTCGCCGCCAGCAGACTGATGAATTCTTAGAGGAATACCTTCAAGCACTGAAAACTTTAGGTAAGGACTGTCACTTCCAAGCAGTGACAGCTGCTCAGTATTGTGAAAAGTCCATCAGGGATGCTTTTATCAGTGACCTGCAATCACCAATAATAAGGCAGCGTTTATTGGAGAATAAAACTCTCGAATTAGACGCTGCCTTTTGCTAGGCAATAGCTCTAGATTCAGCCCATAAGAATTCTGAAGTATACAACACCACCCAGCCTTCTCGAGTGGTAAGTGCTGCAATTCCTGACCAAGACTCTTGGAATGAAGTTACTGTGGAACCTGCCTCAGTGACAGCAGCAGCAGGTACTGTGTGTTTCTTTTGTGGTTTTTCAAGACATCCACGTCCAAAGTGTCCTGCTCTTGAAGCAATGTGCCATAAATGTCACAAGAAAGGTCACGTTGCTAAAGTATTTCGTGCTAATGCATCAACAAGAGCTATTGCCTCCACACATTCCAGTGATCATGCGACTCTAGCAACAGTGACTTCTGCGGCTACTCCAAATTCACTGTGAAAGTATTCATCAAAGGAACAGAAGTAGATGGTCTTATTGATAGTGGCAGCTCAGAGAGTTTCATCAACCTAGACTTAGTTAAACGCCACTCCTTGACTGTATATCACTCATCAGGTACCGTTTCCGTGGCATCAACATCTCTCTCTATTCAGACCTTAGGGTTTTGTAAGGTAAATCTCAGAGTTAATGGAAAGAACTATCAAGATGTACATTTAGCTATTCTGCCACAACTGTGCTCTGATGTTATCCTTGGTCAGGACTTTCAGAAGCTGCATGGTAGTGTCACCTTAACATATGGAGGTGAACTGCCTCCTCTTGTTGAGGATTGAATGTTCATTGAGAAAGAAACTCAGAGGCTGCTGAAGGAGGGTATTATAGAACCGAGTAATTCCCCTTGGCGTGCACAGGTTGTTGTTTTTAAGGATGATTATAGGAAACGGAGACTGGCTATCGATTACTCTGAGACAATCAACAAATTTACACTTCTTGATGGGTACCCTCTACCTCGAATTGATGATACAGTGAACAAAATTGCTCAGTACTATGTGTTTAGCACAATTGATCTACGGAGTGCCTATCATCAAGTCCCTATAAGGAATGAAGATAAACCATACACAGCATTTCAGGCTAGTGATGGCCTGTATCAGTTTACCAGAGTCCCTTTTGGAGTCACCAATGGGGTAGCCTGCTTCCAACGAATTATGGATTCACTCATTCAGGAAGAGCAGCTCATGGGAACTTATGCATATTTAGATAATGTTACCATTTGTGGCAAGACCCAGGAGGAACATGATGCAAACCTTGATAAGTTTTTGGAAGCCGCCAAGAAGAAAAATATCAGTTACAATGAGGAAAAGCACTTTTTCAACTAAAAGGCTTAGCATCCTTGGTTATGTAGTGGAAGGAGGTTCAATATTCCCAGACCCTGAACGACTACGACCTCTATGGGAACTTCCAATGCCTTAAGACAAAAGTCACTCCGAAGAACTCTTGGTCTATTTGCTTATTACTCACAATGGATCTACAACTATTCAATACCAAATTCACTATATTAGACCATAGTGCAATTACTAGTGAGAGACTGGTGCTATTTTTAATTTGTATTTTTATATTATTAGATTAAATTCAGTTGTACCATAGCTCATTCTACCTCAAGACATAGTCAATACCAAATTCACTATATTAGACCATAGTGCAATTACTAGTGAGAGACTAGTGCTATTTTTAATTTGTACTTTTATATTATTAGATTAAACCTATTGTACTTTAGCTCGCTCTAGCTCAAAACATAGACTCCACAAAAGTCATTATTAGACCTTAGTGCAATTACAAGTGAGAGTCTTGTTCTATTTTTAATTTGTATTTTTATATTACTAGTTTATACCTAGTTGTACTTTAGTTCATTCCAGCACAACACATAGACAACATCAACTTCATTATGTGTAGTAGTGACTATACCTTACATGACCAAAATACTCTAGCTACATACTTGTCCAAACTTCCTACCACTACAGATATCAGTACTAGAACTCAACACACAACTCAGGATATAAATAACCATAATTTAAACCTAGAAGATGATTGATCACGTTGACCCTGATCTAAACCTCCATAATCTGACACCCAATCAAAACCTATTGGAAAGTAACTGCCTTTATCACACAGCATCACAAGCCACCACTATCCTAAACAATGCTAAAAGTCTATCAGTACTTAACTACAACATCAGGTCCTTAAGCAAACACTAGCACTCCTTGAATCACTAAAGACACCCTTCTCCTGCATCATTCTTACTGAGACCTGGCTTAAGCAGGACACAATAGATATCTACCCTCTACCAGGATACACAGCAATTCACAACTGCAGAACAAACCAAGTTGGGGGTGGTATTGCAATCTATTACTCTAACCAATTATCTTGTCTAAGCACCACTTGCTTTAGTGATGAATATGGGGAATACATTTTTGCTAATTTTACTGTAAAAAACCTTAAGACGCCTATAACAATCGGTGCCATTTACCGGATACCTCAGACAAACATCCCAAATTTCAGTGAGAAACTAAAGTCACTAATAACAAACAGACAAATGAATAAGCACCACCTTCTCTTAGCTGGAGACTTCAACATCAACCTTGGCTTACTAGATGATCAGCCTGTAACTGATTTCATCAACAATATGAACAAAACACTTCTCATACCAACAATAACTAAACCAACCAGGCTCACTGAGACGAGTGCAACCATAATAAACCACATATGGACCAATATACTAGCCCCCCTTAAATCAGGGATAATCACAGATAGCACTACAGACCACTACCCTACCTTCCTCCTGACAAACATTAGTAAACCACCACTTGAATACAACAAAGTCTCATTTAGACTCCATGACGAGGCCTCAGTAAGGAAGTTCACAGCTGACCTAGAGACTGTTGATTGGCCTACAGAATTCTCCAAGGCCAATGGTATTGATGACTGGACAGACATTTTTCTTAACAAATTACTTAGACTATACAACAAACATTGTCCTATAAAAACAAAACAGATCACAAACAAACGGCTTGGTTGCCCATGGCTAACCAGCACCATTCTGAAATCCATTGACAAGAAACACCAATATGAAAAGCAATATAGACAGGGCTTAATACACAAAGATACTCTTAAACACTATTCATCAGCTCTCACCAAAGTGATAAAAAAAGCCAAACAACTATACTACTCCAGTAGATTCACAGACACTAGAGGAGATATAAAAAAGACCTGGAAAACACTCTCTCAGATTCTAGTTACCAACCAACTGAGAAAAACCAAGAATATTGTCCTAACTAAACCTAATGAAACACCACTACATCCTACTGACACAGCTAACAAGATAAACGACTTCTTCTCAAACATAGGATCTAATATCCCCAGTAAAATCCCACATACCAATGCCCATGCCGGGGACTACCTAGATGGAAATTTCCCTAATTCCTTCTATCTTACACCAACTGAGCCCACGGAAGTCATTGAGATCATAAAGTCACTTAAAAATAACTCGGGGAAACTGTCTCATGTCCCACCATTACTGTACAAGCGAGCGGCCCATGTCCTTTCGCATGCTATTTCATTACTTTTTAACAAGTCAATAGAGACTAGCACCTTCCCGAAACTACTCAAGATGGCAAGGGTTACACCAATACATAAAGGTGGTGACCCTACAGACTTAAACAACTATAGGCCAATATCTAACTTACCATTGCTATCCAAAATCTTTGAGAAACTCGTGCACAGGAGACTGTATTCATTTATAACGGCTCAAAACATACTCAACCCCTGCCAGTTTGGATTCAGGAAAAATAAAAGCACAAATGATGCAATCATAAAAATGCTAGATCTGCTTTACACAGCATTGGAAAATAAGGAATATCCACTAGGAATTTTTATTGACCTAAGAAAAGCTTTTGACACAGTAGACCACGACATCCTACTCCACAAACTTGATCACTACGGTATAAGAGGCCATGCGCTTGCTTAATTCAAATCTTACATTACTAATAGGTATCAGTACGTCACCCTTAAAGACACAGCATCAGCAACACGGCCACTTGATACTGGAGTTCCGCAGGGAAGTGTCCTTGGTCCCCTGCTCTTCCTCATATACATCAATGACCTTCCAAACGTATTTACCTGGAGTTTACCTGGAGAGAGTTTCGGGGGTCAACGCCCCCGCGGCCCGGTCTGTGACCAGGCCTCCTGGTGGATCAGCGCCTGATCAACCAGGCTGTTGCTGCTGGCTGCACGCAAACCAACGTACGAGCCACAGCCCGGCTGATCAGGAACTGACTTTAGGTGCTTGTCCAGTGCCAGCTTGAAGACTGCCAGGGGTCTGTTGGTAATCCCCCTTATGTGTGCTGGGAGGCAGTTGTACAGTCTCGGGCCCCTGACACTTATTGTATGGTCTCTTAACGTGCTAGTGACACCCCTGCTTTTCATTGGGGGGATGGTGCATCGTCTGCCAAGTCTTTTGCTTTCGTAATGAGTGATTTTCGTGTGCAAGTTCGGTACTAGTCCCTCTAGGATTTTCCAGGTGTATATAATCATGTATCTCTCCCTCCTGCGTTCCAGGGAATACAGGTTTAGGAACCTCAAGCGCTCCCAATAATTGAGGTGTTTTATCTCCGTTATGCGCGCCGTGAAAGTTCTCTGTACATTTTCTAGGTCGGCAATTTCACCTGCCTTGAAAGGTGCTGTTAGTGTGCAGCAATATTCCAGCCTAGATAGAACAAGTGACCTGAAGAGTGTCATCATGGGCTTGGCCTCCCTAGTTTTGAAGGTTCTCATTATCCATCCTGTCATTTTTCTAGCAGATGCGATTGATACAATGTTATGGTCCTTGAAGGTGAGATCCTCCGACATGATCACTCCCAGGTCTTTGACGTTGGTGTTTCGCTCTATTTTGTGGCCAGAATTTGTTTTGTACTCTGATGAAGATTTAATTTCCTCATGTTTACCATATCTGAGTAATTGAAATTTCTCATCGTTGAACTTCATATTGTTTTCTGCAGCCCACTGAAAGATTTGGTTGATGTCTGCCTGGAGCTTTGCAGTGTCTGCAATGGAAGACACTGTCATGCAGATTCGAGTGTCATCTGCAAAGGAAGACACGGTGCTGTGGCTGACATCCTTGTCTATGTCGGATATAAGGATGAGGAACAAGATGGGAGCGAGTACTGTGCCTTGTGGAACAGAGCTTTTCACCGTAGCTGCCTCGGACTTTACTCTGTTGACGACTACTCTCTGTGTTCTGTTAGTGAGGAAATTATAGATCCAACGACCGACTTTTCCTGTTATTCCTTTAGCACGCATTTTGTGCGCTATTAGTGTCACACTCCTCATTAAACCTCGACAATGGCAGATGGGAGTTCAGGAGAGTCTCGTTCAGTGTTAGCAAAATTAAAACGATCAGTGGCGGCATACAAAGGGCATCTGAACAGAATGCATAACAGGTGCAAGGCTACTTGCCAATGCAGTAAAGTAGACTGCGATGATTTGCGATACTGCTTGAAGCATTTGGGGGAAAAATGGGAAGCCTACGAACAAGCATTCTCTGCATATGAGCTACAGGCTATTGAGGATGATGAATCCCAGGATAGTCTTCAGCAGGCTCTGGACGAATTCACTAATGATGATGTAGGTTGTCAACAGGAGATGAATACGTACGAAGATAAGTTAAGTGCATTAAAGGCTAGTATTCCAAGGGTGGTGTCGAACACCGCAGGTACCCCAAACAGTCACTCACCTTTCAATATGTTGCCCAGGTTGCCCCAGTTGAATTTACCGACATTTGACGGAACCCTAACTGAGTACCTTGCTTTCTGGGATCAGTTTAAAGCCCAGTTAGATGACAGGAATGATTTTTCAGATGCTGTCAAATTGCAGTATTTGCGGTCACAGCTCAAGGGTAAAGCCTTAGACTTGGTCCAGCACTACCAGATTACTGACTGTGGCATGCAAAGAGTACGTAACCTTTATTCGGCGCATGGACACACCCTCATTTACAGGCTATCTCCCCCAACCAGCGAACCAGGTTGCTAAGAGTTGGTGATGGGGCCCCATCGTTCAACTAGTGACCAGGTTCTAGCCAATAAGAAGGTGGGATTGGCAATCGCAGAGGTTATGTGGGTACCGCTCTCCTGTCTGCCCTTGTCATTCCCATTCTAGAGCTGGTTGAAGCACGGTCTGCTATCTTGTGGCTTCTATTTCTGCTTTGCTTACCGTGGAGTGCACTATACTTATCACTGTACATAGTGTACATATTGCTGTTATAAATTGGTGAAGGATAATATAAGTCTAAACTTT
Organism: Cherax quadricarinatus; assembly: GCF_038502225.1. Taxonomy (NCBI): domain Eukaryota; kingdom Metazoa; phylum Arthropoda; class Malacostraca; order Decapoda; family Parastacidae; genus Cherax; species Cherax quadricarinatus. Next base: position 28,577,708 of record NC_091338.1, read on the forward strand.
TTCTACTGTGTTTATTTGCTCCCATTACACCCGGGGTAACAGGCCATTTGAATCCTGTGTGATCGTTCAACAGCTCGCTACTAGCTTGTTCAGTGTGCTCGCTTCGCTACGGTCAATCTTGTGTGCAGTCGGCTTTGCTTGTATGCGTATTCTGGAATCGTACTGTGCATAGCTAAGCGTGTTCTGCAAATTAACGTGTTACGTTGGGGTATTCGTACTGTGCATAGCGAATAACTTATGCCACCTAGACGAGTCAGACGCCTGGTGTCGGCATATACTTTGCATAACCTACCTAAATTGTCCCTACAGCGTTGTTGGCAAATTGCTCGTTCCATTGGCATTCCCTATAAACGCACTCTTACAGCTGCGCAACTGCGTTCACTTATTGCTGACAAACTTATTGAAGAAGAGATGGCACATCAAACTCCTCCCTCTACGGGAGCTAAGGAAAAAACTCCTATGTTCTCGCATGAGGAAGATGATACACTTACGGAGCAAGATGGTCAGTATAGTGCAGCTGGGTTGTCTCAGGGTGAATCAGCGTCGTTGGCACTTGAGCTGGCAAAAATCAATCTTGAGCAAACTAGGGAACAGAGAGCATTCGCAAGGGAAGAATTTGATAGGGAAAGAGAAAGGAGGCAGTTTTCGCATTCTGTAAACGATTTCAGTTTACAAAAAGCAGTACAGCTTGTTCCCCGCTTCAATGAGGCCGAACCAGAGCAATTTTTCGAAAGCTTCGAAAATCAGGCTCGAGCCTTGAGGTGGCCGGAACAGCACTGGGCAGCGTTGGTTCATACAGCATTATTGGGTAAGGCACAGGAATTTACGTCGGTATTAACTGACGCTGAATTCTCTGATTATCAAATAGTGAAGACCACAGTGTTGGGAGCATATACATGTATCCCAGCTAAATATCGTAAGACCTTCAAATTGAACAGGCGGCAGCTTGGTCAATCCCTGGTGGACTTTGTGAGACAGCTGGTATAAAGCGAGTGGTGTCTCTAACTTTGAGGAGCTGGTGCAGCTTATTCTGATTGATAACCTGCTGGAGTCTGTGGGACCCGAGGTTCGTGTCTTTCTGCAGGATCGTGACTTAACCACTGCATTGGAGGCAGCCAGGTGGGCTGATACCTTCGAAACGAACCGCTCCTTGTCCGAGCGGTCCCGTCTCCCTTTTCAACAGTCTGGCGTGAGCAGAGATCGACAACATTGGAGAATGAAGTACCAGCCGGAGGGAGAGCGTCTACGTCATCCAACTAAGTCACCTGGTGAGCCACGCTTCTCAACATATGGTCCCCCTGCAGAGAGGCAAACTACTTATGGAGCATCTCGACAACAATATCCAGAGAGGCACCAGCCAGAACGACACCACTTGCAACGTCATCAGGGAGTAAAGGGCAATCCTGTCGTCTGCTTCAGGTGTAATAAAGTAGGTCACATCAGTTCCAACTGCCCCCAAAAACCTCAACCCATCGGGAAAATCTCTAATATCCCTAGTAACATGTCCCCTAGAGAAGTAGAAAAAGGTATGGCCCCTTATTATTGCGAAAGTCTTATTTCCCTTCAGGAAAACTCAGAACCAACTAAAGTAAATACCTTTAGAGATACTGGAGCATATTGCTCACTTGTCAGAGAAGGAATATTACTCCTTTCAGAGAATACTTCTTTGAATTCCTCAGTTTTATTGGAAGCATTTGGAGGAGCTATATTTTCCGTTCCTTTGCATAAAATTTATGTACAGTGCAAATATTACACTGGGTACTTGACTGTAGGTGTCTCAAAAGGATTTCCCATGAAAAATGCCATGTTATTACTGGGTAATAACATTACTACTGTTAGTTTGTGTCCTGAACCTATAATGATTAATGCTTCTCCAATGTTGGCCATAACTCGGGCAACATCCCAAGGGTTGTCTGGAGAGAATGTTGACCTATCCTTGGACGACTCCGATCTCGGAATAGCCACATTGTTTTACGAGGAAAACTGGCCAGAGCCTCGTAGATCAAGTGAACAGACCCCGATCAAGCCTTCCTATTCCCAGGTTGCAGGATTGCCAGATGTCTCTGTTTCCATGCCCGAGGGACTGTCCTTCCGGGAGGAACAACGAAAGGACCCTTCTTTAAAATTCGCTTTTGAGGCAGCCATGGGTAAATCCTCTTTGGGTCATCCAGTCAAGTATGAAGTTAAAAATGATTATTTGGTCTGCACTGAGACTGGTAAGGAGATAGAGGGCCGGCAATTATACGACAGGTTAGTGGTTCCAACCAAGTATAGACCTCAGATATTAAATATAGCTCATAATACGTCATTAGGAGGTCACTTGGGAATTACAAAAACCTTGTATAGAATCACAAAAGAATTTTATTGGCCAAAATTAAAGAAAGATGTGAAGAATCATATTAGGTGTTGCCGAGAATGTCAGCAAGTTGGAAAACCTGGACATTCCATTAAACCTGCACCTCTCCAACCCATACCTGCTGATGGAGAACCTTTTGCAGATTTAATTATAGATTGTGTAGGTCCACTACCTAAGTCAAAGTCTGGAAACCAGTATTTATTTACAATTATGGATAAAGTAACCAGATATTCTGAAGCAATCCCTATGCGTAGTATCAATACTAAAGCTATTCTCAAAGCTTTAACAAAATTCATTTCTTGTTTTGGCATTCCTAAAACTATACAAAGTGATCAAGGTACTAACTTCACTGCCAAAGCATTTAGGGAAGTATTAACTAGGTTAGGGATAATTCACAACTTATCCACTGCCTATCACCCCCAGTCCCAAGGCGCCTTGGAAAGATTCCACCAAACATTAAAAACAATGATGAGAAGTTTTTGCATGCACTTTCCGACAGACTGGGATGAATCTCTACCGTTGTTGCTGTTCTCAGTACGAGAGACGGTGCAAGAGTCTACAGGGTATAGTCCGTTTGAGCTGATCTTTGGGCACAATGTACGAGGTCCTCTTCGGGTGCTCAAAGAAGGATGGATGGGAGAAGACGTAAGCTCAGCACTCTACAACCCGTCTTCAAGGTTGCAGGTGGCACGTGAGTTAGCCAAGGCTAACCTAAAGACAGCTCAAAGTAAGATGAAACAGAGGTATGACAGAAGTGCACAATTCCGCTCCTTCCATCCAGGAGACAAGGTGTTGGTGCAGGAACCTATACCTGGCCACACCTTGAAAGCTAGATTTACGGGACCTATGCAGATAGTAAGTAGATTATCTGATTTAAATTATGTGGTAGCTCCCATTGATAAGACCTCAAAAACAAAAACTTACCACATTAATCAAATCAAGGCCTTTCATACACCAGATAAAGTCCCAGTAATGACTCTGTCCTCTACCTCTGAGGACGACTCTGACTCTTTGCACTCTATCTCTGAAATTAATACTAAACTTTCAAATTCTATCCTCCTCAAGGATCCTAGCCCGTTAATGGATGGATTATCTGAAATACAAGCAACCAATTTAACTGAGCTTCTACAGTCATATCCTAATATTTTTTCGGATGTGCCGAAAAAATGTACGTTAGGTTACCATGATGTAGATGTGGGAAAATCTAAACCAATTAAACTCTCCCCCTACAGAGCTAATCCTGAAAAGCAAAGGCTACTTCAGCAGGAAGTAGACTTCTTGTTAGAACATGGTTTAGTGGAGGAGTCATCTAGTCCATGGGCTTCACCGTGCATCCTAGTAAAAAAGGCTGATGGAGGGTTTCGTATGTGCACAGACTACCGTAAAGTGAACGAGGTCACAATTACAGATGCTTACCCTCTTCCTCGTCTGGATGACGTAATTGACTTTGTGGGTAAGGCTACTTTTGTGTCCAAATTAGATCTCCTTAAAGGTTACTATCAGGTACCTTTGACAGATAAGGCGAAGGAAATCTCTGCCTTCGTAATTCCAGGAGGTCATTATCAGTATACAGTTACCCCCTTTGGAATGAAAAATTCCCCCTCTTCATTCCAGAAACTCATCCATCAGGCTATTAAAGGACTTGAAGGCACGGCAGCATACCTAGATGATATTGTTGTGGTGTCTGATACTTGGGATCAACACCTACTTAGACTTAAAGCTCTGTTTGAGACCTTTAAGAATTCCCAATTAACAGTTAATTTATCTAAATCTTCCTTTGGCCAGGCCACTGTCACTTTTCTAGGCCATGAAGTAGGTAGTGGTAATGTTGCACCTAAACTTGCTAAAGTTCTTTCGATTAAAGAATATCCAGTTCCTCATGATAGGAAATCTCTTCAACGTTTCCTAGGCATGATCGGATTTTACAGAAGATTCTGTAAGAATTTCTCAGATATTGTAGCCCCTCTTACCTCTCTTACCAGTCATAAAGTTCCCTTTAATTGGACGTCAGATTGTAACACTGCTTTTAATAAAGCAAAAAGATTATTGTGCTCTGCACCCATTCTCCTGTCTCCAGACTTCTCCAAACCTTTTTCATTACAGGTTGATGCTTGTGAGTCTGGGGTTGGGGCGGTACTATTACAAATCGGGAACAAGGAGCTGCAGCCAATCGCATACTTTTCAGCCAAGTTCCAGCCACATCAGAGAGCTTACTCTACCATTGAAAAAGAAGCCCTCGCGCTGGTACTGGCTTTGGAGCATTTCGATGTTTATGTGGGCCAGACATCGCAGGTGGTCACAGTCTACAGTGATCACAACCCGTTAGTCTATCTCCAAGCCATGAAGAATCACAACACTAGGCTTATGCGTTGGACGCTCAGGCTGCAGCCCTACAACATAAAAATTAAATATATTGCCGGCAAAGAAAATGTGTTGGCAGACTCTTTGTCAAGAGTCTAGTTTAATATTTTATTTAGGTTAGGATGTATTTGTGGTAACCCCCTTTCAAGCTCTTTTTTTTATCCCCTGATGTGGGGTTTTTTTTTAGTGAGGGGATACGGGCTACCGTCCGCTTGTATCTTGGACCTATGTTGGCCTATCTGACTGCTGTCTAGCTCTGAGTTTAGGGTTTGGCTTTTGGTCACTAAGAAAGCTGAGCTCTATCTAAGAGTTGGATGGTGGAGAGGATAGGCGGTCCCATTATTTTGGGCCATGGCGGCACGGTTACCACTGGGAGGTGGCAGCCTAATCCTGAGCCTTCTCGGGGGTGGGGGTGTGGCATGCAAAGAGTACGTAACCTTTATTCGGCGCATGGACACACCCTCATTTACAGGCTATCTCCCCCAACCAGCGAACCAGGTTGCTAAGAGTTGGTGATGGGGCCCCATCGTTCAACTAGTGACCAGGTTCTAGCCAATAAGAAGGTGGGATTGGCAATCGCAGAGGTTATGTGGGTACCGCTCTCCTGTCTGCCCTTGTCATTCCCATTCTAGAGCTGGTTGAAGCACGGTCTGCTATCTTGTGGCTTCTATTTCTGCTTTGCTTACCGTGGAGTGCACTATACTTATCACTGTACATAGTGTACATATTGCTGTTATAAATTGGTGAAGGATAATATAAATCTAAACTTTTTCTACTGTGTTTATTTGCTCCCATTACACCCGGGGTAACAGGCCATTTGAATCCTGGGTTGTAATACTGACACTAATTACCAATATGCCAAAGACCAATTAGAAGACATGTTTGGCAACACTGAAGAGATAAAAGTGGCCATACTTTATAGGTTGTTGGATCTAGAGGCTTGGCGACATGACCGTCAAAGCCTAGAGAAGTTCCGTATTGAAATTATGAGCTTGACAAATAGTTTCAGAGATTTGCATGATGAGGATGATTCAGAATGGGTCCTTAGCCAGGTGATTCAGAGGAAACTGGCTAGCACTTCAGCGCATGAGTTACACTTAAAATATCGGACGAATAGGTTCACGATACAAGTACTGGAAACACAACAATTTCTCCTGAAACAACAACTTGAACAACACAAGGAAAAATGTGTAGAGTGTACCAATAACAAGGTTGTCACAGTTTGTGAAAGCAAGTGTAAGGCTGCTGAACAAGGTGGTGGTGGTGTTCTTAATTACAGTAATGACGAATATAATACTTGTGTTGATAACTATAGTGAGCATCACAATAAAGGCAATGGTGTCTATGATGTTAGTAATAGTAATGACCGTAATATAAGTGGTGGTGAAGAGTGTGATGAGAGCGGTGGTGTCTATAATGTTAGTAATAGTGATGACCGTAATATAAGTGGTGGTGAAGAGTGTGATGAGAGCGGTGGTGTCTATAATGTTAGTAATAGTGATGAGCGTAATATAAGTGGTGGTGCAGAGTGTGATGAGGTTAACCACATAGACATTAATGTTGAATACAATACTGTTGATAAATGTAATGAACACAATGTTGGTAGTGGCGTTGATGATGACAGTTGTAGTGTTGCGTGCAATGTTAGTGGAGGAGGGAATGTGAGTGGTGGTGTCACCTATCATACATTCACACATAAACAGCGTCATGCTCTGAGTTTACGAAGACTCCCATGAGGCCTTGCAACTGGAAGTGCACTTACAAAACTCATGGACAAGGGTAGCACTGTTGACATTGATAAGGTCTGCTATTTATATGAACACTTTTTCCATTATGCTGAGAAATTCGAGATGATCCCAGGACTACTATAATGGATCAAATCTCGAATAAACTTTCTATATTAAGCTGGAATATTGCATCACTTAGAAAAAGACTTCCTGACCTTCATCATAAAATAACCACCGAACCCATTGATGTTGTGTGTCTACAAGAGTGCAGAGTCCCTGAAAAATCCCAACCCCCTAAATTACCATCATTTGTTGCATATAACCTCAAATCTACTAACTCTTGTGTTCTATATATTAAAAAATCACTTCCCCATCAACTTCTTGCACATAAGAAAACAGAGGGGCTACAATATCACGGTGTTAGGATTTATATAGGGAACTCTGCTCTCAACATATTTAACTTGTACGCTCCTGCTGATAAGTTTAATTACTTGGAACTCCCAACTTGTGCTCATTCTGAGCCTACTCTTATTATTGGCGATTACAATGCAAGACACAAAAGCATTGGAAACTCACAGTTTGGTAATCGTAATGGTAATCAACTGTTGTCACTCTTAAACAGTCATGATAATATCCAAATTGTAGGTGACCTTGAACCCACACATATCTATGGAGGCGTCCTTGATCTGTGCCTGGGCTTCAACATTACTTCTGCCAGCTGTGAGTCTTCCATTGTAACAGATATAGCGTCTGATCATTTCCCTGGGCTAACCTCACTAGATATTGGTAATACTATCCTTCCTGGTGGGATATTCAAACGGAAACGTTTTAATGTCCCCACTGATCAGCATGATGACTTTGTTGCACATGTGACTGACTGGTATAATTCCTATGAGTGTTCCTCTGTAGAGACCTTTAACAATGACCTTGTGAGCAGTATTCAGAACTACTTAGAGCCGCCACTGCAACCTCTTGGTACTCTAAACCCAACAAACTTCCATAATAATCATACCTCCTTCAAAAACCATACTTATTACAATGATTCTAAACTTCGTACACTGAAACGTACTGCTCGAAGACTAGGCCTAGCCTATAGAAAACATCGTACCCCTGGAATGCTGAGGCTCTTCCAAACTGCCCTTGCTGCTGCCAGAGAGCGTATGACAGAGCTGCGGCAAACAGACTGGGAAAAATTTGTCAACGGTCTTAATGCTCACACCCCACTTAGCCGGGCTTGGAGGGACATAAATAGAATTAAGGGTAACAGAACTGGGCAGATCGCACACCCTCATCCCTTACATAGGGCGAATGAGTTAGTCAGTGCTTGGACTGCTACATCTAGCTATGACAATCTTCCCAGTACAACACAGGCAAAATTAAATGACAAATATGATGCAAGGGAGAGACTTGTTTGCTTTATGCTCGGCAAGGCAGATGACTGCAACATTCCTTTCACTAATTATGAACTTTAAACTTTAAACTGTTGCATATGTGTCTTACCTAAACAATTATGAACTTGATGCAGCACTAACTAAGGGCAACTCCACGTCGCCTGGTGAGGATGGTATTACTTACAACGTACTCAGATTACTGTGTCGAGTACCAGGTAATCCATTACTTGAATTATATAACATGAGCTATGTAACTGGGGAGCTCCCTCAATCTTGGACCAACAGCCTCATCATTCCAATTCCTAAGCCCAATCAACAAAATGCATTTCGCCCAATATCTCTTACTAGCTGCTTGTGTAAAACATTTGAGAGAATGATTCTTAATCGTCTCATGTACAGAATCAAACAATTTTTGTCTCCCCGGTTACATGGTTTCATGCATGGAAGGAGCGTGCATCACTGCATAGCCACCTTTCTCACCCTGCACACTGACAGCTCATACACTACCTTCCTTGACCTTAAATCCGCTTTCGATGTAGAAAACCGACATGTAATCATTAGTGAACTTGCCAGAATGGATGTTGGAGGATGGCTTCTCCGCTGGATTAAAGGTTACCTGTCCAACAGAAAATCGTCTGTGTTGTTCCAGGGACATAGAAGTGTAACTAAAGACTTTGAAGTAGGAACCCCACAGGGAGGTGTGCTCAGTCCCACACTGTTCAATATTCTAATTAATGCATTACTTAATGCTATGCCTAGTCAGCCCCATCATTATGTGATTAGTTTTGCTGATGACATAATGATTCACACCACCGGATTCTCCAACACCCAAAACATTCTTAATCATGTACTAGCCTCGTGTCAGGACCTGGGGTTGATAATCTCTACTGATAAAACAAAGATACTCAATAGGCGTCCTCCTCGACAGAGAGGCACAGTTCGTCAGATCCAATTGCATGATGGGTCTCTTCTAGAATATGTAAGCAGATACAGGTATCTAGGCTTTGAGGTTCCACTACTTGGACCTGTTGTAACAAGACTTTGTCGCCAATACAAAGAAAGACTAAGAGCACTTAGAGTTGTGGCAGGGCTTCACCCCAGGTATGGTGCTAATGTTAAAATTGTGAAAATGATGTATCTTGCTTATATTAGATCATTGGTTGATTATGCTGCGCCACTACTTGCTCTTGTGTCTGACTGGAAGCTTGGAGGGCTGGAAAAACTGCAGAACGAAGCAATGAGGATCATTTTAGGATGCCCTCGTACTGCCAATATTTTAAATATGCAAAAAGAACTTGATATTCCAGGCATCAGAGATCGTGTTACTGAAAGAAATATCCTAATTGGGGTTAATATGCTCAGGCAAGCTCATTCAAACCCCTGCACAAAAACCCTCCAAACTTTCCTCAGCACTGGTGAACACTCCTCTAGATGGATCGAAAAAACTGGAACCGACCTCCGCATGAATCAGATACATGATCTATGTCAAGTAAAGCAACAGCGGCACTTCTCCGCTCCATGGAATATTACCCTATTCCAAACTACCATTCCTCCATTTCCCCCCAAACTACTTCTTAAATCACAACCAAAACTTCGCCTTGAAGCCAAACATGAGGCCTTAAGCTGTATTGATAACTTAGTCACACAGCACACACTCTCGCAAATTATTTACGCTGATGGTTCTGTTCACCAATCCACTGGTGCAGCTGGTAGTGCTGCTGTTGTCATACAGAGTGATGGCTCTCTTAAAGAAATTGGAGCACGCATCAATAATTGGGCCTCTACCCTTCAGACAGAACTGTTTGCCATACTCCTTGCAATGAAATGCATCTTGTATCAAAGATTGACAGTTTAATTGTAACTGATTCTCTGTCATCCATAAATGCTCTCAACTCATTAAGCATAAATTGTGGCATGCTTGTGTCAGAAGCCAGACACAGGTATGGTAGGATTGTGGACAGTGGAGTCAGAGTGCACATGCTGTGGATTCCATCTCACATTGGTCTTCAGATGCATGATAGAACTGATAAATTGGCTAAGCTGTATGCTTTCAAAGAGGGAGTAGATTACAATCTTGGCTTGTCAGGTAGTAGTTTGAGAACAATAATACGAAAAGAACTTCAACTGAATTTTATGGACTTAAGGCTCAGGGAGACTGACACCAGTGAGTCCATCTATCATCATTCTATCATGCAGGAGGAGCCACATGTCTATGGTGCATCCAACAAAATAAGCAGACTCTTGGATGTCACTACTGCCCGGCTCCGGCTGGGTTACAAGTATCTTTGGCAGGTTAAATCACCACCACCAGATGTAGACCAAACGAAATGTAAACTTTGCCAGATGGACTATTGTCACACCCTGCATCATTATGTACTGGAGTGCGATAAAATTAATGAATTTAGAAACAACTCACTCAGAAGTGTTCAAGAAATGGCTAAGTATTTTATCCACAGTGGTATATTACAGACCATTCTGGAGAAATACCCTGACTTTGCTAGCTGTAAATAAAGCATTACCACATGTGTGTGTGTGTGTGTGTGTGTGTGTGTGTGTGTGTGTGTGTGTGTGTGTGTGTGTGTGTGTGTGTGTGTGTGTGTGTGTCTGTTTGTGTGTGTCTGTTTGTGTGTACTCACCTATTTGTACTCACCTATTTGTGGTTGCAGGGGTCGAATCCTAGCTCCTGGCCCCGCCTCTTCACCGGTTGCTACTAGACCCTCTCTCTCCCCGCTCCATGAGCTTTATCAAACCTCGTCTTAAAACTGTGTATGGTTCCTGCCTCCACTACGTCATTTTCTAGGCTATTCCACTGCCTTACAACTCTATGACTGAAGAAATACTTCCTACTATCTCTCTGACTCATTTGTGTCTTCAACTTCCAATTGTGGCCTCTTGTTTCTGTGTCCCCTCCCTGGAACATCCTGTCTTTGTCCACCTTGTCTATTCCACGCAGTATTTTATATGTCGTTATCATGTCTCCCCTGACCCTCCTGTCCTCCAGTGTCGTCAGGCCGATTTCCCTTAATCTTTCTTCATAGGACATTCCCCTTAGCTCTGGAACTAACCTTGTTGCAAACCTTTGTACTTTCTCTAGTTTCTTGACGTGCTTTATCAAGTGCGGGTTCCAAACAGGTGCTGCATACTCCAGTATGGGCCTGACATACACGGTGTACAGTGTCTTGAATGATTCCTTACTAAGGTGTCGGAATGCTGTTCTCAGGTTTGCCAGGCGCCCATATGCTGCAGCAGTTATCTGATTGATGTGTGCTTCCGGAGACATGCTCGGTGTTATACTCACCCCAAGATCTTTCTCCTTGAGTGAGGTTTGCAGTCTTTGGCCACCTAGCCTATACTCTGTCTGTGGTCTTCTGTGCCCTTCCCCTATCTTCATGACTTTGCATTTGGCAGGATTAAATTCGAGAAGCCATTTGCTGGACCAGGTGTCCAGTCTGTCCAGGTCTCTTTGAAGTCCTGCCTGGTCCTCATCAGATTTAATTCTCCTCATTAACTTCACATCATCTGCAAACAGGGACACTTCTGAGTCTAACCCTTCCGTCATGTCGTTCACATATACCAAAAATAGCACTGGTCCTAGGACCGACCCCTGTGGGACCCCGCTCGTCACAGGTGCCCACTGTGATACATCATTACGTACCATGACTCGTTGTTGCCTCCCTGTCAGGTATTCTCTGATCCATTGCAGTGCCCTTCCTGTTATATGCGCCTGATGCTCTAGCTTCTGCACTAATCTCTTGTGAGGAACTGTGTCAAAGGCCTTCTTGCAGTCAAGTGTGTGTGTGTGTGTGTGTGTGTGTGTGTGTGTGTGTGTGTGTGTGTGTGCACTCACCTAGTTGAGATTGCAGGGGTCGAGTCCAAGCTCCTGTGTGTGTGTGTGCGTGTGTGTTTGTGTGTGTGTTTGTGTGTGCGTATGTGTATGAGTGTTTGTGTGTGTGTGTGTGTATGAGTGTGTGTGTGTGTATGAGTTTGTGTATGTGTGTGTGTGTGTGTGTGTGTGTGTGTGTTTATGTGTGTGTGTGTGCACTCACCTAATTGTACTCACCTAATTGTGGTTGCAGGGGTCGAGACTCAGCTCCTGGCCCCGCCTCTTCACTGATCGCTACTGGATCCTCTCTCTCTCTGCTTCCTGAGCTTTGTCATACCTCTTCTTAAAACTATGTATGGTTCCTGCCTCCACTACTTCACTTGCTAGGCTATTCCACTTGCTGACAACTCTATGACTGAAGAAATACTTCCTAACGTTCCTGTGACTCGTCTGAGTCTTCAGCTTCCAGTTGTGACCCCTTGTCCCTGTGTCCCCTCTCTGGAACATCCTATCTCTGTCCACCTTGTCTATTCCCCGCAGTATCTTGTATGTCGTTATCATGTCTCCCCTGACCCTTCTGTCCTCCAGTGTCGTCAGTCCGATTTCCCTTAACCTATCCTCGTACGACATTCCCTTGAGCTCTGGGACTAGCCTTGTTGCAAACCTTTGTACTTTCTCTAACTTCTTGACGTGCTTGACCAGGTGTGGGTTCCAGACTGGTGCTGCATACTCCAGTATGGGCCTAACATACACAGTGTACAGTGTCTTGAACGATTCCTTATTAAGGTATCGGAACGCTATTCTCAGGTTTGCCAGGCGCCCGTATGCTGCAGCGATTATTTGGTTGATGTGTGCCTCCGGTGATGTGCTCGGTGTTATGGTCACCCCAAGGTCTTTCTCCCTGAGTGAGGTCTGTAGTCTTTGTCCACCTAGCCTATACTCTGTCTGCGGTCTTCTTTGCCCCTCCCCAATCTTCATGACTTTGCATTTGGCTGGATTGAATTCGAGAAGCCAGTTACTGGACCACATGTCCAGCCTCTCCAGGTCTCTTTGCAGTCCTGCCTCATCCTCGTCCGATTTAATTCTTCTCATCAACTTCACGTCATCTGCGAACAGGGACACTTCAGAGTCTATTCCTTCCATCATGTCGTTCACATATATCAAAAATAGCACTGGTCCTAGAACTGACCCCTGTGGTACCCCGCTCGTAACAGGCGCCCACTGTGATACCTCTTCACGTACCATGACTCGTTGCTGCCTCCCTGTCAGGTATTCCCTTATCCATTGCAGTGCCCTTCCTTTTACGTGTGCCTGATCCTCCAGCTTCTGCACTAATCTCTTGTGGGGAACTGTGTCAAAGGCCTTCCTGCAGTCTAGGAAAACGCAATCTACCCAACCCTCTCTCTTGTGTCTTACTTCTGTTACCTTGTCATAAAACTCCAGGAGGTTTGTGATACAAGATTTGCCTTCCACGAACCCATCCTGGTTTTCATTTATAATCTTGTTCCTTTCCAGGTGTTCCACCACTCTCCTCCTGATAATCTTCTCCATGACTTTGCACACAATACATGTCAGAGACACAGGTCTGTAGTTTAGTGCCTCGTTTCTGTTTCCTTTCTTAAATATGGGGACTACATTAGCTGTCTTCCATTTCTCAGGTAGTTGCCCAGTTTCAAGGGATGTGTTGAAGATTGTGGTTAGAGGCACACACAGCATCTCTGCTCCTTCTCTAAGGACCCATGGGGAGATGTTGTCCGGTCCCATCGCCTTTGAGGTGTCAAGGTCACTTAATAGCTTCTTCACCTCCTCCTCAGTTGTTCGTATGTCATCCAACACTTGTTGGTATATTCCCTCTTGATGTTCCCTTCTGTGCTGTCTTCCCACAGCCCTTCCTGTCTCTACTGTAAAAACTTCTTTAAATCTCCTGTTCAGCTCCTCACATACCTCCTGATCATTTCTTGTGAGTTCTCCACCTTCTGTCCTTAATCTGATCACCTGGTCTTTGACTGTTGTCTTCCTCCTGATGTGGCTATACAACAGTTTCGGGTCAGTCTTGATTCTCGATGCTATGTCATTTTCATACTGTCGCTGGGCCTCCCTCCTTACCTGTGCGTACTCATTCCTGGCTCTGTGACTGATCTCCCTATTTTCGTGTGTTCTCTGCCTTCTGTACTTTTTCCATTCTCTATTGCACTTTGTTTTTGCCTCCTTACACCGTCGGGTAAACCAGGGGCTTGTTCTGGTCTTCCCGTTGTTACTGTTGCCCTTGGGAATGAACCTTTCCACTGCCTCCTTGCATTTTGTTGCTACATATTCCATCATTTCATTTACTGGCTTTCCTGCCAGTTCTCTGTCCCACTGGACCTCCCACAGGAAGTTCTTCAACCCTATGTAGTCCCCTCTTTTATAGTCAGGCTTTTCCCATTCTACTCCTGTTATTCTCTCCACTTGCAGCTCTACTATGTATTCAAAGCACAGAACCACGTGGTCGCTAGCTCCTAGGGGACTCTCATACTTGATGTCCTCAATGTCTGAGCTGCCCAGGGTGAACACAAGGTCCAATCTTGCTGGTTCATCCTCCCCTCTCACTCTGGTAGTGTCCTTAACATGTTGGTGCATGAGGTTTTCCAGCACCACGTCCAACATCCTGGCTCTCCATGTTTCGGGACCCCCATGTGGCTCCAGGTTTTCCCAGTCAATCTCCCTGTGGTTGAAATCCCCCATAACCAGCAACTTTGCTCTGCTGGAGTGAGCTCTTCTTGCCACCTCAGCAAGTGTGTCCACCATTGCTCTGTTGCTCTCTTCATATTCCTCTCTTGGCCTCCTGCAGTTCTGTGGTGGATTATACATCACTGCAATGACCACTTTGTGTTCCCCAGACTGAAGTGTACCTGCTATGTAGTCTCTTTCTCCCGTCTCATCTATTCCTTCCATTTTCTCGAATTTCCATCTGTTTTTTACGAGCAGAGCAACCCCACCTCCCCCCCTGCCCCTTCTATCTTTCCTCATGATCTGGTATCCTGGTGGGAAGATTGCATCTGTTATTGTCTCCATGAGTTTTGTTTCTGTAACTGCTATGATGTCTGGGGACTTCTCATTGATTCTTTCTTGCCATTGCTCATGTTTATTCGTTAATCCATCTGCATTTGTGTACCAAACCTTCAATTTCTGTTCTAATACTGTAACTGTGGTGCGGGGGGTGGAAACAGAGGGATCGGTGTGTGATGGTTTGTTTGGATTGTTCAGTTGCCTTGGGGGTGTCGTGGCTGGAGTCCTTCTGCAGGTGTTTCTGGGGGGTGCGCTTGTCCTTCCATTTGATCCTGGGTTATTCTGCTCTCCTTTTTCATTTCCTCCCATTTCTCCTTTCGTTTTTGAACTCTCTCTTTCATTGTCTTCCTTTCGTCCTGTGTTCTGTCTCGGTCGAGGTACACACTCCGGAACTCCTGCTTGCCTCTCAGCTGTGCTTTCTCCTGCAGAATCATGGTTCGGGTTGATTCTGCCTTGAAAATTACTTTGAGAGGCCGATTCCTTTTCTTTGTGAACCACCCACTTCTCCGAAAATTTGCCACCTGGGTCATGTCCCCCTCGCCTATCACCTTCATGATGTCTTCAATCGCTTTTTTCTCCTCCTGCTTTCTTTCATCATAAGTTTCCCCTTTAGCTTCGTCTAGCCCATAGACAAACACGGATCTCTCCCTTTCCACCTCCCACTGTGACTCCCATTGCATCCTCTGATGTGTTTTAGTTCTTTCCCGTGGAGTGTTCCTTTCTTCAGTCCCTTCCCTAGTTATGGCCCCTATGCTTCTTGGTTTATCCTTCCTGCTCACCTGCTCCTGGCCCCCACAGGTATCTGGTAAGGTCCTTGCACATGTCCTAGTTCCATCAATGTCTTCCAACCTCTCTTTCTGTCCTAGAGTGCTCCCTGTCATTGTTTTGGCCCCATGTGGGTTTGACAGGACCTCTGCATACAGTTTAGTTTCCATGCTTCCTTCGGACCTGTTGTCTGTGTTCGATGTAGCCATTGCCGATGCTACTTCTGTAATATCTTTGTCTCTGTGCTGTTTCAGATGTCTCAGCTCCTCTTCTAATCTCTCTATCTTGATTTCTGCTGCTGTGGCCTGTTGCTTCCACCTGCATTCTGCTGCTAACCTCTCTTCCATCTTCCTTTCCAGCTCATCTAGTCTCCTTCCCCAGTCTTCCTCCCTTTTTATGAGCTCTATCTCCCATTCCTCCCTCTCAGATTCGTCCTCGGAGCCCCTTGTCCTCATCCTGGTTAGGGGGAGGGGAATAGATGGTTAGGAGAGGGGATGGATGGTTGTGGGGGAGGGGGAGGATGGTTATTGGAGGGGCATAGATAGTTGGGGGAGGGAGTTAGATGGTTTGGGGGAGAGAGGGGATGGATGGTTATGGGAGAGGGGGAGGATGGTTATTGGAGGGAGGGAGGTTGTTGGGCGGGGGTTAAACGGTTTGGGGAGGGGTTAGGTGGTTTGGGGGAAGGGTAGGTGGCTAAGGTGAGGTGGTTAGGGAAGGGGTGGTACGTGTTTGTGTCAAGTGTTTGTGTCAAGTGGTGGAGGGTGTGTGTGTGTGTGTGTACTCACCTAGTTGTACTCACCTAGTTGAGGTTGCGGGGGTCGAGTCCGAGCTCCTGGCCCCGCCTCTTCACTGATCGCTACTAGGTCACTCTCCCCGAGCCGTGAGCTTTATCATACCTCTGCTTAAAGCTATGTATGGATCCTGCCTCCACTACATCGCTTCCCAAACTATTCCACTTACTGACTACTCTGTGGCTGAAGAAATACTTCCTAACATCCCTGTGATTCATCTGTGTCTTTAGCTTCCAACTGTGTCCCCTTGTTACTGTGTCCAATCTCTGGAACATCATTGTCTTTGTGTGTGTGTGTGTGTGTGTGTGTGTGTGTGTGTGTGTGTGTGTGTGTGTGTGAATGTGTGTGTGTGTGAATGTGTGTGTGTGTGAATGTGTGTGTGTGAATGTGTGTGTGAATGTGTGTGTGTGTGTGTGTGTGTGTGTGTGTGTGTGTGTGTGTGTGTGTGTGGTGTGTGTGTGTGTGTGTGGTGTGTGTGTGGTGTGTGTGTGTGTGTGGTGTGTGTGTGGTGTGTGTGTGTGTGTGGTGTGTGTGTGGTGTGTGTGTGTGGTGTGTACTCACCTAATTGTGGTTGCAGGGGTCGAGACTCAGCTCCTGGCCCCGCCTCTTCACTGATCGCTACTGGATCCTCTCTCTCTCTGCTTCCTGAGCTTTGTCATACCTCTTCTTAAAACTATGTATGGTTCCTGCCTCCACTACTTCACTTGCTAGGCTATTCCACTTGCTGACAACTCTATGACTGAAGAAATACTTCCTAACGTCCCTGTGACTCGTCTGAGTCTTCAGCTTCCAGTTGTGACCCCTTGTCCCTGTGTCCCCTCTCTGGAACATCCTATCTCTGTCCACCTTGTCTATTCCCCGCAGTATTTTGTATGTCGTTATCATGTCTCCCCTGACCCTTCTGTCCTCCAGTGTCGTCAGTCCGATTTCCCTTAACCTTTCCTCGTACGACATTCCCTTGAGCTCTGGGACTAGCCTTGTTGCAAACCTTTGTACTTTCTCTAACTTCTTGACGTGCTTGACCAGGTGTGGGTTCCAGACTGGTGCTGCATACTCCAGTATGGGCCTAACATACACAGTGTACAGTGTCTTGAACGATTCCTTATTAAGGTATCGGAACGCTATTCTCAGGTTTGCCAGGTGCCCGTATGCTGCAGCGATTATTTGGTTGATGTGTGCCTCCGGTGATGTGCTCGGTGTTATGGTCACGCCAAGGTCTTTCTCCCTGAGTGAGGTCTGTAGTCTTTGTCCACCTAGCCTATACTCTGTCTGCGGTCTTCTTTGCCCCTCCCCAATCTTCATGACTTTGCATTTGGCTGGATTGAATTCGAGAAGCCAGTTACTGGACCACATGTCCAGCCTCTCCAGGTCTCTTTGCAGTCCTGCCTCATCCTCGTCCGATTTAATTCTTCTCATCAACTTCACGTCATCTGCGAACAGGGACACTTCAGAGTCTATTCCTTCCATCATGTCGTTCACATATATCAAATATAGCACTGGTCCTAGAACTGACCCCTGTGGTACCCCGCTCGTAACAGGCGCCCACTGTGATACCTCTTCACGTACCATGACTCGTTGCTGCCTCCCTGTCAGGTATTCCCTTATCCATTGCAGTGCCCTTCCTTTTACGTGTGCCTGATCCTCCAGCTTCTGCACTAATCTCTTGTGGGGAACTGTGTCAAAGGCCTTCCTGCAGTCTAGGAAAACGCAATCTACCCAACCCTCTCTCTCGTGTCTTACTTCTGTTACCTTGTCATAAAACTCCAGGAGGTTTGTGATACAAGATTTGCCTTCCATGAACCCATGCTGGTTTTCATTTATAATCTTGTTCCTTTCCAGGTGTTCGACCACTCTCCTCCTGATAATCTTCTCCATGACTTTGCACACAATACATGTCAGAGACACAGGTCTGTAGTTTAGTGCCTCGTTTCTGTTTCCTTTCTTAAATATGGGGACTACATTAGCTGTCTTCCATTTCTCAGGTAGTTGCCCAGTTTCAAGGGATGTGTTGAAGATTGTGGTTAGAGGCACACACAGCATCTCTGCTCCTTCTCTAAGGACCCATGGGGAGATGTTGTCCGGTCCCATCGCCTTTGAGGTGTCAAGGTCACTTAATAGCTTCTTCACCTCCTCCTCAGTTGTTCGTATGTCATCCAACACTTGTTGGTATATTCCCTCTTGATGTTCCCTTCTGTGCTGTCTTCCCACAGCCCTTCCTGTCTCTACTGTAAAAACTTCTTTAAATCTCCTGTTCAGCTCCTCACATACCTCCTGATCATTTCTTGTGAGTTCTCCACCTTCTGTCCTTAATCTGATCATCTGGTCTTTGACTGTTGTCTTCCTCCTGATGTGGCTATACAACAGTTTCGGGTCAGTCTTGATTCTCGATGCTATGTCATTTTCATACTGTCG
>NC_091338.1:28601381-28677342 GCF_038502225.1 Cherax quadricarinatus
TATGTAGTCCCCTCTTTTATAGTCAGGCTTTTCCCATTCTACTCCTGTTATTCTCTCCACTTGCAGCTCTACTATGTATTCAAAGCACAGAACCACGTGGTCGCTAGCTCCTAGGGGACTCTCATACTTGATGTCCTCAATGTCTGAGCTGCCCAGGGTGTGTATGTATGTACTCACCTATTTGTACTCACCTATTTGTGGTTGCAGGGGTCGAGTCCTAGCTCCTGGCCCCGCCTCTTCACCGGTTGCTACTAGGCCCTCTCTCTCCCCGCTCCATGAGCTTTATCAAACCTCGTCTTAAAACTGTGTATGGTTCCTGCCTCCACTACGTCATTTTCTAGGCTATTCCACTGCCTTACAACTCTATGACTGAAGAAATACTTCCTACTATCTCTCTGACTCATTTGTGTCTTCAACTTCCAATTGTGGCCTCTTGTTTCTGTGTCCCCTCCCTGGAACATCCTGTCTTTGTCCACCTTGTCTATTCCACGCAGTATTTTATATGTCGTTATCATGTCTCCCCTGACCCTCCTGTCCTCCAGTGTCGTCAGGCCGATTTCCCTTAATCTTTCTTCATAGGACATTCCCCTTAGCTCTGGAACTAACCTTGTCGCAAACCTTTGTACTTTCTCTAGTTTCTTGACGTGCTTTATCAAGTACGGGTTCCAAACAGGTGCTGCATACTCCAGTATGGGCCTGACATACACGGTGTACAGTGCCTTGAATGATTCCTTACTAAGGTATCGGAATGCTGTTCTCAGGTTTGCCAGGCGCCCATATGCTGCAGCAGTTATCTGATTGATGTGTGCTTCCGGAGACATGCTCGGTGTTATACTCACCCCAAGATCTTTCTCCTTGAGTGAGGTTTGCAGTCTTTGGCCACCTAGCCTATACTCTGTCTGTGGTCTTCTGTGCCCTTCCCCTATCTTCATGACTTTGCATTTGGCAGGATTAAATTCGAGAAGCCATTTGCTGGACCAGGTGTCCAGTCTGTCCAGGTCTCTTTGAAGTCCTGCCTGGTCCTCATCAGATTTAATTCTCCTCATTAACTTCACATCATCTGCAAACAGGGACACTTCTGAGTCTAACCCTTCCGTCATGTCGTTCACATATACCAAAAATAGCACTGGTCCTAGGACCGACCCCTGTGGGACCCCGCTCGTCACAGGTGCCCACTGTGATACATCATTACGTACCATGACTCGTTGTTGCCTCCCTGTCAGGTATTCTCTGATCCATTGCAGTGCCCTTCCTGTTATATGCGCCTGATGCTCTAGCTTCTGCACTAATCTCTTGTGAGGAACTGTGTCAAAGGCCTTCTTGCAGTCCAAGAAGATGCAATCAACCCACCCCTCTCTCTCTTGTCTTACTTCTGTTATTTTATCATAAAACTCCAGAAGGTTTGTGACACAGGATTTGCCTTCCGTGAATCCGTGCTGGTTGGCATTTATACTCCTGTTCCGTTCCAGGTGCTCCACCACTCTCCTCCTGATAATCTTCTCCATAATTTTGCATACTATACACGTCAATGACACAGGTCTATAGTTTAGTGCCTCTTTTCTGTCTCCTTTTTTAAAAATGGGAACTACATTTGCCGTCTTCCATACCTCAGGTAGTTGCCCAGTTTCCAGGGATGTGTTGAAGATTGTGGTAAGTGGCACGCACAACATATCTGCTCCCTCTCTAAGGACCCATGGGGAGATGTTGTCCGGTCCCATTGCCTTTGAGGTATCGATGTCCCTTAGCAGTTTCTTCACCTCCTCCTCATCTGTATGTATGTCGTCCAACACTTGTTGGTGTATTCCTTACTGGTGTCCCCATCTGGTCTGTCCCCCCAGAGTCCTTCCTGTCTCTACTGTAAATACTTCCTTAAATCTCGTGTTGAGCTCCTCACATACCTCTTGATCGTTTCTTGT
This sequence comes from Cherax quadricarinatus, assembly GCF_038502225.1. Lineage (NCBI taxonomy): Eukaryota > Metazoa > Arthropoda > Malacostraca > Decapoda > Parastacidae > Cherax > Cherax quadricarinatus. The sequence continues at coordinate 28,603,298 of NC_091338.1, forward strand.
GAGTTCTCCACCTTCTTTTCTCAGCCTTATCACCTGGTCCTTGACTGTTGACTTCCTCCTAATGTGGCTATACAGCAGTTTCGGGTCAGATTTGACTTTCGATGCTATGTCGTTTTCATACTGTCGCTGGGCCTCCCTCCTTATCTGTGCATACTCGTTTCTGGCTCTTCTACTAATCTCCTTGTTTTCCTGGGTCCTATGCCTCCTGTACCTTTTCCATTCTCTGTTGCACTTAGTTTTTGCCTCCCTACACCTTCGGGTAAACCATGGACTCGTTTTGGTCTTCCTATTATTTCTGTTTCCCTTGGGAACAAAACTTTCCTCTGCCTCCTTGCACTTTGTTGCCACATATTCCATCATCTCGTTTACTGATCTTATTACCATTTCTCTGTCCCACTGAACCTCCTGCAGGAAGTTTCTCATACCTGTGTAGTCCCCCCATTTATAGTTTGGCCTGTCCCCTTCAGCTCCTGTTACCTTCTCCACTTGTAACTCTACTATATAGTCAAAACTCAGAACCACATGATCGCTAGCTCCAAGGGGCCTCTCGTAAGTGATATCCTCAATGTCTGAACTGCTCAGGGTGAACACAAGATCCAGTCTTGCTGGCTCATCCTCCCCTCTCTCTCTGGTTGTGTCCCTGACATGTTCATGCATGAGGTTTTCAAGTACCACATCCATCATCTTGGCTCTCCATGTTTCGGGACCCCCATGTGGCTCCAGGTTTTCCCAGTCGATCTCCCTGTGGTTGAAATCGCCCATTACCAGTAACTTTGCTCTGCTCGAGTGAGCTCTTCTTGCCACCTCAGCCAGTGTGTCCACCATCACCCTGTTGTTTTCTTCGTACTCCTCTCTTGGCCCCCTGCAGTTCTGTGGTGGGTTATACATCACTCCAATGACTACTTTATGTTCTCCGGACTGAATTGTACCTACAATGTAGTCTCTTTCTCCAATCATGTCCATGCCTTCCATTTCCTCAAATCCCCATCAGTGTTTTATGAGCAGTGCAACCCCTCCTCCCCCTCTACTCCTTCTATCCTTCCTCAGGATCTGGTATCCTGTTGGGAAGATTGCGGTCGAGGTATACTCTCTGGTACCAATCTTTGTCCCTCAGTCTTGCTTTCTCTTGCAGAATCCTGGTTCGAACTGATTCTTCCTTGAAAGTTACTCTGACAGGCCGTATCCTTCCACTCGCAAACCACCCAATTCTCTGAAAATTTGTCACCTGGGGTCATATTGGCCCTCCCCTATTGTTTTCATGATGCCTTCAATCATTTTATTCTCCTCCTGTTTTATTTCTTCAAAGTTGGCCCCCTTGGCTTCTTGGAGCCCGTACACAAAAAACTGACCTCGCCCTTTCCTCCTCCCACTGAGTCTCCATCTGCATCCTCTGAGGCATTTTATTCTTTCCATTGATATGTTCTTGACTTCAGTCCCTGTCATATCATATCTGAAACTTCTATTCTCAGTGAACTGTCTTTCCTGACCAGCTGTCCCTTGCTACTGCAGTTGGCTGTTAGAATCTCTGCATATAGCATACCTTCATTGTCTTCGGACCTGTCGTTTGATCTTAGTGTGCTCATCGTCTTTTCCCTGGCCCCACGTGGGTCTGATAGGGCCTTCGTGTACGGCATGTCTCCGTTGTTGCTTACCATCCACTTGTCTGCGCGCTGACTTTGAATTTCCTGATGTCACATCTGAATTGTCATTTGTCTCTCTAATCTGTTTCAGGCTTTGCAGTTTTCTCTCTAAGCACTGTATCCTAGCTTCTGCTGCTAAGACCTGTACTTCCCACTTCCTGCACTCTTCAGCTATCCGCTCCTCCATTTTCTTACCAAGCTCTACTATCTTCCTTCCCCACTCTTCCTCCCTTTTTTGGAGCTCTAACTCCCAGTCTTTCCTCCCTGGTTCGTCTTCCAGATCTCTGGTTTTCCGTCCTCTAAGGCCACCCATTTTTTTTTTTTTTTTTTTTTTTTTACCACAGACAGAAGGCTAGTGGAGGGAGAGGGTGTGGGGGGAGAGAGAAAGGGTAGAAAGAGGGAGAGAGAGGAGAGAGAAAGGGTAGAAAGAGGGAGAGAGAGGAGGGAGTATGGGGGTGAGGGATAAGACCAAGGGGGAGAGAGAGAAATGTGAGGGGGGAGAGAAAGGGTAGAGAGAGGGAGAAAGAGACGGAGAGGGAGAGGGAGAGAAAGAGAGAGAGAGGGAGAAAGGAGGGCGAGGGAAATGGCTATGAGAGAGAGAGATGGAGAGATGGAGAGAGAAGCCTATAGAGAGAGAGGAGGTGAGAGATTGGGCATGGGCTAGTGGGAGGAGAGAGAGAGAGAGAGAGAGAGAGAGAGAGAGAGAGAGAGGGAGAGAGAGAGGAGGGAGAGAGGGAGAGAGAGGGGAGAGAGAGGGAAAGAGAGGGAGAGAGAGAGGGAGAGAGAGAGAGAGAGAGAGAGAGGGAGAGAGAGAGAGAGAGAGAGAGAGAGAGAGAGAGAGAGAGAGAGAGAGAGAGAGAGAGAGAGAGAGAGAGGGAGAGAGAGAGAGTGAGGAGAGAGGGGCGCACAGAGAGAGAGAGAGAGAGAGGAGAGAGAGAGAGAGGAGAGGGAGAGAGGGAGAGAGAGAGAGAGAGAGAGAGAGAGAGAGAGAGAGAGAGAGAGAGAGGAGAGAGAGAGAGAGAGAGAGAGGAGAGAGAGAGAGAGAGAGAGAGAGGAGAGGGAGAGAGAGAGAGAGAGAGAGAGGGAGGGAGAGAGAGAGGGAGAGAGGAGAGAGGAGAGGAGAGAGGAGAGAGAGAGGGAGGGATAAGGAGGGAGAGAGAGAGGAGAGAGAGAGGGAGAGAGAGAGAGAGAGATGGAGAGAGGGAGAGGAGAGGGGAGAGGAGAGAGAGAGGAGAGAGAGGGAGAGAAGGGATAGGAGAGGGAAAAGAGAGAGAGAGAGAGAGGGAGAGAGAGACGGAGAGAGGGAGGGAGAGAGAGAGGGAGAGAGAGAGAGAGAGGGAGAGAGAGAGAGAGAGAGAGAGAGAGAGAGAGAGGGAGAGAGGAAGAGAGAGAGAGAGAGAGAGAGAGAGAGAGAGAGAGAGAGAGAGAGAGAGAGAGAGAGAGAGAGAGAGAGAGAGAGAGAGAGAGAGAGAGAGAGAGAGAGAGAGAGAGAGAGAGAGAGAGAGAGGGAGAGAGAGAGAGAGAGAGAGAGAGAGAGAGAGAGAGAGAGAGAGAGAGAGAGAGAGAGAGAGAGAGAGAGAGAGAGAGAGAGAGAGAGAGGGAGAGAGGGAGAGAGGGAGGGAGGGAGCACGTCAGTTGTTTATATGTCCCAGAAATACAATTCACTTCTGTGTATCCGTAATACTAATGAGATACCATTAACACTGAGAGTAGTTCTAATAATTCTAATACTAGCGTGTGTTAACAAGTCATTCTTTCACCCAGTTATGTACTACCTTTTACTACATGTGTACCCAATACTTGCTTCTCAGATTGTACTGTCTTTGTGTGTGTGTGTGTGTGTGTGTGTGTGTGTGTGTGTGTGTGTGTGTGTGTGTGTGTGTGTGTGTGTGTGTGTGTGTGTGCATGTTTGTGTGTGTGTATGTGTGTGTGTGTGTATATGTGTGTGTGTGTGTGTGTGTGTGTTGTGTGTGTGTGTGTGTGTGTGTGTGTGTGTGTGTGTGTGTGTGTGTGTGTGTGTGTGTGTGTGTGTGTGTGTAAGCTGTATGTATGTATGTGTGTGTGTGTGTATGTGTGTATGTGTGTATGTGTGTGTATGTGTGTGTGTGTGTGAGTGTCTACCCTTGTGTGTGTGTGCTTGTGTGTGAGGGAGGGAGGGTTAGGGGAGTGTTGGTTGAAAGATCCGTCGTGTAGGCACAAATTTAGTCTCATTTATCTTTCCCAATTATGCTACTCTCTCCACTTATTGCCCATTCTGGATTTACGTGTTAATTGTTGCTGGTTATTATCATTTTCCTTGTTCACATTGAGAGAGGACTTCCTAGCTTCCTAAGTATTCTTACTGCTAATAACTACCGGTAGTAACACTGCCTGTGTGCGTGTGTGCATGTGTGTATGTGTGTGAGTGTACTCACCTATTTGTGGTTGCAGGGGTCGAGTCCTAGCTCCTGGCGTGTGTGTGAGAGTGTCTTGTGCGGTGTAATTACTGGCCGCAACTTCTTGTGACCTGACACAACCCTCCTGGGACCTACCCTAGCACGGTCTTACAATGTTGCCCTTAAAAGCTTGTCCCACCTACCTTCTCACACTCGTCAACACTATATTCTCTATGTCTATGCTATTTCTATTCTAATTCTGGTAATAGCTTGCAGGAGTGAGTGACCAGTATCAAACAGTATACAAGGCCAGCCAGGGCCGTCAACATGCAAACCACAACTAGGCGAATAAGCTTGCGGTGACAGTTGCCAGCTGCTGACGTAGTCGTACGTAGGCCTTAAATCCCTATTTTGGAGATCCTTCACCCGTGATGATTAAAACCATATATTCTCGTACATCCCGCTTCCTCACTTCACTCTTCACTGATGGTAGTATACACTTCACATTATATACACTTCACTTCATATGTATAATGGCACACAACTTGTCGTGACGTCACGTGTGTGTGTGTGTGTGTGTGTGTGTGTGTGTGACTCAACAATCAATATTTGCACAAATAACTCACTACAGTTGTGACCGGGTGTGGAAGTGTGAATTGCTCATTACTCTAAAATTTGTTCATGATTGTAGCCATGTATAAACGCAAGTAACCATTCTTATAGTATTCATTACCTTTGTAACTTGTGAGTTCATTACCTTGTACCTAGTTCAGCCATCAAAACTTTGGGGCCCAGTCCCTGGACCCATTGTGTACCTCTATAATCTGTTAATACCTTTGTAACTTGTCATGATTGTGACTAGACCTACCTGGAGTTCATTACCTTTGTAAATTGTGAGTTCATTACCTTTGTAAATTGTGAATTCATTACCTCTGTAACTTGCTCATCCATCAAAACTTTGAGACCCAGTCCCTGGACCCATTATGTACCTCTGTAATCTTTTGACTACCTCCCACAGGATGGGTATGGGGTGCATAATAAACATATTAAACTATCACAAAAGGATTCAACGACTAAGGGAGTTGAGACTTTGTTTCAAGTGTTGTGGAGAACATTTTGCCAGGGACTGTAGCACCCAACTCAATGAGTGTCGTGGCTGCCGGAAAGGTAAGCACCAGAGTGCACTGTGTCCTAATAACACCAGATCAGCACAAGCTAAGGAGAGCAAACTGCAAGAAAGTGCAGAGAGCAAGGACGAGTCTGAAGTAGTGATGAGTGTGGTGAGGGCGGCACCAGGAATTTGTTCTGGTGAGCAGTTTCAAGGTTTGGTGGCCTTGCCAACCATAATGGCAGTGGTTATGAATGGGAAAAAGTCTGAAATGACCCGTTTGTTCTTCGACAGTGGGGCACAGAGATCCTTTATAACAAAGAGTCTAGCAATTAGGTTGAAGCTGAAGACAGGTGGTAAAGTTGACATGAAGGTGAAAGGGTTTAGTGGGGAAGTCCCACGCAGGTCTTATTCAGTAGTCAATGTGGCGGTCAGGTTAACCTGGCATCGATGGGAAATTTCAGCCTTGATAGTGAAGAGGCTGCCCAATATCATTACCACTAAGGGACTGGCCGCAGCAGTCAAACGTTTGAGGGAGTTGGGTGTGAAGCTAGCTGAACCAAACATTGCTACAGACGACGTTAGTAATGTAGGAATCTTGGTAGGAGGAGATTACATAGACGAGTTCGTGTCGACGAGAAGAGTTATTAAGGAGGGTGTTGGCCTGTACAGGACTCCAGTGGGGTACATCGTAGGAGGCAGGGTACCAGCTCACTTCCCTGTGACCCCAGGAAAGGAGGGCTCTGGTATTACAGTGACTGAGGCTGTACTGGTGATGCGGATTGGGGTGCACGAAGATCTGTCAGAGACGCAAGTTGGCATATCCGATGGTCAGCCGGTCCATAAACTATGGGACCTGGATGTAGTAGGGATTAAGGGTGACCAGCTGCCCCCTGAACATGAAGAGACATATCGAGATTACCATGTGCAGTTCAGGGACAGACAGTACTAGGTGTGACTCCCATGGAAACCGGTACACCCAACACAGCGCACTAATTTCAAGAAGGCACGGGGTCAGCTGAATTCATTGGTGAACAGCCTGACCAAGAAGGGTCTGGTGGGGAAATGTGATGATATTATTAAGGAATAGTTGGCCCTTGGGTTCATTGAGAAAGTTCCCAATGCCAGCCCTGGGGAAAACACCCATTATCTTCCACACATGGCAGTCACCAAGGAGTCAGTAACCACTCCCATCAGAGTGGTCTTCAACTGCAGCTCACAGGCGAGTCCCCGAGAGCCATTGTTGAACGACTGCCTGCTCACAGGGCCCTCCCTGACGCAGACATTAGCAGATGTGTTGTTGAGATTCAGGACAGAACAGTATGCCTATGTGGCAGATATTAGAAAGGCCTTCCTACGTATTGGGATGCAGCCACAAGACATGGACTACACAAGGTTCTTGTGGTTTGCTAACAGGAAGGTGCCTGAGCAAGGGTATGATACCTACAGATTCAGGGCAGTGTTGTTTGGTGCCACTAGTTCACCATTCCTATTACAGGCCACCATAGACTACCACCTTGCAAACTGTAACAGCCCGCTTAAAGAATTACTGAAGACCCTATTTTACGTAGACAACAATCAAGGTACCACCTCAGATGAAAGGCTGTTGGTGGACATTTACCAAGAATCTAATCAGGAGATGCTCTCGGCTAACATGCCATTGAGAGAATGGGTGACAACAATCCAACGCTGCGAGGCACGGTGGAACATAACTGCGCTGGCTACTAAGTACCTGAGGTAACATCAGTGTTTGATGGGTTTGTTGACACCCATCACCATTCGAGGGAGGATGCTAGTGCAACAGACCTGGGAGCTGAACCTAGGTTGGGACGACCCACTGCCAGAAACAGTCTGCCAGGAGTGGGATCTGGTTAGCAGAATTCTAGCAGAATTGCATGAGTTTACATTCCCCAGGTCCATCGGGTGCACCGGGTGGGACTATGACTTGCATGTCTTCTGTGATGCCTCCTCCAGGGCCTATGGGGCAGTAGCGTATTTGGTGGCCGGGGACCAGGTCAGTCTGGCCACCAGTCGTGCGTGGGTGACACCCCTGAAGGATTGCTCGATCCCAAAGCTAGAGCTCACGGCGATGTTGCTGGGAGCAAGACTGGGTAAGTACATAGAGGAGGTGTTGAGTAATCTGAGGGTGACACACACCTATGTATGGACAGACTCAGAGGTGGCCTTACAGCGGGTCCAGAACGACAGGTCTAAGCTCCACTATGTCAGGAATTGGGTAAAGGAGATACGGGAGCTACAGTCAACGTCAACAATTCTGTACATGCCTACAGATCAAAACCCAGCCGACCTGATAAGCCGAGGGGTGACACACAAAAAGCTGAGTAAAAGCGAGATTTGGTTCAAAGGCCCAGACTGGTTGCCGGCAAAGGATTGCTGGCCAGAGCAGAAATTCGGGGAGACAACCAGCAGCATAGTACACTTTGTGGGGGAACCAGACACTGAATTATTTGACCCCAGATGCTACTCCTCTTGGAGGAAACTTATAGGAGTCACGAAAATGGTATTTCGATTTGTGAGGAAGCTGCATGACAAGGTAAGCCAAGGTCGACAGTTGTCTCTCGTGGGTCCCATAGAATATTGGATAGGGCAGTACCAAACGGAGAGGTTTCCAGGAGTGCTGGAAGTACTTGCGACGGGGCAGCAGGTTATGGCGTCAGGACGTGTGTCCAACGACGACTCAGGGAACAGTAAATTGGTCCACTCATTGGGATTGTTCCTAGATCATGCTGGGCTAATAAGATGCAGGGGAAGAACACAAAACTCTGAGCTCAGCTATGGGGCCAAACATCCCGTGTTAGTGGGAAAGGAGGGATAGGTGTCAGAGCTATTGATACAAGATGCCCATCAGAGGACCTTACATGGGGGGTTTGGAGATACCCTCAACTGCCTACGTCAGAATTGCTGGGTACTGAAGGGCCGAGCTGCCGTCAAAAGGGTGCTAAAGAGTTGCACGGTCTGCTGGCAGTACGATGGGAGGACCCTACTGTACCCAGGTCCACCACCGGTGCCTCAGGAGCGGGTACATAGTGACAGGCCCTTTGAGACTGAGGGAATAGACTATACTAGGGCAATCACGTTGAAGAACCCAGAGCTTTCCAGGGTAGGCGACTCACTTGGAGGCAGTCCAGAAAAATTTTCACATCTTCAAATCTCGTGTTGAGCTCCTCTCATACCACTTGGTCGTTTCTTGTGAACTGCCCATCATCAAATTCAAATTCAAAGTTTATTCTCTATAAGGATTACAATGCTGAGTTTACAGGAATTTGTTTATTGTGTGGTTTACATGTAGTAAAATAGTGATTACAGAGTGTACCACTAGAATGCTTAGCATGGCTAGGCATTTCGGGCAGACTTAGTTTTATTCTTAATTGTAAAATATCACAAATTATGAGGTAAGTTGGTATTATGGCTAAGTGACTAAATACTAGTTTGTGAGTTTAGCAATGTGAATGCTTTTGTTTTGGCACAGTACATAGTTTCAGTATTGGAGTATCACAGGATTCATTATTTTAAGATTGAGATTAATATTTCTGTTTATGGTCAAATGAGTGAGTGAGTGTAAGTGTGAACCACCAGGTGGTATTCGTGTAGTTAGTTGACGGGGTGTATCAGGGAGATAAGATGTTTTCTAATGGTAGTTTTGAAGGTGATGAATGTGTCTGCAGTTCTAGAGTTCTCAGGTAGGGTATTCCAGATTTTAGGGCCTTCCTCAGTCTGATTACCTGGTCATTGACTGATGTTTTCCTCCTGATGTGGCTATACAACAGCTTCAGTCAGACTTGACTTTTTTATTATTATTATTAATTTGAACATGATACATAGAAGTACAAAGAAATACATTGGTTAAGTGTAACATGCCAAAGTCCCTTGTATGCAGAGCATTATGGGCAGGCTTAAAATTAACTTAAGATTAACTAAGCAATGATATATTCAGTGGTAAACATTGTTGTAAACAGATAACAATTAAGCACAAATGAGTATTTCAAAGACCCCCCTCCCCCACACACATCATCCACAACAGCTATATTCTCTACAAGACTGAGTCAGCATCAACCAGACACCCAAGTTTAATTGTATATATTAGCATTGAATTCAGATATCATTTATATTTTTCATTTTTTATTTTTCTTTAAAGTAGGATTAATACTTCATATTTAAGTATTTTATATTTTATATTTTCTAAATAATAAAGTGTTTATGTTTGTCAGTTTTTATTCTTTTTCTATTCATTAATTTTCCTGAGGAGGAGCCAGCCTTGGTAATACTGACTGAAGTTGTTACAGGGCTGAGTAAGCTTCAGATTTTTAGATTTTGCCACCGAAGTGGCTAGTTTATTGTGCTCCCCATATCCATCCTGTGGACGGTAGCGCGAGAGCATATGGATACACAAAAGGCCTAGGAACTAGGCCCCAAAGGGTTAACAGGAATACATATGGATTTATATCTACATATCTATAGTTCACTTATCTGTTACAAGCAAATTTAGGAAATTTGCTTAGTATATCTGGTATCTTATTTTCATTAATAAGATATCTTGACATGTCACATAGGTTATTATACTGTCTGTCTCTGTATTCCTCAATAAGTGGACAATTAAGCACATAGTGTTCAAGAGAATGACCATATGCCTGATCACATAATTTACATTTAGTTTGATCATCATTTGTGTGTCTCCCAAACTGCCAGAAGTGAGCTTCACAAGTGGGAATTTGTTATTATTCTGGCTGCAGCCTTTTTTTGGGTAATTAATGGTCTGAGATGGTTTATTGTTATTGAGCCCCATGCACAAATTTCATAGGTGAGATAGGGGTAAATAAGTGAGTGATATAGGGCAAGAGGGCTGACTGTGAAACATAGTACCTTATCTTCGATAGTATGCCTATGGTCTTGGAAATTTTCTTGGAAATTTGTTGTACGTGTGTTTGAAATTTGAGTCTATTATCAAGGTGGATTCCTAAGAATTTTTCCTCTGTGAGCTTTGTGATAGGTGATCCGTTTATCATTCTGTTAAGAGGGACATCTGTTACAAAACTGAATGAAGTAGGTTTTGTCAATGTTGAAAGTAAATTTGTTAGTCCTCATCCAGATAGATATTTTCTGTAATTCGGTATTCACAGTATTGGCTAGCATGACTGGGCTCGGGTGAGAGAAGACGTATGTTTTGTCATCTGCCAATAGTGTGGGTTTGAGTAGTTGCGATGCATTTGGTAGGTCATTTTTGTAAACGAGAAAGAGAAAAGGCCCAAGGACACTTACCTGTGGGACACCAACTGTAATTGGCTGTGCAGAAAAGTTTGCCCCATTTGTGTACACATATTGGCTTCTGCTGCTGAGGAATATGCCGTATATTATTCATTCTGGAGTATTTACCATATTTCTTTGTTATTTATATTGTTTATTATGTCATATTAGACCAATTGTGATAGATAAATAAGCCGTAGAAGCTATAATAGCGTTATATTGAGCCATATATAGTATATGGCTGTGCCACCTCCTTGTTGGTCTGGCCTACAGTTGTGTATGGCTGTGTAACCAGGAATGGCATAGACATCTGTACTATTAGGCTTTAGCCAGGTTTCAGTTAGTGTAATGTATGACTTTAGGTAGTTGAGGGAGTGCCCTCTTATACCATAGTGCGACAATTTTATGTGGAGCAAGTCATGGTCAACTGTATCAAAAGCTTTACGTAAATCAATGAAGATCCCCAGTGGGACTTCCTTTTTCTCGAGTGCAGTGTATATTTGTTCTAGCATGTGTATAATAGCATCATTCGTATTTTTATTAGGCATAAACCCAAACTGACAGGGGTTGAGTATGTTGTGGGAGATGAGGTAGGAATAGATTCCCTTATGAATTAATTTTTCAAAGATTTTAGAGAAAGGGTGTAAGTTGGATATTGGCCTATAGTTATTTAAGTCTGTTTGGTCTCCTCCTTTATGGATCAGGGTGACCCTCGCTATTTTGAGAACTGTAGGGAAGATAGAGGATTTAATGGATTTGTTAATCATCTGTTTAGCTTTTTTTAGGGCAGTGCTTGTTATAGAGGTATTTGGTCTTTTTTAGAAAATTATTAATACATTCGTCAATATCTGTATAGATTTCTAGCTCAGTGTGCCAGTCAATGTTTGTCACTGCTATTATGAAGTTATTAATGGCTGCCTCATTGTGAAGTCTGAAAGTGACTTTAGTAGTCTCTTGGGGTAATTTGCCTAGATTAGTTATGAGGAAGGTAGGGTAGTGGTCTGTGGTATTATCTGTGATTATGCCTGATTTTAAAGGGGATATGGTGTTGGTCCAGATGTGGTCTAGTAGGGAAACACTAGTCTCTGTAATTCTTGTAGGTTTCATTACTGTTGGTAGCAACAAGCAGTTACTCATAGCGTTTGTGAATTCAGTACAGTGTGGGTCCTGGTCTTGCAGGAGATGTATATTGAAGTCACCTGAGAGTAGAAAGTGATCTTTGTTCATGTGTGCAACAGTTATCATACTTCCTAGGTTTTCACTAAAACAGCTAATGTTTGACTGTGGTACTCTGTAGATGTTTATCACTATGAATGGTTTTCGTAGATATTTTGATTTGAATTTATCTATTATATATTCCCCATGTTCATCCCTTGTGCAAGTATTAGTGATACATTGTAGTTGGTCTGAGTAGTACACAGCTGTGCCACCCCCTTGTTGATCTGGCCTACAGTTGTGTATGGCTGTGTAACTAGGAATGGCATAGACATCTGTAGTATCAGGCTTTAGCCAGGTTTCGGTGAGAGTAATGATAGACATACTGGCATGCAGGGAATTTAGTAATGCTATGAGGTCATCATAATGTTTACTTAAATTTAGCATACATACAGAGGTACAAAAAAATACAGGTAAGAGCAGCATGCCAAAGCCACTTATATGCATAGCATTACGGGCTGGCTTAAAATTAACTTAAGATTAACTAAGCAATGATGAAATCAGTGATAAGACATTATTGTAAACAGATAACTATAAAATACAAATGAGTATTACAAAGACAGGTCATATGGTTGCATGCATTGCTGTTCATTCAGTAGAATGGAGTATTCTGTTAGGTAGTGTATTTAAAAAAAAAAAAATAAAGTTAGGTTTAACATTTGTGTGATATAATTGTGAGTAACATTTAGGATATACAATTTATATGGTTCAGTTATTCAGTATTTATTTGGTTTTGAGTGAGTAAGTGAACTTTGAGAAGAGACTTGAATTTATGAACAGGTAGTGTTTCTTTTATATTTACAGGTAATGAATTCCAGATTTTAGGGCCTTTTATGTGCATTGAGTTTTTGCATAGTGTGAGATGGACACAAGGAACATCAAAGAGTGATCTGTGCCTTGTATTATGGTCATGTGTTCTGTTGAGGTTGGCAAGGAGATGTTTGAGGGGAGGGTTAATATCGGAGTTAAGTGTTCTATGTATGTAATAAGTGCAATAATAAGTATGGATGTTTTGTATGGTGAGTAGGTTGAGTGTTTTGAATATTGGTGGAGTGTGCTTCCTGTAGTGAGAATTTGTTATCATTCTAACTGCAGCCTTTTGTTGGGTAATTAGTGGTCTGAGATGGTTAGTTGTTGTTGAGCCCCATGCACAAATTCCATAGGTGAGATAGGGGTAAATAAGAGAGTGATAAAGGGCCAGGAGGGCTGACTGTGGAACATAGTACCGAATCTTCGATAGTATGCCTACAGTCACAGATTCAGCGTGTCAGCGTGCCTCGTTGTGCTCCGGGTTATCTCGTGTTTTCACGGTCGCTCTTACGTGCTAGAACTTTAATTTGTGTCATCAATCCTATACGATACATCCCTCTAGCGCCTGGAACCAATCTTGGGCGGAAAACATTATATACTGAGTCAAAAAAGGAGAATTAGTGTGCACTAGCAGAGTTTACTGCCAGAGGGGAATCATAGGCCTGTGTCCCGTGTGGAAAAAAATAATAATAATTCAACTTTTCGTGTCAGAGGAAAGAAAGTCTCCCTGATAACATTGAGTATACATAGTGTATAGTGTATACCACAGTGGCTCCCTAGTATATTGATGATAAAGGCTAAAGTGTCATTTGAAAACAGGTGAATTTGTAAATGAAGTGATAAGCCTATAGAGGCAGGTGCCAGAAGTCGCCAGAAACTTACCACAGGTCAGCTGTTTTTAATAATCTTCTAGGTACTCGCATATAATCTAGTGATACCAGTGATTAGCAGAATACAGTGTTGTAGTAGCAACTAACCAGTATTATAATGGTACTTAGTGGAGTGGAGTGACTTTCATTAGTTTCTTTTTCCTGAAATACGAGACGTTACTGTGAATTTCATATAACCTGTAGTTACCAGCGGTCGCAATATACACAACGAGAAGCAATTATTACTACAGAAAAAGCGTCCTTCCTCCAAAATTTGCACCAGTCAACTATAGTGATAATATAGCATTTATTGTGGTGGAGACGAAAAAAAAAAAAAATAGAAAAGCCAGATACAGCGATTGATAAACAAGGAGGTCGACAGTTCGTCATTGTAGGAGCTGCCAGATATCACCGGCTCGTCAACACGCAAGTTATACTTTTGTATCAGTCAAATCACATATTACTCGGGTAGATAATTTCCAGTAGATCCTTCATGTGTTAGCTCAAATCACCGACCAGTATGTTTTAAATAAGTGACCCACTGATCAGAGAAGATCGACTGGTCCGAACCCTTGACTGGTCCGAACCCTTGACTGGTCCGAACCCGGGACTGGTTTCAAACAGTTTCGTTGGACAATAAAGCAGACTGTAAACGGATGGGGTTGTAGGCGCCCTTATAAACACAAACATTAAAAATCAGGAACGTGACGGTAAGCTGTCCAATATACAAAAAGAGTTAGAAACAGAAATACAAATAGCTAGAGCTTCATTTAAGGTTATTAATATAATATTCAAGAGGTTGCTAGTAGAATTGCAGTAAATCAACCACTCAAATCATTATGAAGCTGTGTGTAGTCTGTGGTCAGTCAAACAAACGGGCTTCCACATGGATAAATTGTCATTTTTGTGGAAATTGGTGTCACGCCCCTTGTTTACCTGGAGTTTACCTGGAGAGAGTTCCGGGGGTCAACGCCCCCGCGGCCCGGTCTGAGACCAGGCCTCCTGGTGGATCAGAGCCTGATCAACCAGGCTGTTGCTGCTGGCTGCACGCAAACCAGCATACGAGCCACAGCCCGGCTGATCCGGAACTGACTTTAGGTGCTTGTCCAGTGCCAGCTTGAAGACTGCCAGGGGTCTGTTGGTAATCCCCCTTATGTGTGCTGGGAGGCAGTTGAACAGTCTCGGGCCCCTGACACTTATTGTATGGTCTCTTAACGTGCTAGTGACACCCCTGCTTTTCATTGGGGGGATGGTGCATCGTCTGCCAAGTCTTTTGCTTTCGTAGTGGGTGATTTTCGTGTGCAAGTTCGGTACTAGTCCCTCTAGGATTTTCCAGGTGTATATAATCATGTATCTCTCCCTCCTGCGTTCCAGGGAATACAGGTTTAGGAACCTCAAGCGCTCCCAATAATTGAGGTGTTTTATCTCCGTTATGCGCGCCGTGAAAGTTCTCTGTACATTTTCTAGGTCGGCAATTTCACCTGCCTTGAAAGGTGCTGTTAGTGTGCAGCAATATTCCAGCCTAGATAGAACAAGTGACCTGAAGAGTGTCATCATGGGCTTGGCCTCCCTAGTTTTGAAGGTTCTCATTATCCATCCTGTCATTTTTCTAGCAGATGCGATTGATACAATGTTATGGTCCTTGAAGGTGAGATCCTCCGACATGATCACTCCCAGGTCTTTGACGTTGGTGTTTCGCTCTATTTTGTGGCCAGAATTTGTTTTGTACTCTGATGAAGATTTAATTTCCTCATGTTTACCATATCTGAGTAATTGAAATTTCTCATCGTTGAACTTCATATTGTTTTCTGCAGCCCACTGAAAGATTTGGTTGATGTCTGCCTGGAGCTTTGCAGTGTCTGCAATGGAAGACACTGTCATGCAGATTCGGGTGTCATCTGCAAAGGAAGACACGGTGCTGTGGCTGACATCCTTGTCTATGTCGGATATAAGGATGAGGAACAAGATGGGAGCGAGTACTGTGCCTTGTGGAACAGAGCTTTTCACCGTAGCTGCCTCGGACTTTACTCTGTTGACGACTACTCTCTGTGTTCTGTTAGTGAGGAAATTATAGATCCATCGACCGACTTTTCCTGTTATTCCTTTAGCACGCATTTTGTGCGCTATTACGCCATGGTCACACTTGTCGAAGGCTTTTGCAAAGTCTGTATATATTACATCTGCATTCTTTTTGTCTTCTAGTGCATTTAGGACCTTGTCGTAGTGGTCCAATAGTTGAGACAGACAGGAGCGACCTGTTCTAAACCCATGTTGCCCTGGGTTGTGTAACTGATGGGTTTCTAGATGCGTGGTGATCTTGCTTCTTAGGACCCTTTCAAAGTTTTTATGGTATGGGAAGTTAGTGCTATTGGTCTGTAGTTCTTTGCTGTTGCTTTACTGCCCCCTTTGTGGAGTGGGGCTATGTCTGTTGTTTTTAGTAACTGTGGGACGACCCCCGTGTCCATGCTCCCTCTCCATAGGATGGAAAAGGCTCGTGATAGGGGCTTCTTGCAGTTCTTGATGAACACAGAGTTCCATGAGTCTGGCCCTGGGGCAGAGTGCATGGGCATGTCATTTATCGCCTGTTCGAAGTCATTTGGCGTCAGGATAACATCGGATAGGCTTGTGTTAATCAAATTTTGTGGCTCTCTCATAAAAAATTCATTTTGATCTTCGACTCTCAGTCTGGTTAGCGGCTTGCTAAAAACTGAGTCATATTGGGACTTGAGTAGCTCACTCATTTCCTTGCTGTCATCTGTGTAGGACCCATCTTGTTTAAGTAGGGGCCCAATACTGGACGTTGTTCTCGATTTTGATTTGGCATAGGAGAAGAAATACTTTGGGTTTCTTTCGATTTCATTTATGGCTTTTAGTTCTTCCCGCGATTCCTGACTCCTAAAGGATTCTTTTAGCTTAAGTTCGATGCTTGCTATTTCTCTGACCAGTGTCTCCCTACGCATTTCAGATATATTGACCTCTTTTAGCCGCTCTGTTATTCTTTTCCGTCGCCTGTAAAGGGAGCGCCTGTCTCTTTCTGTTTTACATCTACTCCTTTTTCTTAGAGGAATAAGCCTTGTGCATACATCGAGTGCTACCGAGTTAATCTGTTCTAGGCATAAGTTGGGGTCTGTGTTGCTTAGTATATCTTCCCAGCTTATATCGGTTAGGACTTGGTTTACTTGGTCCCACTTTATGTTTTTGTTATTGAAGTTGAATTTGGTGAATGCTCCCTCGTGACTAATCTCATTATGTCGGTCTGGGGCTCCGCGCATACATGACTGAACCTCAATTATGTTGTGATCTGAGTATATTGTTTTTGATATGGTGATATTTCTTATCAGATCATCATTGTTAGTGAAGATGAGGTCTAGTGTATTCTCCAGTCTAGTAGGCTCTATTATTTGCTGGTTTAAATTGAAATTTGTGCAGAGATTTAAAAGCTTACGTGAGTGTGAGTTTTCATCAGAGCTGCCTCCTGGTGTTATTACTGCAACAATATTATTTGCTATATTCCTCCATTTTATGTGCCTTAAGTTGAAATCCCCCAGGAGCAAGATGTTGGGTGCAGGAGCTGGAAGGTTTTCCAGACAGTGGTCAATTTTTTAACAGCTGTTCCTGTGCAGATATCTCAGAACTAGCTACAAGCAGTATTAAAACAGAGAAGTGTTTTTGGGTATGCCCAAATGAGGAAAATCTGTGGACTAAAATCACAAGGTTATTAAAAGAGGACAACATCAAAGCTGCTTTCATAGAAAACCTGGAAGCTTTCTACAACAGATGGGAACATAAAAAGTCTGGGCTGAATGGTACTGCCCTTGATACTGGCCATGTAGTCACAAACTGTAAGGCTGGAGGTGATGTCCTGGTAGTCAGTAAATGTGGGGCTGATAGGGCTGTCCTGGGAGACAGTAATGGTGAAGCTGGAGGTGCTGTCCTGGGAGACGGAAATGGTGAAGCTGGAGATACTGTCCTGGGAAACAGTAATGGTGAAGCTGGAGATTTTGTCCAGGTAGTCGGGAATTATACGCAGGAAGGAATACATATAAATGACCTCATAGGGGACAGGAGCCATAGTAGGGAAACAAGTGTAGTCAAAGATAAGATAAAACCAATATTGCAAACTAGAAATACCGCAGGAAATAGCAAACAAGAGGACTCCAATAGCAATAGTGAGGATAAATTACCAAAAACAACTGGTGGGAGCTCCATTGTTGGTGCTAGGGAGGATAGAAGTAAGACAGGGAAACATGCACCAACAGGGAATACAGTCACAGAAACCCAAGGCAAGTGGAAACCAAGCCTGTGCACATACTATGCACTTGGTATCTGCTGGCATGGGAAATCTGGAAAAACAGATGGGACATGCAACTATGACCACCCTAGTAAATGCCATGCCCATATGACAACAGGAAAATGCAAACTCCCTTCCTGTAAGCTTTTTCACCCTGAAATGTGTACCTCTTCAGTACAGGAAAGACTGTGCTATAACTTAAATTGCCAGGCATACCATCTAAAGGGGACAAAAAGATACAAAACATCCAGGCCATGGGAAAACCTGGGTAGCCACAGCCACTCAAGAGGGAGAGGTTTTTTAGTGCCAGGAAGGAAAAAAAACTGGCAGGAAATGGCAGAAATCGTACACCAAATCCAGTCATTCCTGGAGTGGAACCACAGTCGATGGCCTCCACTCCAAACCAACAGATACAGATACTAATGCCGGAAAAAAAATCCCCCCCCCAGTACCAACAATACCACCAGTCCGATAACATTCTTCTTTGCAAATATACAGGGTCTAAAGCCAGCAACAAACAACAAAATACCTTTCATCCGTGGACTGCTTGCGGAGGCAAAGGCAATGTTCACGGCTTTCACTGAGACCCACATAAAGGATCACTTGGACAACGAAGTATGGATCCCAGGTTACAACCTATACAGATGTGACAGAGTGAACAGGCAAAAGGGGGGGGTTGGCCTGTACATTGCAGAGTCACTTGTTTGCACAGAACTGCTTAATGCCTCAAATGACGTAGTGGAAGTTTTAGCAGTAAAGGTCGAGAACCAAAACCTAGTCATTGTGGTAGTCTACAAGCCTCCGGATGCAACATCCCAGCAATTCCAGGAACAGCTGTTAAAAATTGACCACTGTCTTGAAAATCTTCCAGCTCCTGCACCCAACATCTTGCTCCTGGGGGATTTCAACTTAAGGCACCTAAAATGGAGGAATATAGCAAATAATATTGTTGCAGTAATAACACCAGGAGGCAGCTCTGATGAAAACTCACACTCACATGAGCTTTTAAATCTCTGCACAAAATTCAATTTAAACCAGCAAATAATAAAGCCTACTAGACTGGAGAATACACTAGACCTCATCTTCACTAACAATGATGATCTGATAAAAAATGTCACCATATCAAAAACAATATACTCAGATCACAACATAATTGAGGTTCAGACATGTATGCGTGGAGCCCCAGACCGACAAAATGAGACTAGTCACGAGGGAGCATTCACCAAATTCAACTTCAATAACAAAAACAAAGTGAGACCAAGTAAACCAAGTCCTAACCGATACAAGCTGGGAAGATATACTAAGCAACACAGACCCAAACTTATGCCTAGAACAGATTAACTCGGTGGCACTCGATGTATGCACAAGGCTTATTCCTCTAAGAAAAAGGAGGAGTAGATGTAAAATAGAAAGAGACAGGCGCTCCCTTTACAGGCGACGGAAAAGAATAACAGAGCGGCTAAAAGAGGTCAATATATCTGAAATGCGCAGGGAGACACTGGTCAGAGAAATAGCAAGCATCGAACTTAAGCTAAAAGAATCCTTTAGGAGTCAGGAATCGCGGGAAGAACTAAAAGCCATAAATGAAATCGAAAGAAACCCAAAGTATTTCTTCTCCTATTTCTTCCTATGCCTAAGAAGCAAGATCACCACGCATCTAGAAACCCATCAGTTACTCAACCCAGGGCAACATGGGTTTAGAACAGGTCGCTCCTGTCTGTCTCAACTACTGGATCACTACGACAAGGTCCTAAATGCACTAGAAGACAAAAAGAATGCAGATGTAATATATACAGACTTTGCAAAAGCTTTCGACAAGTGTGACCATGGCGTAATAGCGCACAAAATGCGCGCTAAAGGAATAACAGGACACAGGACACTAACAGAACACAGAGTAGTCGTCAACAGAGTAAAGTCCGAGGCAGCTACGGTGAAAAGCTCTGTTCCACAAGGCACAGTACTAGCTCCCATCTTGTTCCTCATCCTCATATCCGACATAGACAAGGATGTCAGCCACAGCACCGTGTCTTCCTTTGCAGATGACACCCGAATCTGCATGACAGTGTCTTCCATTGCAGACACTGCAAGGCTCCAGGCGGACATCAACCAAATCTTTCAGTGGGCTGCAGAAAACAATATGAAGTTCAACGATGAGAAGTTTCAATTACTCAGATATGGTAAACATGAGGAAATTAAATCTTCAGAGTACAAAAATTCTGGCCACAAAATAGAGCGAAACACCAACGTCAAAGACCTGGGAGTGATTATGTCGGAGGATCTCACCTTCAAGGACCATAACATTGTATCAATCGCATCTGCTAGAAAAATGACAGGATGGATAATGAGAACCTTCAAAACTAGGGAGGCCAAGCCCATGATGACACTCTTCAGGTCACTTGTTCTATCTAGGCTGGAATATTGCTGCACTCTAACAGCACCTTTCAAGGCAGGTGAAATTGCCGACCTAGAAAATGTACAGAGAACTTTCACGGCGCGCATAACGGAGATAAAACACCTCAATTACTGGGAGCGCTTGAGGTTTCTAAACCTGTATTCCCTGGAACGCAGGAGGGAGAGATACATGATTATATACACCTGGAAAATCCTAGAGGGACTAGTACCGAACTTGCACACGAAAATCACTCACTACGAAAGCAAAAGACTTGGCAGACGATGCACCATCCCCCCAATGAAAAGCAGTGGTGTCACTAGCACGTTAAGAGACCATACAATAAGTGTCAGGAGCCCGAGACTGTTCAATGAAATTTGAGTCTATTATCGAGGTGGATTCCTAAGAATTGTGGTTTCCTAAGACATTGTAGTTAAAGACAGTTATGTTGTTGTTGGCTCTGAGAAGTGTCTTTGATTGTTCTGCTGTGTAGTAATTACAGCTACTGTTTGATTCACTGAACTCATTAGATAAGAGGTTGGTATCAGGATCAATGTTTGTTATCATAAGATTTATAGTGAGTCTATAGTTAGAATTAAGTATAAGACAAAGTAAATATTCTGAAGCTAAAAAATAGCACCTGAATTATTTTAACAAATGTAAATATATGAGCTAAGGTAGTTCTTTAAAGCTAAAATAAAGAAGACAATATAAAAGGGACTAAAATAAGTGGTGGTAAACAAATAAAGTGGTAATGAAATAAATGAGCTTGGGAAAATAATGGCAAAATAGTGAACTTATTACACTTTAGCACCTGAGAATAGTACCTTGATTATTTTAACAATTGTGAATATATGAACTAAGGTAGTTATGTAAAGCTACAATAAAGCTAAAATAAAGGGGAAATATATAAGGGACTAAATTAAGTATTGGTTAACAAAGTTAAATGGACAGATAGAAACTAAGATATGATATTGATTTGGGAGTAAGATCTGATTTGTTATATATAATAAGTTGAGCAATTAATTGCACAATAAAAGTAAAAAAATATGAGGCAGTTGATACTAGGTAACAAAAGATAGTTTAGGGACTCGCAAAATAATGCAATTGGAATATACACTAATTGTACACACAATATAAAAGGGACTAAAAAAGAAGTGATAAACAGAATTAAAAAGACAGGTAGTTAGTTTTTAGTTTAATATCTTTATTATGCACCCCATACCCATCCTGTGGGTGGTAGTCACCCCATACCCATCCTGTGGGTGGTAGTCACCCCATACCCATCCTGTGGGTGGTAGTCACCCCATACCCATCCTGTGGGTGGTAGTAACTCCATACCCATCCTGTGCTTAGTAGTCACACCCCATACCCATCCTGTGGGTGGTAGTCACCCCATACCCATCCTGTGGGTGGTAGTCACCCCATACCCATCCTGTGGGTGGTAGTCACCCCATACCCATCCTGTGGGTGGTAGTCACCCCATACCCATCCTGTGGGTGGTAGTCACCTCATACCCATCCTGTGGGTGGTAGTCACCCCATACCCATCCTGTGGGTGGTAGTCACCACATACCCATCCTGTGGGTGGTAGTCACCCCATACCCATCCTGTGGGTGGTAGTCACCCCATACCCATCCTGTGGGTGGTAGTCACCCCATACCCATCCTGTGGGTGGTAGTCACCCCATACCCCCCCTGTGGGTGGTAGTCACCCCATACCCATCCTGTGGGTGGTAGTCACCCCATACCCATCCTGTGGGTGGTAGTCACCCCATACCCATCCTGTGGGTGGTAGTCACCCCATACCCATCCTGTGGGTGGTAGTCACCCCATTCCCATCCTGTGGGTGGTAGTCACCACATACCCATTATGTGGGTGGTAGTCACCCAATACCCATCCTGTGGGTGGTAGTCACCCCATACCCATCCTGTGGGTGGTAGTCACCACATACCCATCCTGTGGGTGGTAGTCACCCCATACCCATCCTGTGGGTGGTAGTCACCCCATACCCATCCTGTGGGTGGTAGTCACCCCATACCCATCCTGTGGGTGGTAGTCACCTCATACCCATCCTGTGGGTGGTAGTCACCCCATACCCATCCTGTGGGTGGTAGTCACCCCATACCCATCCTGTGGGTGGTAGTCACCCCATACCCATCCTGTGGGTGGTAGTCACCCCATACCCATCCTGTGGGTGGTAGTCACCCCATACCCATCCTGTGGGTGGTAGTCACCTCATACCCATCCTGTGGGTGGTAGTCACCCCTTACCCATCCTGTGGGTGGTAGTCACCCCATACCCATCCTGTGGGTGGTAGTCACCCCATACCAATCCTGTGGGTGGTAGTCACCTCATACCCATCCTGTGGGTGGTAGTCACCCCATACCCATCCTGTAAGTGGTAGTCACACCTTACCCATCCTGTGGGTGGTAGTCACCCCATACCCATCCAGTGGGTGGTAGTCATCTCATACCCATCCTGTGGGATGTAGTCACCTCATACCCATCCTGTGGGTGGTAGTCACCCCATACCCATCCTGTGGGTGGTAGTCACCCCATACCCATCCTGTGGGTGGTAGTCACCCCATACCCATCCAGTGGGTGGTAGTCACCTCATACCCATCCTGTGGCTGGTAGTCACCCCATACCCATCCTGTGGGTGGTAGTCACCCTATATCCATCCTGTGGGTGGTAGTCACCTGTGAAGGCTTACTCAGCCCTGTAACAACTTCAGACAGTATTACTCAGGCTGGCTCCTCCTCAGGAAAATTAATGAATAGAAAAAGAAATAATAATTCACAAAGATAAACACTATTTATTAAATCAAACATAAAACAACAAAACATGAAAGGTATATCCTATTTGAAAGAAAAATGAAAAATGAAATGAATAAAATAACATTTGAACTCAACACTAATATCTACAATGGTGTCTGGTGTTGGTGACACTGTTGTTGAAACCGTAGCCGTTGCTGATGATAAGGGGGGGGGTCGCAGGTGTTGGTGACCATCCACTGGCTAGTTCTTCACAGTATACCAGTGAGTATTCTATCCCGAAGACAGGAAAGCAGGTTCTTTACCGCTGCAATGCTGTGGAGTTACGTCCTGCAATTTCATACAGGTGCACAGGTAGTGAGATCAAATTGGCGAAGTCTCTGGACGTTAGTCCTACTCCTGTTCTGCTCGTTGATTGCCAGGTGACCCTCTCTGACATCCAAGCTGGAAAGATAGACAGGTTACCCACTGCTTATATAATCACTCTTCATGGTAGTGTACAATATTCAAAAGACGTGGTGATTATTACAACAGTCAACCTAGAGCAAGACTGAAAGGACTAAGTTTATTATTGGTCAAAAGTGAAGCTTTCAACCAATAAATCCACTAGAATACAAGGCAGGCATGTACTTACAGTAGAGTTGGGAGCTGTGAGTCTAGTGATTTACTGTTTAACCAGAGCCCCACACGTCACCTTTCGGGGGGGGGGAAGAGGGAGGGGACGGGATAGCGGGAGCTAGACTGACCCTACCTTAACAAGTAGCCGGCAGACAAACTATCAATTTCAGGGAGGGGGAGAAAAGGCGGGAAAAACGGGAGCGTGACTTACCCTACCTTAACTAGTAGCCGGCAGACAAACTATCAATTTCAGGGAGGGGGAGAAAAGGCGGGAAAAACGGGAGCGTGACTTGCCCTACCTTAACTAGAAGCCAGCAGTGAAACTACTGATACTATATATATTCCCTCTATACCTATCTATTGAACTTTTCCCTCACACTCCCCCATGCCAAGACTTATAGTCAAGGAGTATAAGAAGAATAGGCGAGGAAAAAGTTCTAACATGTGGAAGTCGTGTAAGGCAACAAATCTTCTACTGACTGTCACGACTTAACCAGTCAGAGAAATAATTGGATGAACCATTGATATACACAATATGGAACTTAAAAGCCTGGAGTGCCAATGTCCACCTCAAGAGGCGACTGTTGGTTCCCTTAAAAGTTTCTAGGTATATCAAAGGTTTGTGGTCCATTTCCAAAATGAATTCTTTTCCCAACAAATAAAATTTAAGTTTGGAGATACCCCACACAAGGGCTAAACATTCCTTTTCTATTGTGGAGTATCTTGTTTCTGCGGGAAGGAGTTTCCGGCTTAGGAAGCATACAGGGAAGGGAGTACCATCATGGTATTGTAGTAACACCGCACCTAAGCCAGAATTGGAGGCATCAGTTCTCAAACAAAATGTTTTATTAATATCAGGAATCTTAAGTATAGGGTCCTTCGAAAAGATACTTTTAATCTCATTAAACTTATCTCGAGCTACGTCGGAAAGTTCAAGAGGTTCCTTCACAGACTTTTTAAGGAAGTCCGATAAGATGCCTGTAAGATCAGCAAGATTCGGGATAAACCGTGCATAAAAATTTACAGAACCAAGAAAGCTACGCATGAGTTTCTTGGTTTTGGGGAATTTAAATTCTAATAAAGCTTTGATCTTACTGGGGAGAGGCTGCAGAGAGTTATTAGAAAGTATCAGTCCAAGATATCTAATCTTGTTATACCCAAGGAAGCATTTCTTCGGCTTGGCAGTGAGGCCATGTGAGCGTAACCTACGCAAAACTGATGTTAATGTTTGGATATGTTCGCCCCACGTAGATGTCATTACGTAAATGTTATCAAAATAAACTGAAACATTTGGCATATTACCCAAGACCTTTCTCATCAGTCTCACGTAGGTAGCACAGGCAGTTACCAAACCGAAGGGCATAGTTCTATACTGCATCAGTCCTTGGTGTGTAGGAAAAGCAGTGTACTGCTTAGAAGAAGGATCTAACATTACTTGATGATATGCCTGCGCAATATCAATCTCTGAAAAGAAGGAAGCGTCATAAAATTTGTGTAGATCGCTATCTATTAAGGGCATAGGCTCAGCATCCCACCGAGTTATAGCATTAAGGCCTCTGAAATCAATAGCAAGTCTATATGAATTATCCTCCTTCTTAACCATGACTACTGGTGAACAATATGAAGATACTGAAGGTTCAATGATCTTTAGTTTTAATAATTTGTCTACCTCTCGGTCAAATGCATCCCTAAGGTGAACTGGAACTGGGTATAATTTCCGTTTGATAGGATTGTCCGTCAGTAAATCAATCTTATGGATTACCGTGGAGGTAACACCTGGAATATCAGTAAAGACGTCTGAAAAGTTACTCACACATTGAAGTAGTTCATGTCTCTTATGGTCATCCAAAGATTCATTAATATTAATGGTGGTTGCGTCCGAGTGGTCAAGAGTCACCAAGTCATGTAGTTCTTCATCATAGTCTAAGTTAGAGGTGTCAATTACGCACACTTTACATTCTTCAGTTGTCTTATCAAGTTCGTGTGGAAAAACTAAGTCAAAGTTGTTAAGGCAGTTAACTGAATTTCTTCGGTAATATTTCTTAAGGATGTTGATATGATAAAGCTTAGGTTTCCCCTTGACTTCTATGAGGTAATCAACTTTCCACAAATTTTTAATACTTTATATGGACCTTTCCATGCTACTAATAATTTATTTGACTTAATCGGCAAAAGTACAAGAACTTCATCCCCTACGTTAAAACTTCTCCTCTGACTTTTGGAGTCAAAATAGGTTTTGTACTGGTCCATTGACAAGCTTAGGTTTTTCGAAACTATGTCAGAGGTCTCCTCAAGTTTGGATCTAAGGTCAAGGAGAAACTGGTAAGAAGACTGAACCTCAGCATTTACCTCCTCATTAGTCCATAAGTCATGAAGGATGGACAGTGGACCTCTGGCCTGTCTACCATAGAGAAGTTCAAAAGGTGAAAACCCCAAAGAGTCACTGGGAACTTCCCTCATGGCAAACAAAGCACAGGGTAGGTAACGATGCCACTCCTTAGGTTTAAGGGAGCAAAGTTTCCTTAAAATGGACTTGAGAATCGAATGCTGGCGCTCAATCCTCCCATTACAGCTGGGATGATAGGGTGTGGTGAAGAGAGGCTTCACTCCCAGAAGTTGGTATAGGTGTTGCATTAAGTCAGATGTGAATTGTGTCCCACGGTCAGACAAAATTTCTCTGGGGATGCCCACTCTGGAGAAGATGGACAAAAGGGCTTCAGCCACCTCTGTAGTAGTTATGGTCTTTAAGGGTATGGCTTCAGGGAAACTCGAAGCATAATCAACCAATGTTAATTAATATATATCTATGTCCCCCAGATGAAAGTGGAGATAAAGGACCAACGATGTCAATAGCTACTCCTTCAAACGGTACCGTAAAGATAGGCATTTTGACCATAGGTACTCGCCTGGTACCTCGGGAGGATGACAGTTGGCAAACTTTACACGATCTACAATAGTTAGTGACATCTGAGGACATTTTAGGCCAAAAATAGGTTTCCCTAATTTTATTTAAAGTTTTACTTTGCGAGAAATGTCCGGCTACTGGCAGGTCATGAGCCATTTTAAGAACAGTCTCTCTGCATTGACTTGGAACAACTAAGATGGAATAGTCTATCTCATCTGAATTTAATTTGAATACTGACTTGTACAAGATACCTTTTATATATTCAAATTTATATGAAAAGTTTTTCCTTTGGATAACTTGATTTTGTTTAGCGGCATTATGGCAATTCTGAAGAGAAGGGCAATTACGTTGTAACTTGACAAAGGAGTCCTTTGATATATCTAAAGGCTTAAAGTCAGGGAAAATCAAAGGATGGACAGTAGGAGAAGCCTGGGCTTTGGACTGAGCCCTAGTCAAGACATTTATGGTATCGGAGGTGATATCTTCACTTTCATCTAACAAGTGAACCGGTGATCCTACTACCTCGCTTTCGAGAGTAGTATCACTGGTTTTTAATCCCACATGAATCTCACGAGACATTGTCTCATCTGAACTTTCGAGGGGCTTCTCTGACTCCACAGGAAGAGGATCTGAAACACTTATATCCATCTTTGGTGATGAAAGGTCAACCTCAGAAGGAAGAATGGCACCTTTTACATTACCTATTAGTACGGAGCAAGAAGTGATGGGAGCTAGTACGGCTTCAGACCAACCTGTGAACCATTTAGACCTAATGTAACAACGGATGGTAGGAAAAGTGTCCGTACGGCCCAAGTAGTCTGAAAGTATAGCAGAGGAATGAGTTTCTTTAAGGTTAGGGAACAGCTTATCAGAAATGACTATACATGTGCATCCAGTGTCTCGTAAAATGGTAGATACATTATGTCCATTAACTGTTCCTGAACAGAAGGGTGCTTGGTCATTACAGTCTTTAAAACATCTTCCAACTTTTTGGACCTTCTTAGAAGGACAATCTGGACGTTTATGTCCCTTAACACCACACAAATGACAAACAGGAATAAAAGAAGTCATTTTACTTTCCACTAGAGGCTTTGATTTCTTAAGGTCTGATGAACCCTTGCCCTTAGGGTTCGATCCCTTTAGGTCTTTATAGGAATTGTGAGCCTCAGCATACAGGTCAGCAGCCTCAGCAACTTCCTCAGCTTTAATCAGGTTACGTTCTCTGATGAATGTTCGTATCTGGTGGGGAAGAGCCGTCAGGAACTGGTCAGCAACCATGAAGTCTCGAAGAGATTCATAACTATGATCAATTCCTGAACTCTCTATCCAAAAGTCGAACAAACGAAAGAGTGTTACCTGTAACTGTTGAAAGTTCTGGCCAGGCTGTAAGGTGGTATACCTGAAATCTTTCCTGTAAGAATTTGTGGTTTTTTGATATGCTTTAAGGATTGCCTTCTTCAGTAGGTTATAATTACATATGATATCCTGCGACAAAGTTGCATAGATATTTAAGGCTGTACCAGAAAATAACATTCCTAACCTGGTAGCCCAGGTGTCAGCAGGCCATTCACAGAGGGTAGCGGTATTTTCAAACCTGATAATGTATGAAGTAATGTCTTCCCCCTCTGTGAAGGGAGGTAAATTAGGTGTTGGAATATGTGCACTAGCTGCACGTTGTTCCATTACTCCTTCCTCTAATTGTTGTTGTGTAAAAGTTAACTTTTTATTCTCTAATTCAAGGCGGGATTTTTCGAGCTCGCGATCCTTTTCTCTCTATTAACTCATGTTCTCTAGCTTTTTCCTCAACTTCTCTATCCCTTGCTCTTTCCTCAAGTTCTCTTAATTTAACCTGTTCTTCACGTACTCTAGCTCTTTCCTCACGATCAAGTCTATCACGCTCTTTTTGGTCTTCTCGCTCTCTTTCTGTCTTTCTCGGATTTCTCTCTCAATTCTCTCTTTCTCCTTTTTCTCTTCTCTTTCTATTCTCTCTCTCTCCTTTTCTTCTTCTCTTTCCCTTTCTAACTGTCTTTCTTCTCTCTCAATTCTCTCTCTTTCAAGTCTTTCCTGGATCTTAGCACTAATGAAAGATTCTAAATTTTTCCCTGTTATTCCTAACTTACTTCCAGCATTCATCCAAAACTGGTATTCATCCATGCTTGAAAGAATAACTTAAACTATCAGGGGAACTGAAACGGGTATTAAAGAAAACGGAGGGTTCAATTCCTGCTCCGCTCAAACTGTAAATAAACCAGAGGGCTCGATCCCTGCTTCAATTAAACAATATGTATTAACGAAAACGAAGGGTTCAATGCCGGCTCTGAGCAAACAGTAAGTAGAATGGGGTCTTTTGACCATCCAATCTTCTCACCAACAAATCAAGAGTGTCCTATGACAGTTCCCTTGATACAATAAAGAGCTCAATGAAACAAGTTGTCACTGGAAAATCTCGGGTCCCTAGAGTCTAATCCTCCAAAGTGTTTCAAGCTCCAAAAAGGTGGCAGAATTAAATATTATATCCTGCCTGACTTGACTTACAATAAATTGAGACTATAACAATCACCAAATCTCTCAAATACCTGTACTGTAGTCCTACCATAGAGAATGATTACTCATGGCTGGTGGTAACCGTCTGTGGTATGCAGCATTGAAGTTCCAATGGTAGATTCGAGATGGTGTTGAATCTTGATTCAGTAGAGTTTATCCTGGCAAGGTCGCCACTTGTGAAGGCTTACTCAGCCATGTAACAACTTCAGACAGTATTACTCAGGCTGGCTCCTCCTCAGGAAAATTAATGAATAGAAAAAGAAATAATAATTCACAAAGATAAACACTATTAAATCAAACATAAAACAACAAAACATGAAAGGTATATCCTATTTGAAAGAAAAATGAAAAATGAAATTAATAAAATAACATTTGAACTCAACACTAATATCTACAATGGTGTCTGGTGTTGGTGACACTGTTGAAACTGTAGCCGTTGCTGATGATAAGAGGGGGGGGGTCGCAGGTGTTGGTGACCATCCACTGGCTAGTTCTTCACAGTATACCAGTGAGTATTCTATCCCAAAGACAGGAAAGCAGGTTCTTTACCGCTGCAATGCTGTGGAGTTACGTCCTGCAATTTCATACAGGTGCACAGGTAGTGAGATCAAATTGGCAAAGTCTCTGTACGTTAGTCCTACTCCTGTTCTGCTCGTTGATTGCCAGGTGACCCTCTCTGACATCCAAGCTGGAAAGATAGACAGGTTACCCACTGCTTAAATAATCACTCTTCATGGTACAATATTCAAAAGACGTGGTGATTATTACAACAGTCACGCTGTGTCAGGGTGCCTCATTGTGCTCCGCGTTTTCGGGTGTTTTCACGGTGGCTCTTTACGTGCTAGAATTGTAATTTGTGTCATCAATCCTATACGATACATCCCTCTAGCGCCTGGAACCAATCTTGGGCGGAAAACATTATATACCGAGTCAAAAAAGGAGAATTAGTGTGCATACCTAGCAGAGTTTACTGCCAGAGGGGAATCATAGGCCTGTGTCCCGTGTGAAAAAAATAATTGAACTTTGTGTCAGAGGAAAGAAAGTCTCCCTAATAACATTGAGTATACATAGTGTATAGTGTATACTATAGTGGCTCCCTAGTATATTGATGATAAAGGCTAAAGTGTCATTTGAAAACAGGTGAATTTGTAAATGAAGTGATAAGCCTATAGAGGCAGGTGCCAGAAGTCGCCAGAATCTTACCACAGGTCAGCTGTTTTTAATAATCTTCCTGGCCTGCTAGTGTACTCGCATATAATCTAGTGATACCAGTGAATAGCAGAATACAGTGCTGTAGTAGCAACTAACCAGTATTATAATGGTACTTAGTGGAGTGGAGTGACTTTCATTAGTTTCTTTTCTTGAAATACCAGACGTTACTGTGAATTTCATATAACCTGTAGTTACCAGCGGTCGCAATATACACAACGAGAAGCAATTACTACAGAAAAAGCATCCTTCCTCCAACATTTGCACCAGTCAACTATAGTGATAATATAGCATTTATTGTGGTGGAGACCGAAAAAAAATAGAAAAGCTAGATACAGCGATTGATAAACAAGGGTGGAGGTCGACCGTTCGTCATTGTAGGAGTGCCAGCAGTCACCGGCTCTTCAACACGCAAATTATACTTTTGTATCAATCAAATCACATATTACACGGGTAGATAATTTCCAGTAGATACTTCATGTGTTAGCTCAAATCACCGACCAGTATGTTTTAAATAAGTGACCCACTGCTCAGATCAGATAGACTGGTCCGAACCCTTGACTGGTCCGAACCCTGGACTGGTTTCAAACGGTTTCGTTGTGCACTACCTAGCAGGTTATTAATAGAATTTTCAAGAGGTTGCTAGTAGAATTGCAGTAAATCAACCATTCAAATCATTATGAAGCTGTGTGTAGTCTGTGGTCAGTCAAACAAACGGGCTTCCACATGCATAAATTGTCATTTTTGTGGAAATTGGTGTCACGCCCCTTGTGCAGGTATCCAAGAACTAGCTACAAGCAGTATTAATACAGGGAAGTGTTTTTGGGTATGCCCAAATGAGATAAATCTGTGGACTAAAATCACAAGGGTATTAAAAGAGGTCAACATCAAAGCTGCTTTCATAGAAAACCTGGAAGCTTTCTACAACAGATGGGAACATAAAAAGTCTGGGCTGAATTGTACTGCCCTTGATACTGGCCATGTAGTCAGAAACTGTAAGGCTGGAGATGATGTCCTGGTAGTCAGTAAATGGGGGGCTGATAGTGCTGTCCTGGGAGACAGTAATGGTGAAGCTGGAGATTTTGTCCAGGTAGTCTGGAATTATATGCAGGAAGGAATACATAAATGACCTCATAGGGGACAGGAGCCATAGTAGGGAAACAAGTGTAGTCAAAGATAAGATAAAACCAATATTGCAAACTAGAAATACCGCAGGAAATAGCAAACAAGAGGACTCCACTAGCAATAGTGAGGATATATTACCAAAAACAACTGGTGGGAGCTCCATTGTTGGTGCTAGGGAGGATAGAAGTAAGACAGGGAAACATGCACCAACAGGGAATACAGTCACAGAAACCCAAGGCAAACGGAAACCAAGCCTGTGCACATACTATGCACTCGGTATCTGCTGGCATGGGAAATCTGGAAAAACAGATGGGACGTGCAACTATGACCACCCTAGAAAATGCCATACCCATATGACAACAGGAAAATGCAAACTCCCTTCCTGTAAGCTTTTTCACCCTGAACTGTGTACCTCTTCAGTACAGGAAAGACTGTGCTATAACTTAAACTGCCAGGCACACAATCTAAAGGGGACAAAAAGATACAAAACATCCGGGCCATGGGAAAACCTGGGTAGCCACAGCCACTCAAGAGGGAGAGGTTTTTTAGTGCCAGGAAGGAAAAAAGACTGGCAGGAAATGGCAGAAATCGTACACCAAATCCAGTCATTCCTGGAGTGGAACCACAGTTTTTAGCAAGCCGCTAACCAGACTGAGAGTCGAAGATCAAAATGAATTTTTTATGAGAGAGCCACAAAATTTGATTAACACAAGCCTATCCGATGTTATCCTGACGCCAAATGACTTCGAACAGGCGATAAATGACATGCCCATGCACTCTGCCCGAGGGCCAGACTCATGGAACTCTGTGTTCATCAAGAACTGCAAGAAGCCCCTATCACGAGCCTTTTCCATCCTATGGAGAGGGAGCATGGACACGGGGGTCGTCCCACAGTTACTAAAAACAACAGACATAGCCCCACTCCACAAAGGGGGCAGTAAAGCAACAGCAAAGAACTACAGACCAATAGCACTAACATCCCATATCATAAAAATCTTTGAAAGGGTCCTAAGAAGCAAGATCACCACGCATCTAGAAACCCATCAGTTACACAACCCAGGGCAACATGGGTTTAGAACAGGTCGCTCCTGTCTGTCTCAACTATTGGACCACTACGACAAGGTCCTAAATGCACTAGAAGACAAAAAGAATGCAGATGTAATATATACAGACTTTGCAAAAGCCTTCGACAAGTGTGACCATGGCGTAATAGCGCACAAAATGCGTGCTAAAGGAATAACAGGAAAAGTCGGTCGATGGATCTATAATTTCCTCACTAACAGAACACAGAGAGTAGTCGTCAACAGAGTAAAGTCCGAGGCAGCTACGGTGAAAAGCTCTGTTCCACAAGGCACAGTACTCGCTCCCATCTTGTTCCTCATCCTTATATCCGACATAGACAAGGATGTCAGCCACAGCACCGTGTCTTCCTTTGCAGATGACACCCGAATCTGCATGACAGTGTCTTCCATTGCAGACACTGCAAAGCTCCAGGCAGACATCAACCAAATCTTTCAGTGGGCTGCAGAAAACAATATGAAGTTCAACGATGAGAAATTTCAATTACTCAGATATGGTAAACATGAGGAAATTAAATCGTCATCAGAGTACAAAACAAACTCTGGCCACAAAATAGAGCGAAACACCAACGTCAAAGACCTGGGAGTGATCATGTCGGAGGATCTCACCTTCAAGGACCATAACATTGTATCAATCGCATCTGCTAGAAAAATGACAGGATGGATAATGAGAACCTTCAAAACTAGGGAGGCCAAGCCCATGATGACACTCTTCAGGTCACTTGTTCTATCTAGGCTGGAATATTGCTGCACACTTACAGCACCTTTCAAGGCAGGTGAAATTGCCGACCTAGAAAATGTACAGAGAACTTTCACGGCGCGCATAACGGAGATAAAACACCTCAATTATTGGGAGCGCTTGAGGTTCCTAAACCTGTATTCCCTGGAACGCAGGAGGGAGAGATACATGATTATATACACCTGGAAAATCCTAGAGGGACTAGTACCGAACTTGCACACGAAAATCACTCATTACGAAAGCAAAAGACTTGGCAGACGATGCACCATCCCCCCAATGAAAAGCAGGGGTGTCACTAGCACGTTAAGAGACCATACAATAAGTGTCAGGGGCCCAAGACTGTTCAACTGCCTCCCAGCACACATAAGGGGGATTACCAACAGACCCCTGGCAGTCTTCAAGCTGGCACTGGACAAGCACCTAAAGTCAGTTCCGGATCAGCCGGGCTGTAGCTCGTATGTTGGTTTGCGTGCAGCCAGCAGCAACAGCCTGGTTGATCAGGCTCTGATCCACCAGGAGGCCTGGTCTCAGACCGGGCCGCGGGGGCGTTGACCCCCGGAACTCTCTCCAGGTAAACTCCAGGTCCAGGTAAACAGTCGATGGCCTCCACTCCAAACCAACAGATACAGATACTAATGCCGGAAAAAAAATCCCCCCCCAGTACCAACAATACCACCAGTCCGATATCATTCTTCTTTGCAAATATACAGGGTCTAAAGCCAGCAACAAACAAAATACCTTTCATCCGTGGACTGCTTGCAGAGGCAAAGGCAATGTTCGCGGCTTTCACTGAGACCCACAAAGGATCACTTGGACAACGAAATATGGATCCCAGGTTACAACTTATACAGATGTGACAGAGTGAACAGGCAAAAGGGGGAGGTTGGCCTGTACATTGCAGAGTCACTTGTTTGCACAGAACTGCTAAATGCCTCAAATGATGTAGTGGAAGTTTTAGCAGTAAAGGTCGAGAACCAAAACCTAGTCATTGTGGTAATCTACAAGCCTCCGGATGCAACATCCCAGCAATTCCAGGAACAGCTGTTAAAAATTGACCATTTTCTGGAAAACCTTCCAGCTCCTGCTCCAAACATCTTGCTCCTGGGGGATTTCAACTTAAGGCACCTAAAATGGAGGAATATAGCAAATAATATTGTTGCAGTAATAACACCAGGAGGCAGCTCTGATGAAAACTCACACTCACACGAGCTTTTAAATCTCAGCACAAAATTCAATTTAAACCAGCAAATAATAGAGCCTACTAGACTGGAGAATACACTAGACCTTATCTTCACTAATAATGATGATCTTATAAGAAATGTCACCATATCAAAAACAATACTCAGATCACAACATAATTGAGGTTCAGACATGTTTGCGTGGAGCCCCAGACCGACAAAATGAGACTAGTCACGAGGGAGCATTCACCAAATTCAACTTCAATAACAAAAACAAAGTGGGACCAAGTAAACCAAGTCCTAACCGATATAAGCTGGGAAGATATACTAAGCAACACAGACCCAAACTTATGCCTAGAACAGATTAACTCGGTGGCACTCGATGTATGCACAAGGCTTATTCCTCTAAGAAAAAGGAGTAGATGTAAAACGGAAAGAGACAGGCGCTCCCTCTACAGGCGACGGAAAAGAATAACAGAGCGGCTAAAAGAGGTCAATATATCTGAAATGCGTAGGGAGACACTGGTCAGAGAAATAGCAAGCATCGAACTTAAGCTAAAAGAATCCTTTAGGAGTCAGGAATCGCGGGAAGAACTAAAAGCCATAAATGAAATAGAAAGAAACCCAAAGTATTTCTTCTATGCCAAATCAAAATCGAGAACAACGTCCAGTATTGGGCCCCTACTTAAACAAGATGGGTCCTACACGGATGACAGCAAGGAAATGAGTGAGCTACTCAAGTCCCAATATGACTCAGTTTTTAGCAAGCCGCTAACCAGACTGAGAGTCGAAGATCAAAATGAATTTATGAGAGCCACAAAATTTGATGAACACAAGCCTATCCGATGTTATCCTGACGCCAAATGACTTCGAACAGGCGATAAATGACATGCCCATGCACTCTGCCCCAGGGCCAGACTCTTGGAACTCTGTGCATCAAGAACTGCAAGAAGCCCCTATCACGAGCCTTTTCCATCCTATGGAGAGGGAGCATAGACACGGGGGTCGTCCCTCAGTTACTAAAAACAACAGACATAGCCCCACTCCACAAAGGGGGCAGTAAAGCAACAGCAAAGAACTACAGACCAATAGCACTAACATCCCATATCATAAAAATCTTTGAAAGGGTCCTAAGAAGCAAGATCACCACCCATCTAGAAACCTATCAGTTACACAACCCAGGGCAACATGGGTTTAGAACAGGTCGCTCTTGTCTGTCTCAACTATTGGATCACTACGACAAGGTTCTAAATGCACTAGAATACAAAAAGAATGCAGATGTAATATATACAGACTTTGCAAAAGCCTTCAACAAGTGTGACCATGGCGTAATAGCGAACAAAATGCGTGCTAAAGGAATAACAAAAAGTCGGTCGATGGATCTATAATTTCCTCACTAACAGAACACAGAGAGTAGTCGTCAACAGAGTAAAGTCCGAGGCAGCTACGGTGAAAAGCTCTGTTCCACAAGGCACAGTACTCGCTCCCATCTTGTTCCTCATCCTCATATCCGACATAGACAAGGTTGTCAGCCACAGCACCGTGTCTTCCTTTGCAGATGACACCCGAATCTGCATGACAGTGTCTTCCATTGCAGACACTGCAAAGCTCCAGGCGGACATCAACCAAATCTTTCAGTGGGCTGCAGAAAACAATGTGAAGTTCAACGATGAGAAATTTCAATTAATCAGATATGGTAAACATGAGGAAATTAAATCTTCATCAGAGTACAAAAATTCTGGCCACAAAATAGAGCGAAACACCAACGTCAAAGACCTGGGAGTGATCATGTCGGAGGATCTCTCCTTCAAGGACCATAACATTGTATCAATCACATCTGCTAGAAAAATGACAGGATGGATAATGAGAACCTTCAAAACTAGGGAGGCCAAGCCCATGATGACACTCTTCAGGTCACTTGTTCTACCTAGGCTGGAATATTGCTGCACACTAGCAGCACCTTTCAAGGCAGGTGAAATTGCCGACCTAGAAAATGTACAGAGAACTTTCACGGCGCGCATAACGGAGATAAAACACCTCAATTATTGGGAGCGCTTGAGGTTCCTAAACCTGTATTCCCTGGAACGCAGGAGGGAGAGATACATGATTATATACACCTGGAAAATCCCAGAGGGACTAGTACCGAACTTGCACACGAAAATCACCCACTACGAAAGCAAAAGACTTGGCAGACGATGCACCATCCCCACAATGAAAAGCAGGTGTGTCACTAGCACGTTAAGAGACCATACAATAAGTGTCAGGGGCCCGAGACTGTTCAACTGCCTCCCAGCACACATAAGGGGGATTACCAACAGACCCCTGGCAGTCTTCAAGCTGGCACTGGACAAGCACCTAAAGTCAGTTCCGGATCAGCCGGGCTGTGGCTCGTACGTTGGTTTGCGTGCAGCCAGCAGCAACAGCCTGGTTGATCAGGCTCTGATCCACCAGGAGGCCTGGTCACAGACCGGGCCGCAGGGGCGTTGACCCCCGGATCTCTCTCCAGGTAAACTCCAGGTAAACTCCAGAGCAAGACTGAAAGGACTAAGTTTATTATTGGTCAAAAGTGAAGCTTTCAACCAATAAATCCACTAGAATACAAGGCAGGCATGTACTTACAGTGGAGTTGGGAGCTGTGAGTCTAGTGATTTACTGTTTGACCAGAGCCCCACACGTCACCTTTCGGGGAAGGGGGGTAAGAGGGAGGGGAAGGGATAGCGGGAGCTAGACTGACCCTACCTTAACAAGTAGCCGGCAGACAAACTATCAATTTCAGGGAGGGGGAGAAAAGGCGGGAAAAACGAGAGATTAACTTACCCTACCTTAACTAGAAGCCGGCAGACAAACTATCAATTTCAGGGAGGGGGAGAAAAGGCGGGAAAAACGGGAGCTAGACTGACCCTACCTTAACTAGTAGCCGGCAGACAAACTATCAATTTCAGGGAGGGGGAGAAAAGGCGGGAAAAACGAGAGATTAACTTACCCTACCTTAACTAGAAGCCGGCAGACAAACTATCAATTTCAGGGAGGGGGAGAAAAGGTGGGAAAAACGAGAGATTAACTTACCCTACCTTAACTAGAAGCCGGCAGACAAACTATCAATTTCAGGGAGGGGAAGAAAAGGCGGGAAAAACGAGAGATTGACTTACCCTACATTAACTAGAAGCCGGCAGACAAACTATCAATTTCAGGGAGGATGAGAAAAGGTGGGAAAAACGGGAGATTGACTTACCCTACCTTAACTAGAAGCCGGCAGACAAACTATCAATTTCAGGGAGGGGGAGAAAAGGTGGGAAAAACGGGAGATTGACTTACCCTACCTTAACTAGAAGCTGGCAGACAAACTATCAATTTCAGGGAGGGGGAGAAAAGGTGGGAAAAACGGGAGATTGACTTACCCTACCTTAACTAGAAGCCGGCAGACAAACTATCAATTTCAGGGAGGGGGAGAAAAGGTGGGAAAAACGGGAGATTGACTTACCCTACCTTAACTAGAAGCTGGCAGACAAACTATCAATTTCAGGGAGGGGGAGAAAAGGTGGGAAAAACGGGAGATTGACTTACCCTACCTTAACTAGAAGCTGGCAGACAAACTATCAATTTCAGGGAGGGGGAGAAAAGGTGGGAAAAACGGGAGATTGACTTACCCTACCTTAACTAGAAGCTGGCAGACAAACTATCAATTTCAGGGAGGTGGAGAAAAGGTGGGAAAAACGGGAGATTGACTTACCCTACCTTAACTAGAAGCTGGCAGACAAACTATCAATTTCAGGGAGGGGGAGAAAAGGTGGGAAAAACGAGAGATTAACTTACCCTACCTTAACTAGAAGCCGGCAGACAAACTATCAATTTCAGGGAGGGGGAGAAAAGGTGGGAAAAACGGGAGATTGACTTACCCTACCTTAACTAGAAGCTGGCAGACAAACTATTAATTTCAGGGAGGGGGAGAAAAGGTGGGAAAAACGGGAGATTGACTTACCCTACCTTAACTAGAAGCCGGCAGACAAACTATCAATTTCAGGGAGGGGGAGAAAAGGTGGGAAAAACGGGAGATTGACTTACCCTACCTTAACTAGAAGCTGGCAGACAAACTATCAATTTCAGGGAGGGGGAGAAAAGGTGGGAAAAACGGGAGATTGACTTACCCTACCTTAACTAGAAGCCGGCAGACAAACTATCAATTTCAGGGAGGGGGAGAAAAGGCGGGAAAAACGAGAGATTAACTTGCCCTACCTTAACTAGAAGCCGGCAGACAAACTATCAATTTCAGGGAGGGGGAGAAAAGGTGGGAAAAACGAGAGATTAACTTACCCTACCTTAACTAGAAGCCGGCAGACAAACTATCAATTTCAGGGAGGGGGAGAAAAGGCGGGAAAAACGAGAGATTAACTTACCCTACCTTAACTAGAAGCCGGCAGACAAACTATCAATTTCAGGGAGGGGGAGAAAAGGCGGGAAAAACGAGAGATTAACTTGCCCTACCTTAACTAGAAGCCGGCAGACAAACTATCAATTTCAGGGAGGGGGAGAAAAGGTGGGAAAAACGAGAGATTAACTTACCCTACCTTAACTAGAAGCCGGCAGACAAACTATCAATTTCAGGGAGGGGGAGAAAAGGCGGGAAAAACGAGAGATTAACTTACCCTACCTTAACTAGAAGCCGGCAGACAAACTATCAATTTCAGGGAGGGGGAGAAAAGGCGGGAAAAACGAGAGATTAACTTACCCTACCTTAACTAGAAGCCGGCAGACAAACTATCAATTTCAGGGAGGGGGAGAAAAGGTGGGAAAAACGAGAGATTAACTTACCCTACCTTAACTAGAAGCCGACAGACAAACTATCAATTTCAGGGAGGGGGAGAAAAGGTGGGAAAAACGAGAGATTAACTTACCCTACCTTAACTAGAAGCCGGCAGACAAACTATCAATTTCAGGGAGGGGGAGAAAAGGTGGGAAAAACGAGAGATTAACTTACCCTACCTTAACTAGAAGCCGGCAGACAAACTATCAATTTCAGGGAGGGGGAGAAAAGGTGGGAAAAACGAGAGATTAACTTACCCTACCTTAACTAGAAGCTGGCAGACAAACTATCAATTTCAGGGAGGGGGAGAAAAGGTGGGAAAAACGAGAGATTAACTTACCCTACCTTAACTAGAAGCTGGCAGACAAACTATCAATTTCAGGGAGGGGGAGAAAAGGTGGGAAAAACGAGAGATTAACTTACCCTACCTTAACTAGAAGCTGGCAGACAAACTATCAATTTCAGGGAGGGGGAGAAAAGGCAGGAAAAACGGGAGATTAACTTACCCTACCTTAACTAGTAGCTGGCAGACAAACTATCAATTTCAGGGAGGGGGAGAAAAGGCAGGAAAAACGAGAGATTAACTTACCCTACCTTAACTAGAAGCTGGCAGACAAACTATCAATTTCAGGGAGGGGGAGAAAAGGTGGGAAAAACGAGAGATTAACTTACCCTACCTTAACTAGAAGCCGGCAGACAAACTATCAATTTCAGGGAGGGGGAGAAAAGGCGGGAAAAACGAGAGATTGACTTACCCTACCTTAACTAGAAGCCGGCAGACAAACTATCAATTTCAGGGAGGGGGAGAAAAGGTGGGAAAAACGAGAGATTGACTTACCCTACTCTAACTAGAAGCCGGCAGACAAACTATCAATTTCAGGGAGGGGGAGAAAAGGTGGGAAAAACGAGAGATTAACTTACCCTACCTTAACTAGAAGCTGGCAGACAAACTATCAATTTCAGGGAGGGGGAGAAAAGGCAGGAAAAACGAGAGCTAGACTGACCCTACCTTAACTAGAAGCCGGCAGACAAACTATCAATTTCAGGGAGGGGGAGAAAAGGCAGGAAAAACGGGAGCGTGACTTGCCCTACCTTAACTAGAAGCCGGCAGACAAACTATCAATTTCAGGGAGGGGGAGAAAAGGCGGGAAAAACGGGAGCGTGACTTGCCCTACCTTAACTAGAAGCCGGCAGACAAACTATCAATTTCAGGGAGGGGGAGAAAAGGTGGGAAAAACGAGAGATTAACTTACCCTACCTTAACTAGAAGCTGGCAGACAAACTATCAATTTCAGGGAGGGGGAGAAAAGGCGGGAAAAACGAGAGATTGACTTACCCTACCTTAACTAGAAGCCGGCAGACAAACTATCAATTTCAGGGAGGGGGAGAAAAGGTGGGAAAAACGAGAGATTAACTTACCCTACCTTAACTAGAAGCCGGCAGACAAACTATCAATTTCAGGGAGGGGGAGAAAAGGTGGGAAAAACGAGAGATTAACTTACCCTACCTTAACTAGAAGCTGGCAGACAAACTATCAATTTCAGGGAGGGGGAGAAAAGGTGGGAAAAACGAGAGCTAGACTGACCCTACCTTAACTAGAAGCCGGCAGACAAACTATCAATTTCAGGGAGGGGGAGAAAAGGTGGGAAAAACGAGAGATTAACTTACCCTACCTTAACTAGAAGCTGGCAGACAAACTATCAATTTCAGGGAGGGGGAGAAAAGGCGGGAAAAACGAGAGATTGACTTACCCTACCTTAACTAGAAGCCGGCAGACAAACTATCAATTTCAGGGAGGTGGAGAAAAGGTGGGAAAAACGAGAGATTGACTTACCCTACCTTAACTAGAAGCCGGCAGACAAACTATCAATTTCAGGGAGGGGGAGAAAAGGTGGGAAAAACGAGAGATTAACTTACCCTACCTTAACTAGAAGCTGGCAGACAAACTATCAATTTCAGGGAGGGTGAGAAAAGGCGGGAAAAACGAGAGATTGACTTACCCTACCTTAACTAGAAGCCGGCAGACAAACTATCAATTTCAGGGAGGGGGAGAAAAGGTGGGAAAAACGAGAGCTAGACTGACCCTACCTTAACTAGAAGCCGGCAGACAAACTATCAATTTCAGGGAGGGGGAGAAAAGGTGGGAAAAACGAGAGATTAACTTACCCTACCTTAACTAGAAGCTGGCAGACAAACTATCAATTTCAGGGAGGGGGAGAAAAGGCGGGAAAAACGAGAGATTGACTTACCCTACCTTAACTAGAAGCCGGCAGACAAACTATCAATTTCAGGGAGGGGGAGAAAAGGTGGGAAAAACGAGAGATTGACTTACCCTACCTTAACTAGAAGCCGGCAGACAAACTATCAATTTCAGGGAGGGGGAGAAAAGGTGGGAAAAACGAGAGATTAACTTACCCTACCTTAACTAGAAGCTGGCAGACAAACTATCAATTTCAGGGAGGGGGAGAAAAGGCAGGAAAAACGAGAGCTAGACTGACCCTACCTTAACTAGAAGCCGGCAGACAAACTATCAATTTCAGGGAGGGGGAGAAAAGGCAGGAAAAACGGGAGCGTGACTTGCCCTACCTTAACTAGAAGCCGGCAGACAAACTATCAATTTCAGGGAGGGGGAGAAAAGGCGGGAAAAACGGGAGCGTGACTTGCCCTACCTTAACTAGAAGCCGGCAGACAAACTATCAATTTCAGGGAGGGGGAGAAAAGGTGGGAAAAACGAGAGATTAACTTACCCTACCTTAACTAGAAGCCGGCAGACAAACTATCAATTTCAGGGAGGGGGAGAAAAGGTGGGAAAAACGAGAGATTAACTTACCCTACCTTAACTAGAAGCTGGCAGACAAACTATCAATTTCAGGGAGGGGGAGAAAAGGCGGGAAAAACGAGAGATTGACTTACCCTACCTTAACTAGAAGCCGGCAGACAAACTATCAATTTCAGGGAGGGGGAGAAAAGGTGGGAAAAACGAGAGATTAACTTACCCTACCTTAACTAGAAGCCGGCAGACAAACTATCAATTTCAGGGAGGGGGAGAAAAGGTGGGAAAAACGAGAGATTAACTTACCCTACCTTAACTAGAAGCTGGCAGACAAACTATCAATTTCAGGGAGGGGGAGAAAAGGTGGGAAAAACGAGAGCTAGACTGACCCTACCTTAACTAGAAGCCGGCAGACAAACTATCAATTTCAGGGAGGGGGAGAAAAGGTGGGAAAAACGAGAGATTAACTTACCCTACCTTAACTAGAAGCTGGCAGACAAACTATCAATTTCAGGGAGGGGGAGAAAAGGCGGGAAAAACGAGAGATTGACTTACCCTACCTTAACTAGAAGCCGGCAGACAAACTATCAATTTCAGGGAGGGGGAGAAAAGGTGGGAAAAACGAGAGATTGACTTACCCTACCTTAACTAGAAGCCGGCAGACAAACTATCAATTTCAGGGAGGGGGAGAAAAGGTGGGAAAAACGAGAGATTAACTTACCCTACCTTAACTAGAAGCTGGCAGACAAACTATCAATTTCAGGGAGGGGGAGAAAAGGCGGGAAAAACGAGAGATTGACTTACCCTACCTTAACTAGAAGCCGGCAGACAAACTATCAATTTCAGGGAGGGGGAGAAAAGGTGGGAAAAACGAGAGCTAGACTGACCCTACCTTAACTAGAAGCCGGCAGACAAACTATCAATTTCAGGGAGGGGGAGAAAAGGTGGGAAAAACGAGAGATTAACTTACCCTACCTTAACTAGAAGCTGGCAGACAAACTATCAATTTCAGGGAGGGGGAGAAAAGGCGGGAAAAACGAGAGATTGACTTACCCTACCTTAACTAGAAGCCGGCAGACAAACTATCAATTTCAGGGAGGGGGAGAAAAGGTGGGAAAAACGAGAGATTGACTTACCCTACCTTAACTAGAAGCCGGCAGACAAACTATCAATTTCAGGGAGGGGGAGAAAAGGTGGGAAAAACGAGAGATTAACTTACCCTACCTTAACTAGAAGCTGGCAGACAAACTATCAATTTCAGGGAGGGGGAGAAAAGGCAGGAAAAACGAGAGCTAGACTGACCCTACCTTAACTAGAAGCCGGCAGACAAACTATCAATTTCAGGGAGGGGGAGAAAAGGCAGGAAAAACGGGAGCGTGACTTGCCCTACCTTAACTAGAAGCCGGCAGACAAACTATCAATTTCAGGGAGGGGGAGAAAAGGTGGGAAAAACGAGAGATTAACTTACCCTACCTTAACTAGAAGCCGGCAGACAAACTATCAATTTCAGGGAGGGGGAGAAAAGGTGGGAAAAACGAGAGATTAACTTACCCTACCTTAACTAGAAGCTGGCAGACAAACTATCAATTTCAGGGAGGGGGAGAAAAGGCGGGAAAAACGAGAGATTGACTTACCCTACCTTAACTAGAAGCCGGCAGACAAACTATCAATTTCAGGGAGGGGGAGAAAAGGTGGGAAAAACGAGAGCTAGACTGACCCTACCTTAACTAGAAGCCGGCAGACAAACTATCAATTTCAGGGAGGGGGAGAAAAGGTGGGAAAAACGAGAG
Organism: Cherax quadricarinatus; assembly: GCF_038502225.1. NCBI lineage: Eukaryota > Metazoa > Arthropoda > Malacostraca > Decapoda > Parastacidae > Cherax > Cherax quadricarinatus. Next base: position 28,646,792 of record NC_091338.1, read on the forward strand.
ATTAACTTACCCTACCTTAACTAGAAGCTGGCAGACAAACTATCAATTTCAGGGAGGGGGAGAAAAGGCGGGAAAAACGAGAGATTGACTTACCCTACCTTAACTAGAAGCCGGCAGACAAACTATCAATTTCAGGGAGGGGGAGAAAAGGTGGGAAAAACGAGAGATTGACTTACCCTACCTTAACTAGAAGCCGGCAGACAAACTATCAATTTCAGGGAGGGGGAGAAAAGGTGGGAAAAACGAGAGATTAACTTACCCTACCTTAACTAGAAGCTGGCAGACAAACTATCAATTTCAGGGAGGGGGAGAAAAGGCAGGAAAAACGAGAGCTAGACTGACCCTACCTTAACTAGAAGCCGGCAGACAAACTATCAATTTCAGGGAGGGGGAGAAAAGGCAGGAAAAACGGGAGCGTGACTTGCCCTACCTTAACTAGAAGCCGGCAGACAAACTATCAATTTCAGGGAGGGGGAGAAAAGGTGGGAAAAACGAGAGATTAACTTACCCTACCTTAACTAGAAGCTGGCAGACAAACTATCAATTTCAGGGAGGGGGAGAAAAGGCGGGAAAAACGAGAGATTGACTTACCCTACCTTAACTAGAAGCCGGCAGACAAACTATCAATTTCAGGGAGGGGGAGAAAAGGTGGGAAAAACGAGAGATTAACTTACCCTACCTTAACTAGAAGCCGGCAGACAAACTATCAATTTCAGGGAGGGGGAGAAAAGGTGGGAAAAACGAGAGATTAACTTACCCTACCTTAACTAGAAGCTGGCAGACAAACTATCAATTTCAGGGAGGGGGAGAAAAGGTGGGAAAAACGAGAGCTAGACTGACCCTACCTTAACTAGAAGCCGGCAGACAAACTATCAATTTCAGGGAGGGGGAGAAAAGGTGGGAAAAACGAGAGATTAACTTACCCTACCTTAACTAGAAGCTGGCAGACAAACTATCAATTTCAGGGAGGGGGAGAAAAGGCGGGAAAAACGAGAGATTGACTTACCCTACCTTAACTAGAAGCCGGCAGACAAACTATCAATTTCAGGGAGGGGGAGAAAAGGTGGGAAAAACGAGAGATTGACTTACCCTACCTTAACTAGAAGCCGGCAGACAAACTATCAATTTCAGGGAGGGGGAGAAAAGGTGTGAAAAACGAGAGATTAACTTACCCTACCTTAACTAGAAGCTGGCAGACAAACTATCAATTTCAGGGAGGGGGAGAAAAGGCGGGAAAAACGAGAGATTGACTTACCCTACCTTAACTAGAAGCCGGCAGACAAACTATCAATTTCAGGGAGGGGGAGAAAAGGTGGGAAAAACGAGAGCTAGACTGACCCTACCTTAACTAGAAGCCGGCAGACAAACTATCAATTTCAGGGAGGGGGAGAAAAGGTGAGAAAAACGAGAGATTAACTTACCCTACCTTAACTAGAAGCTGGCAGACAAACTATCAATTTCAGGGAGGGGGAGAAAAGGCGGGAAAAACGAGAGATTGACTTACCCTACCTTAACTAGAAGCCGGCAGACAAACTATCAATTTCAGGGAGGGGGAGAAAAGGTGGGAAAAACGAGAGATTGACTTACCCTACCTTAACTAGAAGCCGGCAGACAAACTATCAATTTCAGGGAGGGGGAGAAAAGGTGGGAAAAACGAGAGATTAACTTACCCTACCTTAACTAGAAGCTGGCAGACAAACTATCAATTTCAGGGAGGGGGAGAAAAGGCAGGAAAAACGAGAGCTAGACTGACCCTACCTTAACTAGAAGCCGGCAGCCTATCAATTTCAGGCAGCGTGACTTGCCCTACCTTAACTAGACAAACTATCAATTTCAGGGAGGGGGAGAAAAGGCAGGAAAAACGGGAGCGTGACTTGCCCTACCTTAACTAGAAGCCGGCAGACAAACTATCAATTTCAGGGAGGGGGAGAAAAGGTGGGAAAAACGAGAGATTAACTTACCCTACCTTAACTAGAAGCCGGCAGACAAACTATCAATTTCAGGGAGGGGGAGAAAAGGTGGGAAAAACGAGAGATTAACTTACCCTACCTTAACTAGTAGCCGGCAGACAAACTATCAATTTCAGGGAGGGGGAGAAAAGGTGGGAAAAACGAGAGATTAACTTGCCCTACCTTAACTAGAAGCCGGCAGACAAACTATCAATTTCAGGGAGGGGGAGAAAAGGTGGGAAAAACGAGAGATTAACTTGCCCTACCTTAACTAGAAGCCGGCAGACAAACTATCAATTTCAGGGAGGGGGAGAAAAGGTGGGAAAAACGAGAGATTAACTTACCCTACCTTAACTAGAAGCTGGCAGACAAACTATCAATTTCAGGGAGGGGGAGAAAAGGTGGGAAAAAACGGGAGATTGACTTACCCTACCTTAACTAGAAGCCGGCAGACAAACTATCAATTTCAGGGAGGGGGAGAAAAGGCGGGAAAAACGAGAGATTAACTTACCCTACCTTAACTAGAAGCCGGCAGACAAACTATCAATTTCAGGGAGGGGGAGAAAAGGTGGGAAAAACGAGAGATTGACTTACCCTACCTTAACTAGAAGCCGGCAGACAAACTATCAATTTCAGGGAGGGGGAGAAAAGGTGGGAAAAACGAGAGATTGACTTACCCTACCTTAACTAGAAGCCGGCAGACAAACTATCAATTTCAGGGAGGGGGAGAAAAGGCGGGAAAAACGAGAGATTAACTTACCCTACCTTAACTAGAAGCCGGCAGACAAACTATCAATTTCAGGGAGGGGGAGAAAAGGCGGGAAAAACGAGAGATTAACTTACCCTACCTTAACTAGAAGCCGGCAGACAAACTATCAATTTCAGGGAGGGGGAGAAAAGGTGGGAAAAAACGGGAGATTGACTTACCCTACCTTAACTAGAAGCCGGCAGACAAACTATCAATTTCAGGGAGGGGGAGAAAAAACGGCGGGGCAAAAACGAGAAAAGATTAACTTACCCTACCTTAACTAGAAGCCGGCAGACAAACTATCAATTTCAGGGAGGGGGGAGAAAAAACGAAGGTGGGAAAAACGAGAGATTGACTTACCCTACCTTAACTAGAAGCCGGCAGACAAACTATCAATTTCAGGGAGGGGGGAGAAAAGGTGGGAAAAAACGAGAGATTGACTTACCCTACCTTAACTAGAAGCCGGCAGACAAACTATCAATTTCAGGGAGGGGGAGAAAAGGTGGGAAAAACGAGAGATTAACTTACCCTACCTTAACTAGAAGCCGGCAGACAAACTATCAATTTCAGGGTGAGGAAGAAAAGGTGGGAAAACGAGAGATTAACTTTCTGCACTCTACCTTAAGGGGTAGAAAATGGCAGGGACGCTATCAATTTGGTGAGGGAGAAAAGGAAAACGTTGCGATTAACCCTTCACCATTACCTTAACTAGAAGCCTGGCAGACAAACCTATCAATTTCAGGGAGGGGGAGAAAAGGTAGGGAAAAACGAGAGATTAATCCTACCCTACCCTAACTAGAAGCCGGCAGACAAACTATCAATTTGTGAGGGGGAGAAAAGGTAGGGAAAACGAGGAGATTAACTTCATTCCCTACCTTAACTAGTAAGTTGGCAGACAAACTATCAACTCCAGGGAGGGGGAGAAAAGGTAGGAAAAACGGAGAGATTAACTTGTACTCTAACCTTAAGTAAGTGGCAGGACAAACCTATCAATTTCCAGGAGGGGAGGCATCGGAAAACGAGAGATTAACTTTGCCCTTACCCACCTTAACTAGAAGCCGGCAGACAAACTCTATCAATTTCAGGGAGGGGGAGAAAGGTGTGGAAAAAACGAGATTAACTTCACCCTCACCTTAACTAGCTGCTGGCAGACAAAATCCATCAATCTCAGGGAGGGGGAGAAAAGGTGGGAAAAAACGGAGATTAGATTAACTTTACCTCCTACCTTAACTAGAAGCCGGCAGACAACCATCAATTTCCAGGGAGGGGAGGAAAAGGCGTGAAAACGAGAGATTAACTTGCACCCTTAACCTTAACTAGAAGCCTACCAGACAAACTTAATCAATAAGGGAAGGCCGGAAAAGGCAGGACGAGAGATTAACTACCTCAATTTAACTAGGGAAGGGGCCGTAGCAGGACAAACTATCAATTTATGGAGGAGAAAGGGAAAACGAGAGATTGCTTACTTCCACCCTAACCTTAAGAAGCTGGCAGACAACCATCAATTTCAGGGAAGGAGAAAAGGCCAGGAAAAACGAGATTAACTTGCACTTACCTTAACTAGAAGCCAACAGACAAATCCATCAATTTCAGGGAGGGGGAGAAAAGGTGGGAAAACGAGAGATTGAACTTACCCTCACCTTTAACTAGAAGCCGGCAGACAAACCTATCAATTTCAGGGAGGAGAAAAGGCGGGAAAACGATTAACTTCACCCTACCCATCGGTTAGAAGCCGGCAAACCATCAATTTGGTGGAGGGGAGAAAGGCAGGACGAGATTAACTTACCCTCACCCTTAACTAGTGCAAGCCTGGGCAGGACAAACCTATCAACCTCAGGGAGGGGGGAGAAAAAGGTGGAAAAATGAGAGATTAATCCTTACCTTCCTACCTTAACTAGAAGCCGGCAGACAAACCTAATCAATTTCCCAGGGAGGGGGAGAAAAGGTGGGAAAAACGGAGATTGACTTCACCCTCACCTTAACTAGGTAAGAAGCCTGGCAGACAAATCCATCAATTTGGTGGGAGGGGGAGAAAAGGTGGAAAACGAGATTAACTTACCCTCTACCCTTTAACTAGAAGCCGGCAGACAAACCTATCAACTTTCAGGGTGAGGGGGAGTAAAAGGTGGGAAAAATGAGAGATTGAACTTATAATTCCCTACCTTAACTAGAAGCCACGGCAGACAAACCTATCAATTTCAGGGAGGGGGAGAAAAGGTGGGTGGGAAAAATCGAGAGATTGAACTTACCCTCACCCTTAACTATGGTAAGGGCCGGCTCATAGACAAACTATCACTCAGGAGGGGGGAAAAGCGGGAAAAGGGGGGAGATTAACTTACCCCACCTTAACTAGGAAAAGCGGCAGACAAACTATCAATTTTCGGAGGGGGAGAAAAGGGGGAAAACGAGATTAACTTACCCTACCTTAACCAGAAGCCGGGCAGACAAACTATCAATTTGGAAGGGGAGAAAGGGGGAAAACCGAGAGATTGACTCCCTACCTTAACTATATTGGCAGACAAACCTATCAATTCAGGAGGGGAGGGGAAAAACGAGAGATTAAATTATCCTTCTACCTTAACTAGAAGGCCGGCAGACAAACCATCAATTTCAGGAGGGGAGAAAAGGCAAAAAGTGAGATTGGAAACTTACCCTACCTTAACTAGAGCTGGAGACAAACCATTCAACAGGGAGGAGAAAAGGTGGGAAAACGAGAGATTAACTACCTTAACCCAACCTTGGTCGGCAGACAAAACCATCAATCCAGATTAAGGAGAAAAGGCAACGTGGAGGGGATTGGACTTACCCTAATTTTAACTAGCCGGCAGACAAACCTATCAATTTGGGAGGGGGAGAAAAGGGGGAAAACGGGAGATTCTCTCCTACCTTAACTAGAAGCCGGCAGACAAACCATCAATTTCAGGAGGGGGAAAAGAGGTGGTGGGAAAACGAGAAAAAATTAACTTACCTCCAACCCTAGAAGCCGGCAGACAAACTTAATCAATTCAGGGAGGGGGAGAAAAGGTGGGAAAAACCCCGGAGAGATACTTCCAACTCTACCGTTAACTAGAAGGCTGGCAGACACCATCACCAACCCGTGGGAGGGGAGAAAAGGCAGGAAAACCGGAGATTAACTTTAACCCTTTACCTTAACTAGGTGACCGGGGGTTGGACAAACCATCAATTTCCAGGGAAAAGGGGGAGGCGGGAAAATGGAAAAAGAGTTTAGATTAACAATTACACTACTCTGGGCAGGACCAAGTTAACTATCCAATTTCAGAGGTGAAGAGGTGGAAAAACGAGATTAACTTGGGCACCCTACCCAACTAGAAGCCGGCAAAGACAACCAACCAATCATGGGGGGAGGTGGGAGAGGCAGGACGAAGAGGATTAACTTGGGCACCCTTACCCTTAACTTAAGGAAGGGGGCCTCAGAAAAACAAACTATTCAATCCCGGGGGAGGAGAAAAGGCAGGAAAACGGAGATTAACTTTACCCTACCTTAACTAGTAAAAAGCTGGCAGACAAACTATCAATTTGAGGGGTTGGAAGGGGGAGAGCATTTGGACGGGAGGGGAGATAACTTGACCTTACCCTAATTAAGAAGCCTGGCAGACAAACCTATCAATTTCAGGAGGGGAGAAAAAGGAAAAACGGAGATTAACTTGGCAAAAATCTTACCTTAACTAGAAGTTCAGACAAATTAATCAATTTGTGGGGGAGGAGGAGGAAAACGAGAGATTAATTTACCCTACCTTAACTAGAAGCCGGCCAACAAAACTATCAATTTCAGAGGGGGGAGAAAAAGGTGGGGAAAACGAGAGATTAACTTACCACCTTAACTAGAAGCGGCAAAGACAAACCATCATCAAGGGAGGAAAGGGGAAAACGTTTGAGGATTAACTTACCCTACCTTAATAGGGAAGGCTGGCAGACAAACTATCAATAGAGTGGGGACAAAGGAGGAGGAGATTAACTTACCCACCTTTTAACTAGGTGGCTAAAACACATCAATTTCCCAGGAGGGGGAGAGGAAAACGAGATTAACTTAACCCTACCTTAACTAGAAGCCGGCAGACAAACCATCAATTTGTGGAGGGGGAGAAAAGGTGGGAAAACGAGAGATTAACTTAACTCCATTTAACTGAAGCTTGGCAGACAAACCATCAATTTCAGGGAGGGGAGAAAAGGAGGAAAAACGGGAGATTAATTAATCTTAAACCCTACCTAACAAGAAGCTTTGGGGACACATCAATGGGTGGGAGGGGAGAAAAGGTGAACGAGAGATTAACCACCTACCTTAACTGGGCTGGCAAAAAGACAAACTATCAATTTCAGGGAGGAGATTGGTGAGATTAACTTATACCCTTACTAACCTAAGGGAAGGGGGCATGCAAGAACCACATCACTTCCCAGGAGGAGAGGCGGGAAACGGAGAGATTAACTTACTCCACCTTAACTAGAAGCCGGCAGACAAACTATAATTTGTGGAGGGGAGAAAAGGTGGAAAACGAGAGATTAACTTACCCCACCCTTAACCTTTTCAGAAGCCGGCAGACAAACCATCAATTTGAGTGGGGAGAAATGGAAAACGAAGATTAACTTACCCTACCTTAACTGGAGCTTTTGGGAGCAGATTAACATACTCTTGAAGGAGGGGACAATAGTTATGGGAAAACGAGAGATTAACTTCCCTACCTTTTAACCAGAAGCGGGCAGACAAACCATCAATTTCAGGAGGGGGAGAAAAGGCGGAAAACGAGAGATTAATTCACCTTACCTAATCAGGGAAGGCCAGACACCCTACATCAATTTGTGAGGGGAGAAAAGGCGGGAAACGGAGAGATTAATTACCTTCCCTACCTTAACTGAAGCTGCAGACAAACCATCAATTTCCAGGGAGGAGAAAAGGCAGGAAAATTGAGAGATTAACTTACTCCTTACCTTAACTAGAAGCCGGGAGAACAACCATCAATTTCAGAGGGAGAAAAGGGGGAAAAGGAGAGATTGCCACTTCCTTAACTAGAAGCAGACAAACTATCAATTTCTAGAGGAGGGCGGAAAACGAGATTAACTAACTCTAACCCAACTTTAGAAGCCGGGCAGACAAACCATCAATTTCAGGAGGGGAGAAAAGGCAAAAAAACGAGAGATTAACTTACCCTAACCTTAACTAGTAGCCGGGAGACAAACCATCAAGGGGGAGGGGGAGAAAAGGCGGAAAACGAGAGATTAACTTACCCTACCTTGTAAGTCAGACAAAACCTATCACCGTGGGAGGGGGAGAAAACAAAAACGGGGAGATTACACCCACCTTAACTAGAAGCTGGCAGACAAACCATCAATTTCAGGGGGAGGGGGAGAAAAGGTGGGAAAAAGAGATTAACTTAGGGTAACCATAACTAGCCGGCAGACAAACTTATCAATTTCAGGGAGGAGAGGGGGGAGAGATCTACCCTACCTTAACTAGAAGCCAAGACAAACTATCAATTTCAGGAGGGGGAGAAAAGGTGGGAAAAACGAGAAACTTAATACCCAACTAGAAGCCAGAGACAAACTATCAATTTCCAGGGAGGAGAAAAGGCACGGGAGATTAACTACCCTAACCTTAACTAGTAGGTACAGAACAACCTTGGAGGAGAAAAGGTGGAAAAACGTGAGAGATTAACTTACCCTACCTAACCAGAAGCCGGGCAGACAAACCATCAATTTCCAGGAGGGGGAGAAAGGTGGGAAAACGAGAGATTACACCCACCCAACTAGAGGGCAGACAAACTATCAATTCCAGTTAGGGGAGAAAAGGCCCAGGAAAACGAGAGATTAACCTTAACTACCTTAACTGAAGCCCAGACAAACCATCAATTTGGGAGGGGAGAAAAGGCAGGAAAACCGAGAGATTAACTTAACTCACCTTAACTAGTAGCTGGCAGACAACCATCACCAGGGAGGGGGAGAGGAGGGAAAAACGAGAGATTACCCCTACCCTTAACCCAAGAATCCGGCAGAAAAAACTATCAATTTCAGGAGGGGGAGAAAAGGGAAAACATGATTGACTTACCCTACCTTTAACTAGAGCTTGGCAGACAAACCTAATTTCCCGGGGGGGAGGGGGAGGGGGAAAACGAGAGATTAACTTCACCCTTACCCAACTAGAAGCCGGCAGACAAACCATCAACCAGGGAGGGGGAGAAAAGGTGGGAAAAGAGAAATTCTACCCTACCTTAACTAGAAGCCAGACAAACCAATCAGGAGGAGGGGAGAGGGGATTGATAACTTCCCTACCTCTAGGAAGGCAGACAACCATCAATTCAGGGGAGGGGAGAAAAGGCAGGAAAACGGGAGATTAACTTACCCTACCTTAACTAGTAGCTGGCAGACAAACCATCAATTTCAGGAGGGGAGTGGGTGGAAAACGAGATTAACTTATCCTACCCAACTAGAAGCCGGCAGACAAAACCATCAACAGGGAGGGGGAGGTGGAAAAACGAGAGATTGACTTACCCACCTTAAGGAACTAGAAGGCCGGCAAAGACAAACTATCAATTTCAGGGAGGGGAGTGCCATGACGAGATTAACTTACCCTACCTTAATAGGAAGCCTGGCAGACAAACTATCAATTTCCAGGAGGAGAAAAGGTGGGAAAACGAGAGATTGACTTCACTCCTAACCCAAAAGGGCCAGACAAACCATCATTCTTGGGAGGGGAGAAAAGGTGGGGAAAACGAGAGATTAACTTACCCTATGTTAACTGAAGCTCAAGACAAACCATCAATTCAGGAGGGGAGAAAAGGCAGGAAAACGGGAGATTAACTTACCCTTACCTTAACTAAGGGGAGCTGCAGACAAACCATCAATTTTTAGGAGGGGGAGAAAGGTGGAAAAAGAGAAATTACCCTTACCCAATTCAGGAAGCCGGCAGACAAAACTATCAATCAGGGAGGGGAGAAAAGGTGGGAAAAACGAGAGATTGACTTACCCTACCTTAACCAGAAGCCAGACAAACTATCAACCCCAGGAGGGGAGAAAAGGCAGGAAAACGAGAGGATTAACTTACCTCTTAACCTAATAGAAGTCAGGACAAACCATAATTCCCCAAGGGGGTGGGAGAAAAGGCAGGAAAACGAGAGATTAACTTACCCTACCTTAACTAGTAGCTCAGACAAACTTATCAATTCCCAGGGAGGGGGAGAAAAAGGTTGGGAAAACGAGAAATTCCCCATCCTTAAAACTGGAGCCTCAGCCATAACCAACCAGGGAGGGGGAAGGCGGGAAAACGGGGATTGACTTAAACCTCCAACTAGAAGCGGGCAGACAAACCATCAATTTGTGGAGGGGGAGAAAAGGAAAACGAGATTAATTCCACCCCACCTTTAACTAGGAAAAAGGCAACAAACTAACAATGTGGAGGGGAGAAAAGGTTGGAAAACGAGAGATTAACTTACACCTAACTAGAAGCCCAGACAAACCATCAATTTCTGGGAGGGGAGAAAAAGGTGGGAAAACCGAGATTAACTTACCCTACCTTAAATTAGACAGACAACCATCAATTCCAGGGAGGGGGAGAAAAGGCAGGAAAACGGGATTAACTTACCCTACCTTAACCAGGTAGCTGGCAGACAAACTATCAATTTGGGGAGGGAGAAAAGGTGGAAAAACGAGAGATTAACTAATTACCCAATAGAGCCGGCAAGACAACCATCACTAGGAGAGGTGGTGGGGAGAGATTGACTTCCCACCTTAACCGGTAGCGGCAAGACAAACATCACTTCAAGGAGGAGAAAAGGCAGGAAAACGAGAGATTTAACTTTACCCTCCTTAACCTTAAAGGAAGCCGGCATTACATCAATTTGGGAGGAAAAGGAAAAGGTGGGATAAACGAGAGATTAACTTAACCCTACCTTTAACCAGAAGCTGGGCAGACAAACCATTCAATTTGGGAGGGGGAGAAAAGGCAGGAAAACGAGAGATTAACTTCTCCTTACCTTAACTAGAAGCCGGCAGACAAACCATCAATTTCAGGAGGGGAGAAAAGGCGGAAAAAGAGAGATTAACTTAAACCCTACCTTAACTAAGGAATTTGGGCAGACAAATCCAATCTTTCCAGGGGAGGGGAGGCGGGAAAAAACGAGAGATTAACTTACCCAATTAACTAGAAGCCGGGCAAAGACAAACCATCAATTTGAGGGGGAGAAAAGGTGGAAAACGGAGAGATTAACTTACCCACCTTAACCTTAATAGCCAGACAAACCATCAATTTCAGGAGGAGAAAAGGGGGAAAAACGAGATTAACTTACTACCTTAACCTTAGAAGCCGGCAGACAAACCAATCAAGGAGGGGAGGAGGCAGGAGATTAACTTACCCCATTTAACCAGAACAGACAAACCATCACCCCAGGAGGGGAGAAAAAGGCGGAAAACGAGTTCTAATTCACCTTAACTAGAAGCTGGCAAGAAAACTTTATCAATTTTAGGAGGGGGAGAAAAGGCAGGAAAACGAGATTAACTTCACCCTACCTTAACTAGAAGCCGGCAGACAAACCATCAATTCAGGAGGGAGAAAAGGCGGGAAAAACGAGAGAATTCCCACCTTAACCAGGAAGCCAGGACAAACCATCAATTTAGGGAGGGGGAGAAAAGGCGGGAAAAACGAGAGATTAACTTACCCTACCCTTAACCAGAAGTCACAAACCATGGACTCAGGGAGGGGGACAGGGGAAAAACGAGAGATATCCTTAACCTTAACTAGGTAGGGGGCTGGCAGACAAACCATCAATTTCAGGGAGGGGAGAGGCGGAAAAAACGAGAAATTCTTACCCCACCTCAACTGAGCCTTGCAACACACCTTAGGAGGAGGAGGCCCGGAAAACGGGAGATTGACCTTAACCCTACCTTAACTAGAAGCCTGGAGCAAACTACAATTTCCAGGGAGGAGAAAAGGTGGAAAACGAGATTAATTCATCTCTACCTAACTGAAGCCGGTTAGACAAACTATCAATCCCAGGAGGGGGAGAAAAGGTGGAAAAACGAGAGATTAACTTACTTACCCTTAACTAAGAAGCCAGACAAACTATCAATTTAGGAAGAGAAAAGGAAAACCGAGATTATTAACCCTTACCCTTAACCTAAGAGCACAAGACTATCAATTTAGGGAGGGGGAGAAAAGGAGGAAAAACGGAGGATTAACTTACCCTACCTTTAACTAGGGGGTAGCTAAAGGACAACCATCAATTTCAGGAAAAGGGGGGGGGAGGTGGAAAAGAGAGATTAACTTACCCTTACCTTAATTGAGCTTACAGACAAACCATTCAATTTCAGGGAGGGGAGAAAATTGGGAAAAACCCGAGAGATCGACCTTTTAACAACTGAGCCGGGCAAGACAAACCATCAATTCCAGGAGGGGGAGAAAAAGGCAGGAAAACGAGAGATTAACTTACCCTACCCAACTCAGAAGGCAGACAAACCACTCAGGGAGGAGAGGCAGGAAAACGAGAGATTCTTCCTTAACCCAACTTTAGTAGCAAGCACGGGGGCACCGTCAAAATGGAGGGGAGAAAGGGAAAACGAGAGATTCCTTAACCCACCTTAACTAGAAGCGGCAGACAAACCATCAATTAGGGGGGGAGGGGAGAAAAGGCAAGGAAAACGGGAGATTGACTTTACCCCACCAACTAGAAGCCCAACAGACAAACCATCACCAGGAGGGGAGAAAAGGTGGGAAAACGAGAAATTACATTCCCTTAACCTTAAAAGGGCAGCAAACTATAATAGGGGGAGGGGGAGGGGAAAAACGAGAGGATTAACTCACCCCCACCTTAACCAGAAGCCCAGACAAACCATGAATTTGGGGGGGGAGGGGAGAAAAGGTGGGAAAACGAGATTAACTTACCCTACGTTAACTAGAAGCTGGGCAGACAAACCATCAATTTGGTGGAGGGGGAGAAAAGGCAGGAAAATGGAGATTAACTTACCCTCCTTAACCTTAAGCAGTGATCAAAAACCTGCCACCTTAGTGGAGAAAAATGGGAAAACGAGAGATTAACTTTACCCACCTTAACTAGGAAGCCGGGCAGACAGATTAACTTACCCTACCTTAACTAGAAGCCGGCAGACAAACTATCAATTTCAGGGAGGGGGAGAAAAGGCAGGAAAAACGAGAGATTAACTTACCCTACCTTAACTAGAAGCTGGCAGACAAACTATCAATTTCAGGGAGGGGGAGAAAAGGCGGGAAAAACGAGAGATTAACTTACCCTACCTTAACTAGAAGCCGGCAGACAAACTATCAATTTCAGGGAGGGGGAGAAAAGGCAGGAAAAACGAGAGATTGACTTACCCTACCTTAACTAGAAGCTGGCAGACAAACTATCAATTTCAGGGAGGGGGAGAAAAGGTGGGAAAAACGAGAGATTAACTTACCCTACCTTAACTAGAAGCCGGCAGACAAACTATCAATTTCAGGGAGGGGGAGAAAAGGCGGGAAAAACGAGAGATTAACTTACCCTACCTTAACTAGAAGCCGGCAGACAAACTATCAATTTCAGGGAGGGGGAGAAAAGGTGGGAAAAACGAGAGATTAACTTACCCTACCTTAACTAGAAGCTGGCAGACAAACTATCAATTTCAGGGAGGGGGAGAAAAGGCAGGAAAAACGAGAGATTAACTTACCCTACCTTAACTAGAAGCCGGCAGACAAACTATCAATTTCAGGGAGGGGGAGAAAAGGCGGGAAAAACGAGAGATTAACTTACCCTACCTTAACTAGAAGCCGGCAGACAAACTATCAATTTCAGGGAGGGGGAGAAAAGGTGGGAAAAACGAGAGATTAACTTACCCTACCTTAACTAGAAGCCGGCAGACAAACTATCAATTTCAGGGAGGGGGAGAAAAGGCAGGAAAAACGAGAGATTAACTTACCCTACCTTAACTAGAAGCCGGCAGACAAACTATCAATTTCAGGGAGGGGGAGAAAAGGCGGGAAAAACGAGAGATTAACTTACCCTACCTTAACTAGAAGCCGGCAGACAAACTATCAATTTCAGGGAGGGGGAGAAAAGGTGGGAAAAACGAGAGATTAACTTACCCTACCTTAACTAGAAGCCGGCAGACAAACTATCAATTTCAGGGAGGGGGAGAAAAGGCGGGAAAAACGAGAGATTAACTTACCCTACCTTAACTAGAAGCCGGCAGACAAACTATCAATTTCAGGGAGGGGGAGAAAAGGTGGGAAAAACGAGAGATTAACTTACCCTACCTTAACTAGAAGCCGGCAGACAAACTATCAATTTCAGGGAGGGGGAGAAAAGGCAGGAAAAACGAGAGATTAACTTACCCTACCTTAACTAGAAGCCGGCAGACAAACTATCAATTTCAGGGAGGGGGAGAAAAGGCGGGAAAAACGAGAGATTAACTTACCCTACCTTAACTAGAAGCCGGCAGACAAACTATCAATTTCAGGGAGGGGGAGAAAAGGTGGGAAAAACGAGAGATTAACTTACCCTACCTTAACTAGAAGCCGGCAGACAAACTATCAATTTCAGGGAGGGGGAGAAAAGGTGGGAAAAACGAGAGATTAACTTACCCTACCTTAACTAGAAGCCGGCAGACAAACTATCAATTTCAGGGAGGGGGAGAAAAGGCAGGAAAAACGAGAGATTAACTTACCCTACCTTAACTAGAAGCCAGGGAGGGGGAGAAAAGGTGGGAAAAACGAGAGATTACTTACCCTACCTTAACTAGAAGCCGGCAGACAAACTATCAATTTCAGGGAGGGGGAGAAAAGGCGGGAAAAACGAGAGATTAACTTACCCTACCTTAACTAGAAGCCGGCAGACAAACTATCAATTTCAGGGAGGGGGAGAAAAGGCGGGAAAAACGAGAGATTACTTACCCTACCTTAACTAGAAGCCGGCAGACAAACTATCAATTTCAGGGAGGGGGAGAAAAGGCGGGAAAAACGAGAGATTAACTTACCCTACCTTAACTAGAAGCCGGCAGACAAACTATCAATTTCAGGGAGGGGGAGAAAAGGCGGGAAAAACGAGAGATTAACTTACCCTACCTTAACTAGAAGCCGGCAGACAAACTATCAATTTCAGGGAGGGGGAGAAAAGGCGGGAAAAACGAGAGATTAACTTACCCTACCTTAACTAGAAGCCGGCAGACAAACTATCAATTTCAGGGAGGGGGAGAAAAGGCAGGAAAAACGAGAGATTAACTTACCCTACCTTAACTAGAAGCCGGCAGACAAACTATCAATTTCAGGGAGGGGGAGAAAAGGCGGGAAAAACGAGAGATTAACTTACCCTACCTTAACTAGAAGCCGGCAGACAAACTATCAATTTCAGGGAGGGGGAGAAAAGGCGGGAAAAACGAGAGATTAACTTACCCTACCTTAACTAGAAGCCGGCAGACAAACTATCAATTTCAGGGAGGGGGAGAAAAGGTGGGAAAAACGAGAGATTAACTTACCCTACCTTAACTAGAAGCCGGCAGACAAACTATCAATTTCAGGGAGGGGGAGAAAAGGTGGGAAAAACGAGAGATTGACTTACCCTACCTTAACTAGAAGCCGGCAGACAAACTATCAATTTCAGTTAGGGGGAGAAAAGGCAGGAAAAACGAGAGATTAACTTACCCTACCTTAACTAGAAGCCGGCAGACAAACTATCAATTTCAGGGAGGGGGAGAAAAGGTGGGAAAAACGAGAGATTAACTTACCCTACCTTAACTAGAAGCCGGCAGACAAACTATCAATTTCAGGGAGGGGGAGAAAAGGTGGGAAAAACGAGAGATTAACTTACCCTACCTTAACTAGAAGCCGGCAGACAAACTATCAATTTCAGGGAGGGGGAGAAAAGGTGGGAAAAACGAGAGATTAACTTACCCTACCTTAACTAGAAGCCGGCAGACAAACTATCAATTTCAGGGAGGGGGAGAAAAGGCAGGAAAAACGAGAGATTAACTTACCCTACCTTAACTAGAAGCCGGCAGACAAACTATCAATTTCAGGGAGGGGGAGAAAAGGCAGGAAAAACGAGAGATTAACTTACCCTACCTTAACTAGAAGCTGGCAGACAAACTATCAATTTCAGGGAGGGGGAGAAAAGGCGGGAAAAACGAGAGATTAACTTACCCTACCTTAACTAGAAGCCGGCAGACAAACTATCAATTTCAGGGAGGGGGAGAAAAGGCGGGAAAAACGGGAGATTGACTTACCCTACCTTAACTAGAAGCCGGCAGACAAACTATCAATTTCAGGGAGGGGGAGAAAAGGTGGGAAAAACGAGAGATTAACTTACCCTACCTTAACTAGAAGCCGGCAGACAAACTATCAATTTCAGGGAGGGGGAGAAAAGGTGGGAAAAACGAGAGATTAACTTACCCTACCTTAACTAGAAGCCGGCAGACAAACTATCAATTTCAGGGAGGGGGAGAAAAGGTGGGAAAAACGAGAGATTAACTTACCCTACCTTAACTAGAAGCCGGCAGACAAACTATCAATTTCAGGGAGGGGGAGAAAAGGCGGGAAAAACGAGAGATTAACTTACCCTACCTTAACTAGAAGCTGGCAGACAAACTATCAATTTCAGGGAGGGGGAGAAAAGGTGGGAAAAACGAGAGATTAACTTACCCTACCTTAACTAGAAGCCGGCAGACAAACTATCAATTTCAGGGAGGGGGAGAAAAGGTGGGAAAAACGAGAGATTAACTTACCCTACCTTAACTAGAAGCCGGCAGACAAACTATCAATTTCAGGGAGGGGGAGAAAAGGCAGGAAAAACGAGAGATTAACTTACCCTACCTTAACTAGAAGCCGGCAGACAAACTATCAATTTCAGGGAGGGGGAGAAAAGGCAGGAAAAACGAGAGATTAACTTACCCTACCTTAACTAGAAGCTGGCAGACAAACTATCAATTTCAGGGAGGGGGAGAAAAGGCGGGAAAAACGAGAGATTAACTTACCCTACCTTAACTAGAAGCCGGCAGACAAACTATCAATTTCAGGGAGGGGGAGAAAAGGCGGGAAAAACGGGAGATTGACTTACCCTACCTTAACTAGAAGCTGGCAGACAAACTATCAATTTCAGGGAGGGGGAGAAAAGGTGGGAAAAACGAGAGATTAACTTACCCTACCTTAACTAGAAGCCGGCAGACAAACTATCAATTTCAGGGAGGGGGAGAAAAGGTGGGAAAAACGAGAGATTAACTTACCCTACCTTAACTAGAAGCCGGCAGACAAACTATCAATTTCAGGGAGGGGGAGAAAAGGTGGGAAAAACGAGAGATTAACTTACCCTACCTTAACTAGAAGCTGGCAGACAAACTATCAATTTCAGGGAGGGGGAGAAAAGGCAGGAAAAACGAGAGATTAACTTACCCTACCTTAACTAGAAGCTGGCAGACAAACTATCAATTTCAGGGAGGGGGAGAAAAGGTGGGAAAAACGAGAGATTAACTTACCCTACCTTAACTAGAAGCCGGCAGACAAACTATCAATTTCAGGGAGGGGGAGAAAAGGTGGGAAAAACGAGAGATTGACTTACCCTACCTTAACTAGAAGCCGGCAGACAAACTATCAATTTCAGGGAGGGGGAGAAAAGGCAGGAAAAACGAGAGATTAACTTACCCTACCTTAACTAGAAGCCGGCAGACAAACTATCAATTTCAGGGAGGGGGAGAAAAGGCAGGAAAAACGAGAGATTAACTTACCCTACCTTAACTAGTAGCTGGCAGACAAACTATCAATTTCAGGGAGGGGGAGAAAAGGCGGGAAAAACGAGAGATTAACTTACCCTACCTTAACTAGAAGCCGGCAGACAAACTATCAATTTCAGGGAGGGGGAGAAAAGGCGGGAAAAACGAGAGATTAACTTACCCTACCTTAACTAGAAGCCGGCAGACAAACTATCAATTTCAGGGAGGGGGAGAAAAGGTGGGAAAAACGAGAGATTAACTTACCCTACCTTAACTAGAAGCCGGCAGACAAACTATCAATTTCAGGGAGGGGGAGAAAAGGTGGGAAAAACGAGAGATTAACTTACCCTACCTTAACTAGAAGCCGGCAGACAAACTATCAATTTCAGGGAGGGGGAGAAAAGGTGGGAAAAACGAGAGATTAACTTACCCTACCTTAACTAGAAGCTGGCAGACAAACTATCAATTTCAGGGAGGGGGAGAAAAGGCAGGAAAAACGAGAGATTAACTTACCCTACCTTAACTAGAAGCCGGCAGACAAACTATCAATTTCAGGGAGGGGGAGAAAAGGTGGGAAAAACGAGAGATTAACTTACCCTACCTTAACTAGAAGCCGGCAGACAAACTATCAATTTCAGGGAGGGGGAGAAAAGGTGGGAAAAACGAGAGATTAACTTACCCTACCTTAACTAGAAGCCGGCAGACAAACTATCAATTTCAGGGAGGGGGAGAAAAGGCAGGGAAAAACGAGAGATTAACTTACCCTACCTTAACTAGAAGCCGGCAGACAAACTATCAATTTCAGGGAGGGGGAGAAAAGGCGGGAAAAACGAGAGATTAACTTACCCTACCTTAACTAGAAGCCGGCAGACAAACTATCAATTTCAGGGAGGGGGAGAAAAGGCAGGGAAAAACGAGAGATTAACTTACCCTACCTTAACTAGAAGCCGGCAGACAAACTATCAATTTCAGGGAGGGGGAGAAAAGGCGGGAAAAACGAGAGATTAACTTACCCTACCTTAACTAGAAGCCGGCAGACAAACTATCAATTTCAGGGAGGGGGAGAAAAGGTGGGAAAAACGAGAGATTAACTTACCCTACCTTAACTAGAAGCCGGCAGACAAACTATCAATTTCAGGGAGGGGGAGAAAAGGTGGGAAAAACGAGAGATTAACTTACCCTACCTTAACTAGAAGCCGGCAGACAAACTATCAATTTCAGGGAGGGGGAGAAAAGGTGGGAAAAACGAGAGATTAACTTACCCTACCTTAACTAGAAGCTGGCAGACAAACTATCAATTTCAGGGAGGGGGAGAAAAGGCAGGAAAAACGAGAGATTAACTTACCCTACCTTAACTAGAAGCCGGCAGACAAACTATCAATTTCAGGGAGGGGGAGAAAAGGCGGGAAAAACGAGAGATTAACTTACCCTACCTTAACTAGAAGCTGGCAGACAAACTATCAATTTCAGGGAGGGGGAGAAAAGGTGGGAAAAACGAGAGATTAACTTACCCTACCTTAACTAGAAGCCGGCAGACAAACTATCAATTTCAGGGAGGGGGAGAAAAGGTGGGAAAAACGAGAGATTAACTTACCCTACCTTAACTAGAAGCCGGCAGACAAACTATCAATTTCAGGGAGGGGGAGAAAAGGCGGGAAAAACGAGAGATTAACTTACCCTACCTTAACTAGAAGCCGGCAGACAAACTATCAATTTCAGGGAGGGGGAGAAAAGGCAGGAAAAACGAGAGATTAACTTACCCTACCTTAACTAGTAGCTGGCAGACAAACTATCAATTTCAGGGAGGGGGAGAAAAGGCGGGAAAAACGAGAGATTAACTTACCCTACCTTAACTAGAAGCCGGCAGACAAACTATCAATTTCAGGGAGGGGGAGAAAAGGCGGGAAAAACGAGAGATTGACTTACCCTACCTTAACTAGAAGCCGGCAGACAAACTATCAATTTCAGGGAGGGGGAGAAAAGGTGGGAAAAACGAGAGATTAACTTACCCTACCTTAACTAGAAGCCGGCAGACAAACTATCAATTTCAGGGAGGGGGAGAAAAGGTGGGAAAAACGAGAGATTAACTTACCCTACCTTAACTAGAAGCTGGCAGACAAACTATCAATTTCAGGGAGGGGGAGAAAAGGTGGGAAAAACGAGAGATTAACTTACCCTACCTTAACTAGAAGCTGGCAGACAAACTATCAATTTCAGGGAGGGGGAGAAAAGGCAGGAAAAACGGGAGATTAACTTACCCTACCTTAACTAGTAGCTGGCAGACAAACTATCAATTTCAGGGAGGGGGAGAAAAGGTGGGAAAAACGAGAGATTAACTTACCCTACCTTAACTAGAAGCCGGCAGACAAACTATCAATTTCAGGGAGGGGGAGAAAAGGTGGGAAAAACGAGAGATTAACTTACCCTACCTTAACTAGAAGCCGGCAGACAAACTATCAATTTCAGGGAGGGGGAGAAAAGGCAGGAAAAACGAGAGATTAACTTACCCTACCTTAACTAGAAGCCGGCAGACAAACTATCAATTTCAGGGAGGGGGAGAAAAGGCAGGAAAAACGAGAGATTAACTTACCCTACCTTAACTAGTAGCTGGCAGACAAACTATCAATTTCAGGGAGGGGGAGAAAAGGCGGGAAAAACGAGAGATTAACTTACCCTACCTTAACTAGAAGCCGGCAGACAAACTATCAATTTCAGGGAGGGGGAGAAAAGGCGGGAAAAACGGGAGATTGACTTACCCTACCTTAACTAGAAGCTGGCAGACAAACTATCAATTTCAGGGAGGGGGAGAAAAGGTGGGAAAAACGAGAGATTAACTTACCCTACCTTAACTAGAAGCCGGCAGACAAACTATCAATTTCAGGGAGGGGGAGAAAAGGTGGGAAAAACGAGAGATTAACTTACCCTACCTTAACTAGAAGCCGGCAGACAAACTATCAATTTCAGGGAGGGGGAGAAAAGGTGGGAAAAACGAGAGATTAACTTACCCTACCTTAACTAGAAGCTGGCAGACAAACTATCAATTTCAGGGAGGGGGAGAAAAGGCAGGAAAAACGGGAGATTAACTTACCCTACCTTAACTAGTAGCTGGCAGACAAACTATCAATTTCAGGGAGGGGGAGAAAAGGTGGGAAAAACGAGAGATTAACTTACCCTACCTTAACTAGAAGCCGGCAGACAAACTATCAATTTCAGGGAGGGGGAGAAAAGGTGGGAAAAACGAGAGATTGACTTACCCTACCTTAACTAGAAGCCGGCAGACAAACTATCAATTTCAGGGAGGGGGAGAAAAGGCAGGAAAAACGAGAGATTAACTTACCCTACCTTAACTAGAAGCCGGCAGACAAACTATCAATTTCAGGGAGGGGGAGAAAAGGCAGGAAAAACGAGAGATTAACTTACCCTACCTTAACTAGTAGCTGGCAGACAAACTATCAATTTCAGGGAGGGGGAGAAAAGGCGGGAAAAACGAGAGATTAACTTACCCTACCTTAACTAGAAGCCGGCAGACAAACTATCAATTTCAGGGAGGGGGAGAAAAGGCGGGAAAAACGAGAGATTAACTTACCCTACCTTAACTAGAAGCCGGCAGACAAACTATCAATTTCAGGGAGGGGGAGAAAAGGTGGGAAAAACGAGAGATTAACTTACCCTACCTTAACTAGAAGCCGGCAGACAAACTATCAATTTCAGGGAGGGGGAGAAAAGGTGGGAAAAACGAGAGATTAACTTACCCTACCTTAACTAGAAGCCGGCAGACAAACTATCAATTTCAGGGAGGGGGAGAAAAGGCAGGAAAAACGAGAGATTAACTTACCCTACCTTAACTAGAAGCTGGCAGACAAACTATCAATTTCAGGGAGGGGGAGAAAAGGCAGGAAAAACGAGAGATTAACTTACCCTACCTTAACTAGAAGCCGGCAGACAAACTATCAATTTCAGGGAGGGGGAGAAAAGGTGGGAAAAACGAGAGATTAACTTACCCTACCTTAACTAGAAGCCGGCAGACAAACTATCAATTTCAGGGAGGGGGAGAAAAGGCAGGAAAAACGAGAGATTAACTTACCCTACCTTAACTAGAAGCCGGCAGACAAACTATCAATTTCAGGGAGGGGGAGAAAAGGCGGGAAAAACGAGAGATTAACTTACCCTACCTTAACTAGAAGCCGGCAGACAAACTATCAATTTCAGGGAGGGGGAGAAAAGGCGGGAAAAACGAGAGATTAACTTACCCTACCTTAACTAGAAGCCGGCAGACAAACTATCAATTTCAGGGAGGGGGAGAAAAGGCGGGAAAAACGAGAGATTAACTTACCCTACCTTAACTAGAAGCCGGCAGACAAACTATCAATTTCAGGGAGGGGGAGAAAAGGTGGGAAAAACGAGAGATTAACTTACCCTACCTTAACTAGAAGCCGGCAGACAAACTATCAATTTCAGGGAGGGGGAGAAAAGGTGGGAAAAACGAGAGATTAACTTACCCTACCTTAACTAGAAGCCGGCAGACAAACTATCAATTTCAGGGAGGGGGAGAAAAGGCGGGAAAAACGAGAGATTAACTTACCCTACCTTAACTAGAAGCTGGCAGACAAACTATCAATTTCAGGGAGGGGGAGAAAAGGCAGGAAAAACGAGAGATTAACTTACCCTACCTTAACTAGAAGCCGGCAGACAAACTATCAATTTCAGGGAGGGGGAGAAAAGGCGGGAAAAACGAGAGATTAACTTACCCTACCTTAACTAGAAGCTGGCAGACAAACTATCAATTTCAGGGAGGGGGAGAAAAGGCAGGAAAAACGAGAGATTAACTTACCCTACCTTAACTAGAAGCCGGCAGACAAACTATCAATTTCAGGGAGGGGGAGAAAAGGCGGGAAAAACGAGAGATTAACTTACCCTACCTTAACTAGAAGCCGGCAGACAAACTATCAATTTCAGGGAGGGGGAGAAAAGGTGGGAAAAACGAGAGATTAACTTACCCTACCTTAACTAGAAGCCGGCAGACAAACTATCAATTTCAGGGAGGGGGAGAAAAGGCAGGAAAAACGAGAGATTAACTTACCCTACCTTAACTAGAAGCCGGCAGACAAACTATCAATTTCAGGGAGGGGGAGAAAAGGCGGGAAAAACGAGAGATTAACTTACCCTACCTTAACTAGAAGCCGGCAGACAAACTATCAATTTCAGGGAGGGGGAGAAAAGGTGGGAAAAACGAGAGATTAACTTACCCTACCTTAACTAGAAGCCGGCAGACAAACTATCAATTTCAGGGAGGGGGAGAAAAGGCAGGAAAAACGAGAGATTAACTTACCCTACCTTAACTAGAAGCCGGCAGACAAACTATCAATTTCAGGGAGGGGGAGAAAAGGCAGGAAAAACGAGAGATTAACTTACCCTACCTTAACTAGAAGCCGGCAGACAAACTATCAATTTCAGGGAGGGGGAGAAAAGGCGGGAAAAACGAGAGATTAACTTACCCTACCTTAACTAGAAGCCGGCAGACAAACTATCAATTTCAGGGAGGGGGAGAAAAGGTGGGAAAAACGAGAGATTAACTTACCCTACCTTAACTAGAAGCCGGCAGACAAACTATCAATTTCAGGGAGGGGGAGAAAAGGCGGGAAAAACGAGAGATTAACTTACCCTACCTTAACTAGAAGCCGGCAGACAAACTATCAATTTCAGGGAGGGGGAGAAAAGGTGGGAAAAACGAGAGATTAACTTACCCTACCTTAACTAGAAGCCGGCAGACAAACTATCAATTTCAGGGAGGGGGAGAAAAGGCAGGGAAAAACGAGAGATTAACTTACCCTACCTTAACTAGAAGCCGGCAGACAAACTATCAATTTCAGGGAGGGGGAGAAAAGGCGGGAAAAACGAGAGATTAACTTACCCTACCTTAACTAGAAGCCGGCAGACAAACTATCAATTTCAGGGAGGGGGAGAAAAGGCGGGAAAAACGAGAGATTAACTTACCCTACCTTAACTAGAAGCCGGCAGACAAACTATCAATTTCAGGGAGGGGGAGAAAAGGTGGGAAAAACGAGAGATTAACTTACCCTACCTTAACTAGAAGCCGGCAGACAAACTATCAATTTCAGGGAGGGGGAGAAAAGGTGGGAAAAACGAGAGATTAACTTACCCTACCTTAACTAGAAGCCGGCAGACAAACTATCAATTTCAGGGAGGGGGAGAAAAGGCAGGAAAAACGAGAGATTAACTTACCCTACCTTAACTAGAAGCTGGCAGACAAACTATCAATTTCAGGGAGGGGGAGAAAAGGCAGGAAAAACGAGAGATTAACTTACCCTACCTTAACTAGAAGCTGGCAGACAAACTATCAATTTCAGGGAGGGGGAGAAAAGGTGGGAAAAACGAGAGATTAACTTACCCTACCTTAACTAGAAGCCGGCAGACAAACTATCAATTTCAGGGAGGGGGAGAAAAGGCGGGAAAAACGAGAGATTAACTTACCCTACCTTAACTAGAAGCCGGCAGACAAACTATCAATTTCAGGGAGGGGGAGAAAAGGCAGGAAAAACGAGAGATTAACTTACCCTACCTTAACTAGAAGCCGGCAGACAAACTATCAATTTCAGGGAGGGGGAGAAAAGGCAGGAAAAACGAGAGATTAACTTACCCTACCTTAACTAGAAGCCGGCAGACAAACTATCAATTTCAGGGAGGGGGAGAAAAGGCGGGAAAAACGAGAGATTAACTTACCCTACCTTAACTAGAAGCCGGCAGACAAACTATCAATTTCAGGGAGGGGGAGAAAAGGCGGGAAAAACGAGAGATTAACTTACCCTACCTTAACTAGAAGCTGGCAGACAAACTATCAATTTCAGGGAGGGGGAGAAAAGGTGGGAAAAACGAGAGATTAACTTACCCTACCTTAACTAGAAGCCGGCAGACAAACTATCAATTTCAGGGAGGGGGAGAAAAGGTGGGAAAAACGAGAGATTAACTTACCCTACCTTAACTAGAAGCCGGCAGACAAACTATCAATTTCAGGGAGGGGGAGAAAAGGTGGGAAAAACGAGAGATTAACTTACCCTACCTTAACTAGAAGCCGGCAGACAAACTATCAATTTCAGGGAGGGGGAGAAAAGGTGGGAAAAACAGATTAACTTACCCTACCTTAACTAGAAAAACGAGAGATTAACTTACCCTACCTTAACTAGAAGCCGGCAGACAAACTATCAATTTCAGGGAGGGGGAGAAAAGGCAGGGAAAAACGAGAGATTAACTTACCCTACCTTAACTAGAAGCCGGCAGACAAACTATCAATTTCAGGGAGGGGGAGAAAAGGCGGGAAAAACGAGAGATTAACTTACCCTACCTTAACTAGAAGCCGGCAGACAAACTATCAATTTCAGGGAGGGGGAGAAAAGGCAGGAAAAACGAGAGATTAACTTACCCTACCTTAACTAGAAGCCGGCAGACAAACTATCAATTTCAGGGAGGGGGAGAAAAGGCGGGAAAAACGAGAGATTAACTTACCCTACCTTAACTAGAAGCCGGCAGACAAACTATCAATTTCAGGGAGGGGGAGAAAAGGCGGGAAAAACGAGAGATTAACTTACCCTACCTTAACTAGAAGCCGGCAGACAAACTATCAATTTCAGGGAGGGGGAGAAATCACCCCATACCCATCCTGTGGGTGGTAGTCACCTCATACCCACCCTGTGGGTGGTAGTCACCTCATACCCATCCTGTGGGTGGTAGTCACCTCATACCCATCCTGTGGGTGGTAGTCACCTCATACCCATCCTGTGGGTGGTAGTCACCCCATACCCATCCTGTGGGTGGTAGTCACCTCATACCCATCCTGTGGATGGTAGTCACAAAATACCCATCCTGTGGGTGGTAGTCACCCCATACCCATCCTGTGGGTGGTAGTCACCTCATACCCATCCTGTGGGTGGTAGTCACCTCATACCCATCCTGTGGGTGGTAGTCACCTCATACCCATCCTGTGGGTGGTAGTCACCTCATACCCATCCTGTGGGTGGTAGTCACCTCATACCCATCCTGTGGGTGGTAGTCACCCTATACCCATCCTGTGGGTGGTAGTCACCCCATACCCATCCTGTGGGTGGTAGTTACCCCATACTCATCCTGTGGGTGGTAGTCACCTTATACCTATCATGTGGGTGTTAGTCACCTAATACCAATCCTGTGGGTGTTAATCTCCTCATACCCATCCTGTGGGTGGTAGTCACCTTATACCTATCATGTGGGTGTTAGTCACCTCATACCAATCCTGTGGGTGGTATTCACCCAATACCCATCCTGTGGGTGGTAGTCACCCCATACCCATCCTGTGGGTGGTAGTCACCTCATACCCATCCTGTGGGTGGTAGTCACCTCATACCCATCCTGTGGGTGGTAGTCACCTCATACCCATCCTGTGGGTGGTAGTCACCCCATACCCATCCTGTGGGTGGTAGTCACCTCATACCCATCCTGTGGGTGGTAGTCACCCCATACCCATCCTCTGGGTGGTAGTCACCTCATAACCATCCTGTAGGTGGTAGTCACCCCATACCAATCCTGTGGGTGGTAGTCACCACATACCCATCCTGTGGGTGGTAGTCACCACATAACCATCCTGTGGGTGGTAGTCACCCCATACCCATCCTCTGGGTGGTAGTCACCTCATAACCATCCTCTAGGTGGTAGTCACCCAATACCCATCCTGTGGGTGGTAGTCACCCCATACCAATCCTGTGGGTGGTAGTCACCCCATACCCATTCTGTGGGTGGTAGTCACCTCATACCCATCCTGTGGGTGGTAGTCACCCCACACCCATCCTGCAGGTGGTAGTCACCCCATACCCATCATGTGGGTGGTAGTCAACCCATACCCATCCTGTGGGTGGTAGTCACCTAATACCCATCCTGTGGGTGGTAGTCACCCCATACCCATCCTGTGGGTGGTAGTCACCCCATACCCATCCTGTGAGTAGTAGTCACCTCATACCCATCCTGTGGGTGGTAGTCACCCCATACCCATCCTGTGGGTGGTAGTCACCAAATACCAGTCCTGTGGGTGGTAGTCACCTCATACCCATCCTGTGGGTGGTAGTCACCCCATACCCATCCTGTGGGTGGTAGTCACCTCATTCCCATCCTGTGAGTGGTAGTCACCCCTTACCCATCCTGTGGGTGGTAGTCACCCCATTCCCATCCTGTGGGTGGTAGTCATCCCATACCCATCGTGTGGGTGGTAGTCACCTCATACCCATCCTGTGGGTGGTAGTCACCCCATACCCATCCTGTGGGTGGTAGTCACCCCATACCCATCCTGTGAGTAGTAGTCACCTCATACCCATCCTGTGGGTGGTAGTCACCCCATACCCATCCTGTGGGTGGTAGTCACCCCATACCCATCCTGTGGGTGGTAGTCACCTCATACCCATCCTCTGGCTGGTAGTCACCCCATACCCATCCTGTGGGTGGTAGTCACCTCATTCCCATCCTGTGAGTGGTAGTCACCCCATACCCATTGTTACAAAAAATGCGATTCTAAAAGCTTAGAGATCTCCATTGAATACTAGAAAGGACTGCCCTTCTAGCATCCAACCTGTTACTGGGTTTTTGTTTTTGTCCAATTATCCATTATCACATTCGCTGCCTGACCACGGTGGAGTGCGGTTGTCTCGGCACCCCTCTGCTGTCTTCAGGCGAGCTACCTTAGTTCAGCAACAACCATTGAGTAGTGAGGACGTGCGCTGCTCATTGGGATATCAACATGGCGGAACATACAGTACGGAGAGTGAATACTATCTGCATAGAGCTGGTTCGTGGTACGTTAAGTGGAGATACGATGAACGTCCTTCTCCCTAACATCATCAGGGATACATAGGGTATTCCCAACGAGGAATTGTATGGCGTCGCCCTTAATGGTTTAACAAGAATCTTTGTGAAATTTCTACGAGTCGATTACTACACAAGAATTGTCGAGCATTACCAGGAACAACGCATGAGTGTGAATTCAACGATGGATGTTGTGTTACATGACGTCTCTAAGTACTTCACATGGGTGAAGGTATGGAATGTACCCTTCGAGGCTACGGCTTATGGCCTGCAGGAGTTTTTTCGAAGTTATTGGACAGTGCATTCTGCAACAATGGGGGTGTGGAGGGATGGTCCATATGAAGGAATGCCGGAAGGTTCTTACACCCTTAAAATGACCTTAACAAGGCCTATACCATCCTATGTTACGATGATCGGTTGTAGAACACAGGTTTATGTGTACTATGCTGGGCAACGGAAAACATGTCGTCTATGTAGCTCTTATGAGCACATGGCAGCCCAGTGTCCTAGGAGGCGGGCTTCTCGAATTCTCGACACGCCAATTGTGATTCAACAGTCGTGTAATTTGGTGCCTGGCTCTGATGCCTCGGGAGGCCGGAGGAATGACCTCTGGAGCGAAGAGGTCGACCGGGAGGTGGCGACGGCGGAGACATGTGTCACTCTCCCAGGGGCGTCGGGGGAGTTGAAGGTGACATCTGAGGAGACTTTCGTCCAGGAAGCTTCAACCCAGGATGGGTTATTGGCAGATGTGATCAAGGATTTTTTGGATGAGGAGGAACCCTGTGCAAAAGGTGTCCTCAGTTCATGTGAAGCTGGAACTTTGGAGGGACAACAAATTGTTGAGGAAGACTTGAGTAAGATTGGGCGGGAGCATGTGGTGGCCGTGGAGGTACACCAGGAGGATTTGTCTGAGGGTGATATGTGTGTAAGTGTGAGTTCTAGGAAACGAACTGCGGCATCAGAGATAGACGAGGTCATTACCCCAGGGCAGAGGCCGGGGAAGAAGTCATGGGCAGCGGTTGTGGAGCCGAGGACACATAGTGGTAGAGGTGTGCCTGAGTTGCAAATTGGGAAAGGGAGGGGGGAAGTGACTGCACAGGAAAACTCGAGTGGCAAAGGAACACGTAATATGAAAAGTGCAGTGGATAAATCCCAGAGGCATAGGGGAAAGCCGCCCCTTCTGTAAGTTTCAGATGTGTCACGCTTAATGTTAATGGACTTAAGACTGAGGTCAAGAAAGTTTGGTTGGAGTGGTTTTTAAGGCGGTTTGATGTTGACATATGCTTTTTGCAAGAGCATAATCACAGGGCTGGTAGTGTGTTGAGGGTGAAAGGATATCGGATGTATGTAACCAGTGGTTTGCAATTGAAAGGTGGGGTAGCAGTTGCGGTAAAGGAGACCAGCCCCTTGCGTGTCATCGGTTGGGAAGAGGGGGGGGGGGTGGGAGGATCGTGAGGGTGGATGGCGTCTGGGGTGAGAGTCGAGTTAGTTTCGTGGGAGTTTACATGCCAGCAACTAGTAATATCAGGGTAAAAGTAGATTTTGTCAGAGAGGTATTGCTGTATCACTTGAGAGGTTTGCCTGCTATAACAGTAATAGGAGGTGATTGGAATTGTGTGATTAGGAGTGGTGATGTCGAACCGAGAGGGGCGGGTTGTGTGCTGAGTGTGCTGAGGGATGTATTGCGAGATATTGGGGTTGTTGATGTTGTGGGGAGGGGGGGTTACCTAGTGGAGCATACGTTCGTCCGTAGGGGATATGAAGCGCGATTAGACAGAATTTATATTAAGCAGGGTATAGATGTTGTGAGGGTGCAAACCTTCGATGTGGGGTTTTCTGATCACAGAGCGGTAATAGCAGATTTGATGTGGGATGGAGTGGTGCGTATTTATTCTGGGTACTGGAAATTAAATGTAAGGCTTCTTAAGGAGGAGGGGGAGGGGCCTTTTTTCAGTGATTGGTGGTTGCCTTTTTGGGAGGCTAGGAACAGGGAGATAGATCTGTTAGATTGGTGGGAAATGCAGGCAAAACCTGGAATAGCGAATTTTTTTAAGGCTAGGGGACGAGAGGAGGCGAGGTGGCGTTTTGGGTTGCAAAATTATCTGGAGGGACAGTTGCAAGATTGTTATGTTGGGGGAGGTGGTAGGAGGGATGATATGGACAGACTGCAGAGTAGAATAGCTGAATTACACAATGATAGGTTTGATGAAATTAGGGTTAGGGCGGGGTTAGAGGATGTTTTGTGGGGTGATAAACCGTCTGGGTATGTTTTACGAAAATTTCGGGACCGACAGAGTGTAACCACCATTCTACAATTGGAGACAAGCCCTGGGGTGGGAGGGTATCCAGTGGGTCGAGTCCTATCCAATACGGAAAGTATGAGTCTCTATGCTGATAGTTGGTTTAGAGAGAAATGGAGTTGGAGGGAGGGGGGTTCCTGGGAGGGTATTTTTGAAGGGGGGTTCCATAGCGTTTTAAGTGAGCAGGATAGAGTGGGGTTGGAGGTTGGTATAAGTGAGGTTGAGGTGGAAGAGGCAGTTTTCGGGATGAGTACCGGGAAAACACCAGGGATAGACGGTATACCAAATGATTTTTATAGAGCACATTGGGGGTGTATTAGGCAGTGTTTTGTTAGGCTATTGGACCATATGTTAACTAGTGGGAAGTTGGGCATATCGCAAAGTACGGGTGTCATAGTTTTGGTGCCAAAGAAGGGGGGGGGTAGAGAGTTGAGTGCTTACCGTGCAATATCTTTGATGTGCGCTGATTACAAGGTTTTTGCGAAAATTTTGGGTAATAGACTGAAGAAGGTCATGGGGTCGGTGATACATAGGGGACAGTTTGGTATCCCGGGGAGGAGTATGCGGGTAGGTCATGGTCATATTCGGGATTTCCTTGAGGGTAGTAATAAGGGAGGTATTCTAGGTCTGGATTGGGAGAAAGCTTATGATTATGTGGATAGGGAATTTTTGATTGAGAGTATGGTGAGAATGGGTTTTGGAGGGAGGGTGGTTGGATGGGTGAGGACTTTGTATGAGAATGCATCAATGAGAGTACAGGTAAATGGGAGGTTGGGTAGTTCAGTAAGCATGGGAAGGGGTTTAAGGCAGGGGTGTCCACTCTCCCAAATACTCTTTGCATGTATGCAGAATCCTTTCTATGTTCTGGTTGATGGTGGGATGGGAAGGTTGGGGGAGAGTGGAGGATATTGTGGGAATATTGTTGGTTATGTAGATGATACAACTGTTTTACTTAATGAGATTGAAGATTTAAGAAAAGTGGGAAGGGTAATTGAGATTTTTGGGAATGCTACTGGATGA
>NC_091338.1:28677442-28743413 GCF_038502225.1 Cherax quadricarinatus
CTAATATGACATTATAAACAATATTAATAACATAGAAACATGATATATTCTCTAGAATGAATAAAATATGTCATAATGTATGAGAGGAGTAAATGGTGTAAGTGTTGTTGTTGGGTTTAACCCCTTCAGGGTCCAAGGCCAAAATCTGAAGTGGTGCTCCAGTGTCCAAGAAATTTTGAAAAAGAAAAAATTATTTTTTCTTACAGAATTAAAGAGCATATTTTTGTGAAGGTATTAAAAAAAAAATTCTGATCAGTACTTACTGAGATACAGTGCCAAGAAGTTTGTCCAAAATGATGTGGTGGTGGCAACATCAACGAATTCCACATACGCGCATTACATTATTTAGTGGTTTTTATGTTTTTTTCTTTTCTTTTCCAATTTTTTTCTTTTCCTACTAACATTTGGGGCCTGAGAGATCAATACTGTATATAATGTATATATATAAACTCACTGTATTGAACACAATAACCACACTAAAGTTATTATCATATTATTGTTTACCACTGTTGTTTATTACAATAAACCTGCACAAATATTGTATAATACTAATGTTCTATCATATATTTACATATTTACAATCACTGGACATGGTTTTAGAACTGCTGGAGCTTGTGGAACTCCTTGAAACAAGGCACCATGCACAGAGGTACCTTACATTCCTCACACATAAACCGAGTGTCTTTGCATCTTTGTTGCCGTCGTTTTGTTTGTGCACAGACGATGCATCTCTTCTGAGCAAATTTCTTCTGAGTTGAAGGAAGCTGTATTATGGAATGATCACCTTCCCTCCTCAAACGCTTGGGTATATCCTGAGTAATTCGATGACCTTGTTGTATAGCAGGTGTTCTTACCTGGTACTTCATTATGAGTTGTCTGACAACAGACAAACAAAATTCACCATACGGTGGTCTGTTGCCAGTCTTTATTTGGTACATATTATATGCATTGAGCATTGAAATGTCCATGAGATGGAAGAAAAGTTTCATGTACCACTTGTAACTCTTACGAACACAGTCAACAAAACCAATCTGCATGTCACATTTGTCAACCAAGCGCATGTTTTGTGTATAATCAATCACTGTCACTGGTTTTCGAATACGTTCATTAGTCACTCAATCAACTTTGCCACTGTCTTGCATTTCATTATGGTGAATGGTTGTCAACAATGTGACATCTCGTTTGTCATGCCACCGTAATGCCATGATGTCATTGGCAGTAAACACCTGCACGTCATCACCACGAGCACCTGCATTGAGCCTGGGCATATGTTTATGATTAGAATGCACTGTGCCACACACATGTCTTGTTCGCTCGCATGAAATCACTGAGTAATGAGCTTGTGTACCAGTTATCAGTATATAATGTATGCCCCTTACCAAGATAAGGTGCCATCATGTTTCTCACTACATCACCTGAGATACCCAATAACATCTTGGTATCTTTCAATGTTTTACTTCCCGTGTATACAACAATATCCAACACCAGGCCACTTTCACAGTCACAGAGTACAAACAGTTTTATACCAAAGCGTTTCCTCTTGCTCGGTATATACTGCTTGATTGACAGTCTACCTTTGAACAAAATCAAAGACTCGTCAATTACAACATTCTTGAATGGATAAAAGTATATGCTGAACTCTTGTTTGAGATACATGAAAACATTTCTAATCTTGTATAACCTGTCACTTCTGTCAGGCCTGGTTTTGTCAGAGAAGTGCAACATACGTAAGAGTAAGATAAACCTGTTCACTGGGATGATTTCACTGAAGACCGGGGTAGAAATTAGCCGATCTGTGGACCAGTATGCTTTTATATTATGCTTATAGATATGAGGCATAAGCATTATTGTTGCAAAAAGCAAATACATTTCTGCAACAGTCGTCTCTTTCCACCTGTGTAGTCTTGACTGTGGTGATATGATCGTATTTGCCATGGTGTACTCAAAATACTTATTACTTTCCCTGACAATAGTTTTCATCAATGGCTGGTCAAAGAATAATTCAAAGAATTCCAGTTCATTGGCCGTGGTTCCAAGGGGACAAGTAGGTAAAATTCCACTTTGAGAGTCATCCAAGTGGTGAGGCTTGGGAACAAAATTGGGATTTTGCTGCCAATCCCACATACGGTTTGCTGGTGGATACTGGACATCATAGGCTGGTTGTGCGGGTGGTTGTATTTGTGGTGGGCTGGTGGCTGACGCTCCGCTTTGTCCTTGAACTGACGAGTCATCAGCTTGGGTCCCAGCCTGGGCTGGTGAGTCACGCATGGCAGTGCCACTACCATCACCACTTCCACCATCCACTGATGCCTGTGGTCTATCCATGGCAAGTGTAGCCACATCATCCTCACTATCACTATCTAAAACTGGTGTAGGGCCACCGGATGTACTCCAGGATGTACTCCGGGATGTACTCCATCCCCTGGGCACAACATAGGGTACACTACCCGAGCGCATGCGGCGGCGAACATACCAACGCTTCACTGGTGAATATGATTCCTCACTATCACTACTCGAAGGATCGTCAAGCGCAATAAAATCACAATCCACGTCACTATCATCATCATTACTGAAGTCAGAGGCCTGGCCACACGAAAATATTAGTTTTCTCTTCCGTTGAGTCACAACCAACCGTGAGTCACGAGTGCCCACACCAGAGGTAGAAGGTTGAGGATCGTCAGGGTTTTCTGCACTATTATCGATATCCTGGTCATTCCTTTCAGTCATTAACTGATCAAAGCCATAGAATTCGTCTTCATTTCTACTTCCATCAGTGTCAGAACTATCAGATAGGAAGAGGAGAGTCCCAGTTTTCCGGCGAGTGAGAGCTGACTTGCGACGAGGCATGGTGAACAAGGGTAACTGAGCCGGCGTTCCCACAATGCTATGCGGGCGCCTAGATTTTTTGTTTATGGCGCACACCCACCATGTAGACCCATTCTCTCACATGTAGGCCTATGAGCGCTTTCGCGCTAAATTTGACGGCGCTAGAATTTTGGCGTAGATCTATGGTTTGGACACTCAACGTGAAGCCGTAGATCTACGGGACTGACCCTGAAGGGGTTAAGGGCCGCAACTGATATAAGCCGTGTTGGTGGCAGTGGAGGCTTTAGCCAGCAAGTAAGTTTATTCAGGTATACACAAATACAGTTACATAGATTATCATACATAGCAGCATATGTGTAGAGTACCATCCAGGATAACCCCAAAAATTCAAAGGTGATATATTTCCATTAGTGTCCTTTTATATTTGCACTTATATTTACTTTTATACTTACACTTTTATATTTACACTTACCTTAGAGGAGATGTTAGTTTAATTAATTTGATGAAGATGTTGGCAGAGGTTTAGAGTGGTGGAAGGTAGCAGGGCGGTGTATGTTCAGCGGTCCTATACACATCCAACAACATTGGAGAGTTACTCTCATGTTGTTTTTCTATCGCTTACTCGCCTAACTTACTTGCTACACTATTAATTCTAAACTTTATTGCTGGCTGGAGCTATAGCCTTTATCGATACCTGCTGCTTTAGTGTCATACATATTGTAGAATCACTGAATCACTGCTTAAGGCACATTCTCCCCTCTCTCTTCCTCCTTTACTACAGTGGACGCCCGCATAACGATGGCATCACATAGCGATTAATCCGCATACCGCTTGCTTTAATCGCAAAAATTTTGCCTCGCATACCGCTTAAAAACCCGCTCACCGATTTTCGTCCGAGACGCATCCAATGTGCGGCCTCAGCGACGCTCACATGTTCCGCCGGTGGCATTGTTTACCAGCCAGCCTCCGCGGTAACATCCAAGCATACAATCGGAATATTTCGTATTATTACAGTGTTTTCGGTGCTTTTTCTGGAAAATAAGTGACCATGGGCCCCAAGAAAGCTTCTAGTGCCAACCCTACAGCAATAAGGGTGAGAATTACAATAGAGATGAAGAAAAAGATCATTGATAAGTATGAAAGTGGAGTGCGTGTCTCCGAGCTGGCCAGGTTGTATAATAAACCCCAATCAACCATCGCTACTATTGGTGGTACAGCTGCTGCTGCTGCTGCACTGTCAGCTGCTGCTGCTGCTGTAGCATCGTCTGCTGCTGCTGTAACATCGTCTGTTGCTGCTGTAGCATCGTCTGTTGCTGCTGTACCACCGTCAGCTGCTGCTGCTGCTGTAGCATCGTCTGCTGCTGCTGTAACATCGTCTGTTGCTGCTGTAGCATCGTCTGTTGCTGCTGTACCACCGTCAGCTGCTGCTGCTGCTGTAGCACCGTCTGCTGCTGCTGTAGCATCGTCTGCTGCTGCTGTAGCATCGTCTGTTGCTGCTGTACCACCGTCAGCTGCTGCTGCTGCTGTAGCATCGTCTGCTGCTGCTGTAGCATCGTCTGCTGCTGCTGTAGCATCGTCTGTTGCTGCTGTACCACCGTCAGCTGCTGCTGCTGCTGCTGTAGCACCGTTGTTGGTGTGGCTTATTGAGAATACCAAGAAACAATTAACCCCAGAGGATTTGCCACCCAGGATAACCCAAAAAAGTCAGTGTCATCGAAGACTGTCTAACTTATTTCCATTGGGGTCCTTAATCTTGTCTCCCAGGATGCAACCCACACAAGTCGACTAACACCCAGGTGAACAGGGAAAAATGCCTGGAACTAGTGCTCATATTGGTGAATTTAAAGCCAGCAAAGGTTGGTTTGAGAGATTTAAGAATCGTAGTGGCATACACAGTGTGATAAGGCCTGTTCTGGAAGAAAATGCCAAACAGGACCTACAGTACTCAGGAGGAAAAGGCACTCCCAGGACACAGTGTCTCATCAGTCATTGCTGCATCTTCAATAAAGGTAAGTGTCATTTATTCTTCATTTAGTAGACTAGTACATGCACAATATATACTGTGCATGTACTACTCTACTATTGTGCATGTATCCTTCTCTTTGTGTGTGGGAAAATGTATTTTTCATGTGGTAAAATTTTTTTTTTCATACTTTTGGGTGTCTTGCACGGATTAATTTGATTTCCATTATTTCTTATGGGGAAAATTCATTCGCATACCGATTATTTCGCATAACAATTACCCCTCTTGCACGGATTAAAATCGTTATGCGGGGGTCCACTGTATAGGACTTTGCTATGAGTTTTTTCTTGAATTCTGTCGTGTTTCTCACCTTTACCAAAGGGCTGGCACTAGGAGCTTTCTTTGGGCCCATGGTGGCTTACTTAGCAGTTGCAAGCACAAAAAAAATGAATTTATGGAAAATTTTCTAGGGTGCTTACCTGTATGTACCTCAACATTATATACATACCAGTAATCTCATTGGGAGACAACCATATTGTTTACCGTAGTCACCCCGTGTAGACATGTGAGAAAACTTAACCACCCCTGGTCACGGCAGGTGGTCCCTTCGACCTCACAATCTTATCCATATCTATCCGAGACCAGTATGGATTGGATAGCACCCACAAGTACGGTGCTACTAATTAATTGTGGACTGTATAGATTATATTAGTGTAACTGAATGAAGGGGGGGGGTAGTAGGTTACACATGGATATATCCATCATGGAAAAACACTTGTACATAATCTCTCCACTTACCAGATACAGTGGACCCCCGCATACCGATGGCATCACATAACGATTAATCCGCATACCGCTTGCTTTAATCGCAAAAATTTTGCCTCGCATACCGCTTAAAAACCCGCTCACCGATTTTCGTCCGAGACGCGTCCAATGTGCGGCCTGAGCCACGCTCACATGTTCCGCCGGTGGCATTGTTTACCAGCCAGCCTCCGCGGTAACATCCAAGCATACAATCGGAATATTTCGTATTATTACAGTGTTTTCGGTGCTTTTTCTGGAAAATAAGTGACCATGGGCCCCAAGAAAGCTTCTAGTGCCAACCCTACAGCAGTAAGGGTGAGAATTACAATAGAGATGAAGAAAAAGATCATTGATAAGTATGAAAGTGGAGTGCGTGTCTCCGAGCTGGCCAGGTTGTATAATAAACCCCAGTCAACCATCGCTACTATTGGTGGTACAGCTGCTGCTGCTGCTGCACTGTCAGCTGCTGCTGCTGCTGTAGCATCGTCTGCTGCTGCTGTAACATCGTCTGCTGCTGCTGTAGCATCGTCTGTTGCTGCTGTACCACCGTCAGCTGCTGCTGCTGCTGTAGCATCGTCTGCTGCTGCTGTAGCATCGTCTGCTGCTGCTGTAACATCGTCTGCTGCTGCTGTAGCATCGTCTGTTGCTGCTGTACCACCGTCAGCTGCTGCTGCTGCTGTAGCATCGTCTGCTGCTGCTGTAACATCGTCTGTTGCTGCTGTAGCATCGTCTGTTGCTGCTGTACCACCGTCAGCTGCTGCTGCTGCTGTAGCATCGTCTGCTGCTGCTGCTGTAACATCGTCTGTTGCTGCTGTAGCATCGTCTGCTGCTGCTGTAGCATCGTCTGTTGCTGCTGTACCACCGTCAGCTGCTGCTGCTGCTGTAGCATCGTCTGCTGCTGCTGTAGCATCGTCTGTTGCTGCTGTACCACCGTCAGCTGCTGCTGCTGCTGTAGCATCGTCTGCTGCTGCTGTAGCATCGTCTGCTGCTGCTGTATCATCGTCTGTTGCTGCTGTACCACCGTCAGCTGCTGCTGCTGCTGCTGTAGCATCGTCTGCTGCTGCTGTAGCATCGTCTGTTGCTGCTGTACCACCGTCAGCTGCTGCTGCTGCTGTAGCATCGTCTGCTGCTGCTGTAGCATCGTCTGCTGCTGCTGTAGCATCGTCTGTTGCTGCTGTACCACCGTCAGCTGCTGCTGCTGCTGTAGCATCGTCTGCTGCTGCTGTAACATCGTCTGCTGCTGCTGTAGCATCGTCTGCTGCTGCTGTAGCATCGTCTGTTGCTGCTGTACCACCGTCAGCTGCTGCTGCTGCTGTAGCATCGTCTGCTGCTGCTGTAGCATCGTCTGTTGCTGCTGTAGCATCGTCTGTTGCTGCTGTACCACCGTCAGCTGCTGCTGCTGCTGTAGCATCGTCTGCTGCTGCTGTAGCATCGTCTGTTGCTGCTGTAGCATCGTCTGTTGCTGCTGTACCACCGTCAGCTGCTGCTGCTGCTGTAGCATCGTCTGCTGCTGCTGTAGCATCGTCTGTTGCTGCTGTAGCATCGTCTGTTGCTGCTGTACCACCGTCAGCTGCTGCTGCACCACCGTCAGCTGCTGCTGCTGCTGTAGAATCGTCTGCTGCTGCTGTAGCATCGTCTGTTGCTGCTGTACCACCGTCAGCTGCTGCTGCTGCTGTAGCATCGTCTGCTGCTGCTGTAGCATCGTCTGCTGCTGCTGTAGCATCGTCTGTTGCTGCTGTACCACCGTCAGCTGCTGCTGCTGCTGTAGCATCGTCTGCTGCTGCTGCTGTAGCATCGTCTGTTGCTGCTGTACCACCGTCAGCTGCTGCTGCTGCTGTAGCATCGTCTGCTGCTGCTGTAGCATCGTCTGCTGCTGCTGTAGCATCGTCTGTTGCTGCTGTAGCATCGTCTGTTGCTGCTGTACCACCGTCAGCTGCTGCTGCTGCTGTAGCACCGTTGTTGGTGTGGCTTATTGAGAATACCAAGAAACAATTAACCCCAGAGGATTTGCCACCCAGGATAACCCAAAAAAGTCAGTGTCATCGAAGACTGTCTAACTTATTTCCATTGGGGTCCTTAATCTTGTCTCCCAGGATGCAACCCACACCAGTCGACTAACACCCAGGTGAACAGGGAAAAATGCCTGGAACTAGTGCTCATATTGGTGAATTTAAAGCCAGCAAAGGTTGGTTTGAGAGATTTAAGAATTGTAGTGACATACACAGTGTGATTAGGCCTGTTCTGGAAGAAAATGCCAAACAGGACCTACAGTACTCAGGAGGAAAAGGCACTCCCAGGACACAGTGTCTCATCAGTCATTGCTGCATCTTCAATAAAGGTAAGTGTCATTTATTCTTCATTTAGTAGACTAGTACATGCACAATATATACTGTGCATGTACTACTCTACTATTGTGCATGTATCCTTCTCTTTGTGTGTAGAAAAATGTATATTTCATGTGGTAAAATTTTTTTTTTCATACTTTTGGGTGTCTTGCACGGATTAATTTGATTTCCATTATTTCTTATGGGGAAAATTCATTCGCATACCGATTATTTCGCATAACAATGACCCCTCTTGCACGGATTAAAATCGGTATGCGGGGGTCCACTGTATTCTCTGGTGGTCACTTGATGTAGCTGGATCACTCATAACCTATCCAATTACAACATACCTAACTGGCCAGTATCAGTCTGCTATAACTAGAAGGGTTACTTAACTGTGGGTGATTGATACTCCTTATTTCCTCCATTCACCATCTCATTTCGAAGTTCTGCTACACCGACACGGTTCTCATTCCAGCAGGACGAGGTACCCGTCGGTTTGTCCCGGTTTAGAAGTCGTGCTTCCATAAAGCTTCACTATCCTCGGTACGAGAATCACACATTCACTCGGAGCAGGGCGATCTATTTCACATCCCGCATTCTCTTAACTCAATGTTATTATCACTGATTACATTACCATTCACAAGACGATTTAACGTCTCAATTATTATACACATTAGAGGTCACTCCATTAAGATCTGAGGCCGATGAGCGAGGATTAACACACGGGTATTTCCCCTGGACACACACCATGGCCGTGCACCAGTCACACCCCGTCAAACCATTATTCACTAATTTTACCACCCTTTTACGGTGGTCCCATAAATCACGTTCCCTCACTCTTCACCAGGAACAGTTACGACACTTCCTATTATGAAATGAGGCCTATATTAATCCTTAGGCCGCCGTGAATGCCAATTTCGTGGTTCCATGCTTTCCCAGCCTCCTCATCACCTTCAAAACACTCCCGCCTCCCCCATGGCCCGAGTCGCCCCCAAACCCCCGCACATCCGCGCATGCGCAAAGGGAACTCTTGGTTCTACCCCATTGTCAAATACATTTTTGACTCACACCGACACATCAAACACCTACCAGGTGCCACAGCTTCGGAAAATAAAAAATTTTCCACACTGCGGCCAGGCGGAGGTCGTTGCTAGACGACTTACATAATGTGGAGTACAATTTTCCCATCTTCACTGGCCACCTGGCTTGGGAACTCTAGCATTGATATTTACATAATCACCCATTAATTCTTTCCACCTGTTAACTCCTCAGGTATGGCTCCATCCAAAGCACACTCAAGCCTCCATGCTTCTTATATTAACAATTTCCCTCTTATTGTAAGGTATGACACTAAGTCTATGCTCTCGGGGCTAATTTGTTGGGCATACTGGAATTATGAGACTTTACAATAACAAGTCTCTCTCAGTATCCCAAGTCAGCCCCAGCACATTACTGCATATAGGCACCAACTCCCTGGCCATCCATATTTATTGAACCCTCAAAATGGACTAATTAGTGTTCCATTCTCTCAGGGGCATAAGCCTATGCTCCCTGGATTAATTTATTGGGCATACTGGAATTATGAGACTTTAACAATAACAAGTCTCTCTCAGTATCCTAAGTCAGCCCCAGCACATTACTGCATATAGGCACCAACTCCATGGCCATCCATATTTATTGAACCCTCAAAATGGACTAATTAGTGTTCCATTCTCTCAGGGGCATAAGCCTATGCTCCCTGGATTAATTTATTGGGCATACTGGAATTATGAGACTTTAACAATAACAAGTCTCTCCCAGTATCCCAAGTCAGCCCCAGCACATTACTGCATATAGGCACCAACTCCATGGCCATCCATATTTATTGATCCCTCAAAATGGACTAATTAGTGTTCCATTCTCTCAGGGGCATAAGCCTATGCTCCCTGGATTAATTTATTGGGCATACTGGAATTATGAGACTTTAACAATAACAAGTCTCTCTCAGTATCCCAAGTCAGCCCCAGCACATTACTGCATATAGGCACCAACTCCATGGCCATCCATATTTATTGATCCCTCAAAATGGACTAATTAGTGTTCCATTCTCTCAGGGGCATAAGCCTATGCTCCCTGGATTAATTTATTGGGCATACTGGAATTATGAGACTTTAACAATAACAAGTCTCTCTCAGTATCCCAAGTCAGCCCCAGCACATTACTGCATATAGGCACCAACTCCATGGCCATCCATATTTATTGATCCCTCAAAATGGACTAATTAGTGTTCCATTCTCTCAGGGGCATAAGCCTATGCTCCCTGGATTAATTTATTGGGCATACTGGAATTATGAGACTTTAACAATAACAAGTCTCTCTCAGTATCCTAAGTCAGCCCCAGCACATTACTGCATATAGGCACCAACTCCATGGCCATCCATATTTATTGATCCCTCAAAATGGACTAATTAGTGTTCCATTCTCTCAGGGGCATAAGCCTATGCTCCCTGGATTAATTTATTGGGCATACTGGAATTATGAGACTTTAACAATAACAAGTCTCTCTCAGTATCCCAAGTCAACCCCAGCACATTAACTCCATTAGATCCAGTCATGGTTAGAGAATTATTAATCACTGATTATACAGATTATACAACTTAAGTAGGCGCCTTATAAGAGTAATTCTTGCACTTTACTCTTGTATAAATCCTAGCCACACATGTGCTAGCAATTAATTGGGCTAATTATCATCCATCACACGATCGATTAAACTTGTGCACCCTACACCCACTTCCTTCAATCAGTCACTTAATTATTAAGTAATTAATTCAATTAATTTTTTCACTGATTGCATCCGGTTCAGGAAGGACCAACGGGCAGATATGGAAAATTTTCTAGGGTGCTTACCTGTATGTACCTCAACATTATATACATACAAGTAATCTCATTGGGAGACAACCATATTGTTTACCGTAGTCACCCCGTGTAGACATGTGAGAAAACTTAACCACGGCAGGTGGTCCCTTCGACCTCACAATCTTATCCATATCTATCCGAGACCAGTATGGATTGGATAGCACCCACAAGTACGGTGCTACTAATTAATTGTGGACTGTATAGATTATATTAGTGTAACTGAATGAAGGGGGGGGGTAGTAGGTTACACATGGATATATCCATCAAGGAAAAACACTTGTACATAATCTCTCCACTTACCAGATATTCTCTGGTGGTCACTTGATGTAGCTGGATCACTCATAACCTACCCAGTTACAACATACCTAACTGGCCAGTATCAGTCTGCTATAACTAGAAGGGTTACTTAACTGTGGGTGATTGATACTCCTTATTTCCTCCATTCACCATCTCATTTCGAAGTTCTGCTACACCGACATGGTTCTCATTCCAGCAGGACGAGGTACCCGTCGGTTTGTCCCGGTTTAGAAGTCATGCTTCCATAAAGCTTCACTATCCTCGGTACGAGAATCACACATTCACTCGGAGCAGGGCGATCTATTTCACATCCCGCATTCTCTTAACTCAATGTTATTATCACTGATTACATTACCATTCACAAGACGATTTAACGTCTCAATTATTATACACATTAGAGGTCACTCCATTAAGATCTGAGGCCGATGAGCAAGGATTAAGACACGGGTATTTCCCCTGGACACACACCATGGCCGTGCACCAGTCACACCCCGTCAAACCATTATTCACTAATTTTACCACCCTTTTACGGTGGTCCCGTAAATCACGTTCCCTCACTCTTTACCAGGAACAGTTACGACACTTCCTATTATGAAATGAGGCCTATATTAATCCTTAGGCCGCCGTGAATGCCAATTTCATGGTTCCATGCTTTCCCAGCCTCCTCACCACCTTCAAAACACTCCCGCCTCCCCCATGGCCCGAGTCGCCCCCAAACCCCCACACATCCGCGCATGCGCAAAGGGAACTCTTGGTTCTACCTCATTGTCAAATACATTTTTGACTCACACCGACACATCAAACACCTACCAGGCGCCACAGCTTCGGAAAATAAAAAATTTTCCACAGAATTATTATGAAATGTATTGTATGAACCCATGGGGTGATGGTCACATGCTGGTAAACAATGGCACACTGAGTGTGAATAGTGTGGGTGACTAGCTTTGTGTGCGCACTGATGGGCAGACGTGTACCAGAAGGTCGCCGAATCATGAGTCCAATCACAAACCACGAAGCTAAATTTTGCCAAAAAAACTTGCCAAAAGTCGGATTTAACAAAAGTTGCGGCCACAGAACGGCATGGGTCCACTGTAAATGGAAGTAAACATGGTCAGAAATAAAATCTGTTGCATATGTAAAAAAAATTTGAGGAGAAATATTAGGAGCAATGATTTTGAAATTTGTGGTAAAACATCCTATATATCATGTACAAAGCTTTATTCAGCCATGAGAACCATTAGAAATGATCTAAAACAAGATAGACACTTCTGGATTTGCCCCAGTGAGATGGAAAGCTGGTCGGGCATACAAGCAGTACTGACAAGTGAAAACGTAGACATCATAAAAAAGTTCCTAAAGAACTTGCCAGGTATATATAAAAGGGGTAAGGAACAAGAAAAGGAGGAAAGCAAAAATGAAGGTAAAGAGGAAGGAGTCAAAATAAGAGTGGATAACATTATTCAGAGCAAGTTGGAAATGAACCAAACATCGGTACATAACATAAAGAACCAAACATCGGTACGTAACATGAAGAACCAAACATCGGTACATAACATAAAGAACCAAACATCGGTACATAACATAAAGAACCAAACATCGGTACGTAACATAAAGAACCAAACATCGGTACATAACATAAAGAACCAAACATCGGTACATAACATAAAGAACCAAACATTGGTACATAACATAAAGAACCAAACATCGGTACATAACATAAAGAACCAAACGTCAGTACATAACATAAAGAACCAAACATCGGTACATAACATAAAGAACCAAACATTGGTACATAACATAAAGAACCAAACATCGGTACATAACATAAAGAACCAAACATTGGTACATAACATAAAGAACCAAACATCGGTACGTAACATAAAGAACCAAACATCAGTACATAACATAAAGAACCAAACATCGGTACATAACATAAAGAACCAAACATTGGTACATAACATAAATAACCAAACATCGGTACATAACATAAAGAACCAAACATCGGTACATAACATAAAGAACCAAACATCGGTACATAACATAAAGAACCAAACATCGGTACATAACATAAAGAACCAAACGTCGGTACATAACATAAAGAACCAAACATCGGTACATAACATAAATAACCAAACATCGGTACATAACATAAAGTACCAAACATCGGTACATAACATAAAGAACCAAACATCGGTACATAACATAAAGAACCAAACATCGGTACATAACATAAAGAACCAAACATCGGTACATAACATAAAGAACCAAACATCGGTACATAACATAAAGAAACAAACATCAGTACATAACATAAATAACCAAACATCGGTACATAACATAAAGAAACAAACATCAGTACATAACATAAATAACCAATCATTGGTACATAACATAAAGAACCAAACATCGGTACATAACATAAAGAACCAAACATCGGTACATAACATAAAGAACCAAACATCGGTACATAACATAAAGAACCAAACATCGGTACATAACATAAAGAACCAAACATCAGTACATAACATAAAGAACTAAACATCAGTATATAACATAAAGAACCAAACATCGGTACATAACATAAAGAACCAAACATCGGTACATAACATAAAGAAAAAGGAAAGGAAGAAAAAGCTAGAGGAGGAACAAATGAAAATGAAGAAAAGTGAAGAAATACACCTAGATGAAAGAAAACAAGAGAATTCAGATGAGGTGGCATAACTTGGGAAAGACACAAAATAAGCAAATATAGGTAGTCAGAACATTTGCAGATGCTAAGCCTATATGGCAGAACTTGCTGGAACAAACACAACAGAAAATATGCGAACATGTTGAGAGAGGGAAAGTGTCGGTTTAACAAAGAGTGTACAGTGGACCCTCGGTTATCAGCTGTAATCTGTTCCAGAAGGTCGGCCTAAATCCATAAAGACCGAAAATCAAAATAATATTTCCCATAAGAATTAATGTAAATACAATTAATCCATTGCAGACACTCAAAAATATTAACAAAAAATACAGTTTTTAAAGGTTAACTATAGTATTACACAAAACAGTGAGAAAGAAATATAAAGCACTA
Source organism: Cherax quadricarinatus (assembly GCF_038502225.1). Lineage (NCBI taxonomy): Eukaryota > Metazoa > Arthropoda > Malacostraca > Decapoda > Parastacidae > Cherax > Cherax quadricarinatus. The sequence continues at coordinate 28,691,631 of NC_091338.1, forward strand.
ATTTTAATAATAAATGAACATTACATACCTTTGTTGAAGACTCTTGTTGGCATATGGAAGAAGGTGAGGAGGGGAGAGGGAAGAGAATTTATTGTTTCAAACAGGAATCTCCCTTCATACAGACTTCGGGTATCAAAGCCCTCTCTGGGGTTAATCCCTACTTTGTCTTTTACTGCCATTAGGACCAGCTTGAGTCACTACAACCCTGTCGCACAAAAAAGCTGCCCAGAGAGGTCTGTTTCTGGCATCTCTTTAAGATTTGCCTGAAGTGGGACAAGGTTTTGTCAATGAACATGTTGCAGATATGACTTGTTTGATCTTGGTCAGGGTGATATTTCTCCACAAAACTTTGCATGTCACTTCACTTTGCACACATGTTCTTAATCACCGAAAAAGGTACATTCTCCCCTCTCTCCCTCCTCTGAAGCAATTTCCTCAGCTGTGGTCTGTTGCTGTTGCAGATGAAGGTCATAGAAACTATTCAGTGGTTAGCTCTTCCGTGTGGTCCTCCACCAACTCCTCCACATCCTGGTCACTCACCTTCAACCCATTGGACTTTCCTAAAGACACAGATTCCAAAATAGGCATAGGGTTGTTAGGGTCAGCCTCAAACCCTTCAAAACCTTTGTTGAGGACACATTCTGGCTACAATTTTCTCCAAGCAGAGTTCAAAGTCCTGGAAGTCACTCCCTGCCAAGCCTTACCTATAAGGTTTATGCAATGGAGGATATTGAAGTGATTCCTCCAGAACTCTCTTAGGGTCAAGTCAGTGTCCGAGGTCACTTCAGAGAATGAGTCAGAACAGTGTGCGCAGAATACCTAAGGTGAGAGACTGAGTCAGGACAGTTTGCATAGTTTACCTGAAGTGAGAGACTGATCTAGGACAGCGTGCAGAGTGTTCCTTGCATGAGAGACTGAGTCAGGACAGTGTGCACCGTGTACCTGTGGCAAAAGACTGACTCAGGGCAGTGTGCACAGTGCACCTGAAGTGAGAGACTGAGTCAGGACAGTGAGAGTACACAGTGTTCCTTCGGTGAGAGACTGAGTCAGGACTGTGTGCACCGTGTTCTTAAGGTGAGAGAATATGCAAGGACAGTGTGCACAGTGTACCTGAGGTGAAAGACTGAGTCAGGACAGTGTGCACAGTGTACCTGAGGTGAAAGACTGAGTCAGGACAGTGTGCACAGTGTACCTGAGGTGAGAGACTGAGTCAGGACAGTGTGCACCGTGTACCTGAGGTAAGAGACTGAGTCAGGACAGTGTGCACAGTGTACCTGAGGTGAAAGACTGAGTCAGGACAGTGTGCACTGTGTACCTGGGGTGAGAGACTGAGTGAGAACAGAGTGCACAGTGTATCTGAGGTGAGATACTGAGTGAGGACAGTGTGCACAGTGTACCTAGGGTGAGTGACTGAGTGAGGACAGTGTGCACAGTGTATCTAAGATGAGAGAATAAATCAGTACAGTGTGCACAGTGTACCTGAGGTGAGAGACTGAGTTAGGACAGTGTGCACAGTGTATCTGAGGTGAGAGACTGAGTCAGGACAGTGTGCACAGTGTTCCTGAGGTGTGAGACTGAGTTAGGACAGTGTGCACAGTGTATCTGAGGTGAGAGACTGAGTCAGGACAGTGTGCACAGTGTATCTAAGATGTGAGAATAAATCAGTACAGTGTGCACAGTGTACCTGAGGTGAGATACTGAGTGAGGAGAGTGTGCACAGTGTACCTGAGGTGAGAAACTGAGTGAGGACAGTGTGCTCAGTGTATCTGAGGTGAGAGAATGAATCATTACAGTGTGCACAGTGTACCTGAGGTGAGAGACTGAGTCAGGACAGTGTGCACAGTGTACCTGAAGTGAGATACTGAGTCATGACAGTGTGCACAGTGTACCTGAGATGAGAGACTGAGTCAGTACAGTGTGCACAGTGTTCCTTAGCTGAGAGACTGAGTCAGGACAGTGCACAATGTACCTATGGTGAGAGAATGGGTCGTGACAGGGAGTGTGCACAGTGCACCTGAGGTGAGAGACTGAGTCAGGACAGTGAGTGTACTCAATGTACCTGGGGTGAGAAACTGACTGACAACAGTGTGCACAGTGTGAGATGAGTGAGTGAGGACAGTGTGCACAGTGTACCTGAGGTCACTGAGTGAGAACAGTGTACATAAATGTACGTTAGGTGAGATACTGTGTGGCGACAGTGTGCACAGTGTACCTTAGATGAGAGACTGAGGATAGTGTGCACAGTGTACCTGAGGTGAAAGGCTGAGTGAAGACAGTGTGCACAGTGTATCTGAGGTGACAGAATGAGGTAGGACAGTGTGCACAGTGTACCTGAGGTGAGAGGCTGAGTGAAGACAGTGTGCACAGTGTACATGAGGTTAGAGACAGGACAATGATTTTGGACAGTGTACCTGATGTGAGATACTGAGTCATGACAGTGTCCACAGTGTACGTGAGGTGAGAGACTGAGTCAGTACAGTGTCCACAGTGTACCTGAGGTGAAGACTGTCAGGACGGTGCACACAGTGTACCTGAGGTGACAGACTGAGTCAGGACAGTGATTTTGGACAGTGTACCTGATGTGAGATACTGAGTCATGACAGTGTGGAAAGTGTACCTGAGGTGAGAGACCAAGTAAGTCCAGTGAGTGTGCACAGTGTGCCTGAGATGAGAGACTGAGTCAGGACATGTACACAGTGCACCTGAGGTGAGAATGAATCAGTACAGTGTGCACAATGTACCTGCAGTGAGATACCAAGTATGATCAGTGAGTGTGCACAGTGTACCTGAGGTGAGTGAATGAGTGAGGACAGTGTGCACAGTGTACCTGAGGTGAGAGACTGAGTCAGGACATGTACACAGTGCACTTGAGGTGAGAATGAATCAGTACAGTGTGCACAGTGTACCTGCAGTGAGATACCAAGTATGATCAGTGAGTGTGCACAGTGTACCTGAGGTGAGAGAGTGAGGACAGTGTGTACAGTGCACCTGAGGTGAGAGACTGAGTCAGGACATGTACACAGTGCACCTGAGGTGAGAGAGTGAGGACACTGTGTACAGTGCACCTGAGGTGAGAGACTGAGTCAAGACATTGTGCACAGTGTATTTGAGGTGAGTGACTGAGTGAGGACAGTGTGCTTAAGTGTACCTTAGGTGAGAGAGTGAGTGAGGACATTGTGCACAGTGTACCTGAGGTGCGAGACTGAGTCAGGACAGTGTGCACATTGCAGCTGGTTTGAGAAATTGAGTCAGGACATTGTGCACAGTGTACCTGAGGTGTGAGACTGAGTCAGGACAGTGTGCACAGTGTACCTGGGCTGGGAAACTGACTCACGACAGTGTGCACAGTGTACAATATAATACAAGACAATTTTTATTTTCTTGCAAGTTTACAATGTGGTTGACCGATTGTAGGAAGTGTATTTACTTAGGTAGTTTACAGTGAGGGTTTACAATGATTTGTAGTACAAAGAGAGCCTATATCATTGTTAGGCATTACGGGCAGTCTAAATTTAATAGTTTACTGATTACTTAACACTAGCCTTACAAAACAAAGATTGATAAGGTTGCATTAGTTATACAATAGGTTATACATGTATTAAATATTTGCTATTCAACATTTGCATTAGGTTAAAATATGATAATTTATTGTACTTTGAGCATTTACTTTCGGGGTTCTGAGGTGAGGGGAGTAACACAGTGAGCAATCATATTTTGAGGTGGTGGAGAGTGAATTGGTAGCTTTGTAGGTAATGTTAAGTACTGCATATTTCATTTTGAGTGTGTAGGTGGTTTTTAAGAAGGGTCTTGAATTGATGTACAGACAGGGTTCCTTTGGTATTCAGAATTAGATTTTTGCCACCGAAGTGGCTAATTTATTGTGCACCCCATATCTACTCTGTGGACGGTAGTGCAAGAGCATATGGATACACAAAAGACCTAGGAATTATGCCCCAAAAGGGTTAACAGGTGTACATATGGGTTTTTTATTTAAATATCTACAGTTCACTTATCTGTTACAAGCAAATTTAGGAAATTTGCTTAGTATATCTGGTATCTTATTTTCATTAATAAGATATCTTGACATGTCACATAGGTTATTATACTCTCTGTCTCTGTATTCCTCAATAAGTGGGCAATCAAGCACATAGTGTTCAAGACAGTGACCATATGCCTGATCACATAATTTGCATTTAGTTTGATCATGATCTGTGTGTCTCCCAAACTGCCAGAAGTACTTGTAACCAAGCCTAAGTCTGGCAACTACAACATCAGTCAGTCTGTTCACTGGTAATCAATTCCAAATTTTAGGCCCTTTATGTGTACAGAGTTTTTACATAGTGTGAGATGGAACATCAGGTAGTGATCTGTGCCTTGTGTTATGGCCGTGTGTCCTCTTAATATTTAGTAAAGAGAATCTTGAATGGAGGGTTTATATTTGAATGTAGTGTTTTATGTATGTAGTAGGCACAATAATAGGTATGGATGTTCTTCATGGTGGGTAAGTTTAGACTTTTGAATATTGATGGAGTATGCTGTCTGGAGTGGGAATTTGTTATTCTGACTGCAGCCTTTGCTGGGTAATTAATGGTCTGAGATGATTTATTGTTGTTAAGCCCCATGCACAAATTCCATAGGAGAGATAGGGGTAAAAGAGTGAGTGATACAAGGCAAGGAGAGCTGGTTGTGGGACATAGTACCGTATCTTTGATAGTATGCCTACAGTCTTAGATATTTTTTTGGGAAATCTGTTGTATGTTTTTGTTATTGAAATTCAATTTCAATAACAAAAACGTACAATGGGATTAAGTAAACCATGTCCTAAATGAAACAAGCTGGGAATATATCCTAAACAACAGGGATCTGAACATTTGCCTTGAAAAAACAAATTCTGTGGATCTTGAGATCTGCTCAAGGCACATTCCATTAAGAAAAAGAAAGAGAAGATGTAAACTAGAAAGAGAGAGAGACATTCCCTATACAGATGAAGGCAAAGAGTCACAGAGCTGCTGGGTGGGGTCAATATATCTGAAATACAAAGGGAGGCACTAGTCAATGAAATTGCAAATATCAAACTTAAGCTGAAGGAATCTTATAGGAGACAAGAATCACAGAAAGAACTAAAAGCCATAAAGGAAATTAAAAAGAAAAATACTTCTTCTCTTATGCCAAATCTAAGGGAAAAACAACATCCAGTATTGGGCCCCTGCTTAGGCGGGATGGGACATACACAGATGATAGCTGAAAAATGAGTGAGATACTGAAGTCCCAATATGACTCAGTGTTCACCGAGGCACTGCCCACTCTAAGGGTCAACAATCCAAATTAATTCTTTATGAACGAAACCCAAAATTTGGTCATCCTAAAACTCTCAGATATTCTAACTCCACAAGATTTTGAAGAGGCAATTAATGACATGCCCATGAACTCTGCCCTAGGCCCAGACTCATGGAACTCTGTGTTCATCAAGAATAGCAAGAAGCCCCTATCACATGCCTTCAGCATTTTATGGAGAGGGAGCATGGACACAGGGGTCATCCCACACACACTAAAAACAACAGACATAGCCCCACTCCACAAAGGTGGCAATAAAGCAATTGCAAAGAACTACAGACTGATAGTACTAACATCACATGTCATAAAAATCTTTGAGAGGATTCTAAGAAGCAAGATAGCCAACCACCTAGATACCCATCAACTACACAACCCAGGGCAACATAGGTTTAGAGCAGGTTGCTCCTGCCTGTCCCAGCTACTGGACCACTATGACAAGGTCCTGGATGCTGTAGAGGATAAACAAAATACAGATGTAGTATACACAGACTTTGAAAAAGATTTCGACAAGTGTGACCATGGCGTAATAGCTCACAAAATGCGGGATAAAGGAATAACAGGAAAATTTGGTAGAGGGATCTACAACTTCCTGACAAATAGAACACAAAGAGTAATAGTAAACAGAGTAAAGTCCCAGGCAGCCTTGGTAAAAAGCTCTGTTCCACAAGGCACAGCGCTTGCTCCCATTCTATTCCTCATCCTCATTTCTGACATAGACAGAGATGTAAGCCATAGCTCCGTGTCTTCCTTTGTGGATGACACCCGGATCACCATGGCAGTGACCTCCATCGAAGACACTGCAAGATTCCAAGCGGACATCAACCAAATCTTCAAATGGGCCACTCAAAACAATATGAAATTCAACGACGAGGAATTTCAACTACTCAGATATGGAAAACTTGAAGAAATTAAAAATGTGTCAGGGTATACCACAAATTCTAACCATACAATAGAGCAGAAAAGTAATGTGAAGGTCCTGGGAGTGATAATGTTCGAAGATCTTGCCTTCAAAGACCACAACAACGTATCTACCTCATCCACTAGGAAAATGATAGGATGGATAATGAGAACCTTCAAAACTAGGGATGCCAAGCCCATGATGATTCGCTTCAAATCGCTTGTGCTCTGTAGGCTGGAATACTGCTGTACACTAACAGCCCTCTTCAAGGCTGGTGACATTGCAGACCTGGGGAGTGTTCAAAAAACTTTCATGGCACACATAAGTGTTATAAGGCACCTGAACTACTGGGAACAGTTGAAGGTCCTTGATCTGTATTTCCTCAAATGCAGGCGAGAGAGATACATGATAATATACACTTGGAAGGTCCTGGAGGGATTGGTACCAAACCTGCACACAAAAATCACTTTATATGATAGCAAAAGACTCGGCAGGAGATGCAACATTCCCCCGATGAAAAGCAGGGGTGCCACGAGTACACTGAGAGACAACACAATAAGTGTCCAAGGCCCAAGACTGTTCAGTTGCCTCCCAGCATACTTAAAGGGGATTACCAATAGACCCCTGGCTGTCTCCAAGAACGCACGAGACAGGCACCTATAGTCAGTATCTCACCAACCGGGCTGTGGTTCGTACGTCAGCTTGCATTCGGCCTGCAGTAACAGCCTGGTTGATCAGACCCTGATCCACCATGAGGCCTGGTCTCAGACTGGGCTGCGGGGGCATTGACCCCTGAAACCCACTTCAGGTAAACTCCAGGTATATGTGTCTGAAATTTGAGGCTACTGTCAAGATGGATTCCTAAGAATTTTCCCTCTGTGAGTCTTGTGGCATGTCATCTGTTTATCATTATGTTAAGTGGAACATTTGTAGCTCTGTTTCCAAACTGGGCTTGGGTCAGAGAAGACGTAAGTAGTGTCATCTGCAAATAGTGTGGGTTTGAGTACCTGAGGTGAGAGACCGAGTCTGGACAGTGTGCACAGTGTACCTGAGGTGAGAGACTGAGTCAGGAGACTAAGTATGCACAGTGTACCTGAGGTGAGAGACCGAGTCAGGAGACTAAGTATGCACAGTGTACCTGAGGTGAGAGACCGAGTCAGGAGACTAAGTATGCACAGTGTACCTGAGGTGAGAGACCGAGTCAGGAGACTAAGTATGCACAGTGTACCTGAGGTGAGAGACCGAGTCAGGAGACTAAGTATGCACAGTGTACCTGAGGTGAGAGACTGAGTCAGAACAGTGTGCACAGTGTACCTGAGGTGAGAGACCGAGTCAGAACAGTGTGCACAGTGTACCTGGGGTGAGAGACTGAGTCAGAACAGTGTGCACAGTGTACCTGAGGTGAGAGACTGAGTCAGAACAGTGTGCACAGTGTACCCGAGAAAGTAAACCACTAACCTTATATTTGGTTTAATATAGCAACTTTGTGGTGAATTTCTAGGATTGTTTGTATAGTTTTATTGGTTGTTTCTTGGTGTTAATTGATAGAATGGAAGACTTACTAGTGAAAAGGAAAGAATTTTGGTTGGTTTCAAACTGGAAGTAGTTTGAAGTAGAGCTCAAAGCGACAATTATTTGATTATAGGCAGTTTCCATAAAGAAGGGCAGGATCCTCCCTAGCCCCTACATGTTATTTTCATGTTTTCAGTAGGTCTGCTTCAATTATTGCAGTGGTTATATTTCTGTACTCAGAGAATTTTGGTATTATATAGAGGAAGCTACAGGAGACATACTGAACTGAGGCAAAGTTGTTTTAGTGGCTGGAGTGTTTACAGTGTTTTTCAGCATCTTCATTAATCTGTTCTCCTACTGTATTATTAATGTTCATCCTATATCATCACTAATCTATGCTCATCTATTATCATAATACAGTCCACCACCTCTAGTTCATTCTCATCATTACTCTCTTCTCACCAGGTAGTAAAAGTCACCTACCTAACATAATCAGTGCATAACAAACACTGTTCTAATATTTGTGTTTCAGAGGCAATGTTTTAACCTGAAGAGAGAGTGAATCGACAACATGGAGGCTTCATGTTCTTGGTCATCTCCAGACTTTGGAACTGCACCGTTGTCACTTCTGGTTTCTCCAATAATTTCTGTCTAACAGATCCAGCGGCTTGTGGAAGTTACCCTCTCTTTATTTTGAACTCTGTTTTTAAATTAGAAATTTTTTGAATTTGTAAAATTAGTCAAATTACCTTAAAATAATTGAATGGTTGGTTTCCTGTACATAATTGATAGAACAGTAGGTGTGTTGGCTAAGAACTGGATCAACTTAATTATTAAAATAGGCAAAAATAGGATGCAAAATAGGCCAAATTATTGATGCATATAGTTGTGCCAGAATAATTCTCTTAGTTTTCCATCAGATATTGCATTTGTGGTGTCATAACTTGAGAAAAACATTCTTTACCATTTGAAAATTTGTGACACTCAGCACTTTTAATTTTCGGAGTCACAATAGTAAAGGAGTTAAGGACTTAAATGACTTTTATGACAAACAATAAGATGCAGTACATTAGAGCTTCTTCAAGGAAACAAACGTATCAGTGTTCTGAATGTCTAAAAAAATTTTCACATAAATCATATCTAATACGACACATGAGAGTTCATTCTCAAGAAAAACCATATCAGTGTTCTGAATGTCTAAAAAAGTTTTCACGGAGATCAAATCTAATAGAACACATGAGAGTTCATACAAGAGAAAAACCATATCAGTGTTCTGAATGTCTAAAAGAGTTTTCACAGAGATCAACTCTAATACGACACTTGAGAGTTCATTCTCAAGAAAAACCATATCAGTGTTCTGAATGTCTAAAAGATTTTTCACTGAGATCAAGTCTGATACGACACATGAGAGTTCATTCTCAAGAAAAACCATATCAGTGTTCTGAATGTCTAAAAGAGTTTTTACGGAGATCATACCTAATAGAACACTTGAGAGTTCATTCTCAAGAAAAACCATATCAGTGTTCTGAATGTCTAAAAGAGTTTTCACGGAGATCAAATCTAATGCAACACATGAGAGTTCATTCTCAAGAAAAACCATATCAGTGTTCTGAATGTCTAAAAGAGTTTTCACACAGATCAAATCTAATACGACACATGAGAGTTCATTCACAAGAAAAACCATATCAGTGTTCTGAATGTCTAAAAGACTTTTCACTGAGATCAAGTCTGATACAACACATTAGAGTTCATTCACAAGAAAAACCATATCAGTGTTCTGAATGCCTAAAAGAGTTTTCACAGAGATCAAATCTAATACAACACTTGAGAGTTCATTCAGTAGCAAATTCCTTTTAAGAATGGTTGCCTTGATGCTGGTAATATGCTGTTTATCCAAGGAGTTAAGAGCTATCCCTCATGTTCCTTGGATCAGATATGAATACCCTCTACCCCTTCATATTTTCCAGGGGCTGTATGACCCATACTGATTTAGCACTCATTCTTGAATTTAATTATCATGAGGTAAACTATATTTTTGAGTTACATAACTTTTTTGTTTTGTATCAAAGCAGAATGATTCCCATTTCCTAGGCATTGTATGACCTTTACAGGTTAGTGTTTCCTCAAAAATGAAATAATTCTGGCTTCTTGGATGAATATTTAATCAGACAAACTGTTATTAATTTCACCTGGAAGCTAATATATTCTCCACAAATCATTTTATGAAGCTTTGCAACAACTTAAGTTTTGTCTTGTAGATAATTGTTATGACAATTTATTTTACTGCTCAAGTAATGTACTTGGTGTATTTTATGTCTAGAATTTTGACTTTTCCCACCCACATATTTTTGCTGTTTTAGCAGAAAGTTTTTAAGTTGCATCTTGCAGACACTGGTATTGTTCATATCTTTATATGTTAAGGTGATGATTTACATGCTGAATTTTATGCTTACTGTGGCATGCAAAGAGTACATAATCTTTATTCGGCGCATGTACACACCCTCATTGAAAGGCTATCTCCCCCAACCAGCGAACCAGTACCAAGGATCGGACAATGGGGACCCGTCGTTCGATCAGTACCCAGGTTCAGACAATGAGAAGATGGTTTTGGCAATTGCAGAGGTGTTGTGGGCACCACAGCACCTCTATCTGCCTTTGTCATTTCCATTCTAGAGCTGGTTGAAGCACGGTCTACTTCTGAGGCACAGTGTCTTCTATTCTGCCTTGCTTACCGTGGTGTGCACTAATACCTATTGTGCACTAATACCTATTGTGCACTAATACCTATTGTTGTACATTGTGTATATAGTGTACATAATTCTGTTCTTACTTGGAGAAAAGATAATATAAGTCAAAAGGTTTTCTGCTGTGTTTATTTTGCTCCCTTTATACCCAGGATAACAGGCCTTTGGATTCCTGGGTTGTAATGCTTATAAATATCACTTTCTCCACCCATACTTTTTATTGTTGAAGGAATTTTTTAAGTTTGTTCTTGCCAACAATGTTATTGTCAATTTATATTTTAGGGTGATGTACTTGGACTATTTAAGGGAGGGGTGAGCCTTTTTCCAGTTTCAGGAAATTAGAATTGAAAAATTAAGGAAAAAAAAAATTTCTTAATGAAAAAAAAAAGAAGTACAAAATTCTGGCAACATTTTTCCTCTTCAAGGGGGGGCTCCTTGGCGTGGTGAAGAGGCTCTTGGTCTGAGGAATTAGACCTGTCGGTCTCCTTCCTCAGACCCAACCTAATTACCCCCCAATCCCCCCTTCCCTATCCCATCCTCCCCATCCTCCCCTTTTTTCTTTCCTCCTCCTCCTCCCCACCCCTCCCTTTTGCCCTTCCTCTTTTTGGCCTTTGGGTCTTTTTCCCCACAGGCATGCTAGTTCCTTGGTAGGGGAAGGGGTACAGAAGTCCATCCCATTCCGTTGAGGTTCTTGGCGGTGGCGTAGTTTGCTGTGGAATCTGGATCACCTGGGGATGTCCCAGTCCCTCTCCGGTATCCCGGAGGGTGGCTTTGGGTGTCTTTCGAGCGACGGGTGTATCTCTGGAAGCCACCTTTTGGATTCCGGGGGTGGTGGCCGAAGGAGATATGCTTTGTGGTGGTTATCCGGCCGCCCTCTCTTTTGTCCACCGAGGTGGCTCAGCAGATGTGAGGTTGCTATCCCGGAATGCTGGTTTACTGGCATGAAGGGTAGGGTATGGCACTGGTTCCATGCTGCATCTGCACTACTAGTGGTGCTGAGGTCCTCTTGGGCGCGGAGGGAGATTTCCGGCCCTTTCATTCCTCCTAGGAACTATCCCTCCCTGGTCCCCCCTTTTTTTTATTCTTTTTTTTTATTTTTATTTTCTTTTCTTCTTTCTTTTTTTTCTTAAAAACAAAAAGAAAGAAGTAACCTAACCGTGGAGTCCCAAATCCATGACTCCACTACCCCCAGGCCCCTTATTGTTACCGCACCCTGTTCTGACCTCGCCTTGTCTTTTGGCCACTCTTTGGACACTCCTAAGGCCCCTGTACCTCTTGCTGGTGCCGTTTCATCACCTGCTTCAGGTGCCGAGGTTTCAACTGACTCTTTCGATTTGTCTGACCTCCACTCTCCTTTGACTATGCTTCCGGCCTCTCCCTCTATGGTGCGGCAATTTTCGAATCGCCAGCCCATCCCACGTCAGACCGACTCTGGTCCCACTTCTAAATGCCAACGACAATCTCCTGATGATGTTACTTCGTTGCCTTCCCATTCTACTCAGAAAAGACCGACACGTCATGCACTCCCTCTTCACACTCAGTTTCGGACCACACAATGGACTAAATTCTTTACTTTAAGTCCGGCGTCTTCTACTGGCTATCTTTCCGTCCATAGTATTGGCAAAGCGCTCCTATGCCACATTGGTAGAGATATTTCCTTTCATGCTCTTAAGAGTGGTATGCGCATCATCACAGTCCAGAATTCTACCCAAGCTCATGATCTTTCTCTTCTTTCACATATCAATACTATTCCTATCACTCTCAAAAAACATCATTCCCTCAATTCTTGTAGTGGTACTGTTATTCTGCCCCATACCATAGTCCAACAGAATTTCCAGACATGTGGCAATAACATTCTCGAACAGCTGGAACTCCAAGATCTCCCAATTCTCAAGGTAGACACTTATGTTCTTCCTGCCCGCGGGCGATGTGGCTCGTTTAACTTTTGACAACCGTGAACTCCCATCCTCTGTTTATGTAGCAGGACATCGGTTACAAGTTCGGAAGGTGATCCATACACCGCAACAGTGTAGGAATTGCTGGCAATTTGGCCATCCAGCAAAATATTGCAGATCTATAGCCGAATGCCCGGTCTGTGGTGCCGATGACCATTCTAATACGTCTTGCAGTCGAACTCCCTCTTGCCTTAATTGTCATGAGGCTCACCCTTCGTACTCTTGCAGTTGCCAGGTCTACTTAAATGAGTGGGAAATTCGTTGCCTCAAAGAGGCAGAAGGTCTCCCTTATGCTATGGCAGTTTCTCATCTCTGCCTCCAAGGGAGACTACCCCGTGTTTCTTATTCTCGTATTTCAAAACGCCCCCCCCCACTTCTGGGGTCCCATCTTCTGCAGCCTCCTCTGTGGTTGCCAGTCCCATAGTCACTCCTGTATCTAATTCTTTTGCTGTCCTGGGCTCCTATGTCCCTACTTCAACACCTCAGTCTGTCCTCACTTCTTCGTGTTCTTTCTCACAAACCCCGGTATCGACAAGACCTCATACGACACCTCCTCCCAATCGTCCCTCTACTTCTCAGAGGCCCAGAAAATCCACTTTAACCCCTCCTTCCCTTCATCCACCTCCACATTTTACCTTCCCAGTCTCTGTACCTGGGTCTTCCCCTTCCACTGGCTCTGTTACAAGTGTGGAGGTTCATCCTCCTCCTCCTTGTACTGTGCCTTCCTCCCCTGTCCCCTCCCAAATTTCTTCCTCTTCTGCCACCTCCCAGGTTTCTGCCTCTCCTGTCCCCTCCCACACTTCTCCAGTTCCCTCCACCCTTTCGCCCCCCCCCTACCTTGGTACAGTCCATTACAGTTCTGATCTTTACTCAAACTCCTCCTCCTTCCATCTCCAATATTGTCTCTCATACGACGTCTCTGAACTCCGAAACACTTGAAGAAATCTCTGAATATATTGCAGAGACCAAACCATCAACGGACACTGATCCACCCTCTATTCCTTCTCTTTCCTCTTCTCCATCTAGGTCAGGAGTTGCCGCTATTCAAGTTGAGTGTGATGATACTGAAAAACTTCCTGTAACAACAGAAGCAAGGCTGTGCAATTCAGCCATCTTGCAAAATCCCTTGGCACACATGAAGGGACTCAGTGTACAGGGAGCCTGTGACTTGGTTCAGTTACTCCAAAAATTTCCAGATTTGTTTGGGGATGTACCCAAAGTAAGTAAATTGCCTCCCCATGATGTGGATGTCGGGGAAGCTGTTTCAATAAAGCAGGCTCCTTACCACATGAACCCAACAAAACTTCACATGGAGGAAGAAGTGAAATTCCTCCTTCAAAACCAGTTTGTAGTGCCTAGCGAGAGTCAGTGGGCATCTCTATGCCTGATGGTTCCCAAACCTGATGGATCTATGCGTATGTGCACTGACTATTGCAGAGTAAATGAAGTAACGAAGGCTGACTGTTACCCTTTGCCACGTATGGATGATGTGATTGATGCTGTGGGAGGGGCAAAGTTTGTGAGCAAACTGGATTTAAAGGTTATTATCAGATACCCCTCACCCAGCGAGCCAAGGAAATTTCAGCCTTCGTCACTCCAGATGGGTTATTTCAATATAATGTTCTTCCTTTTGGGTTAAAAAATGCTCCTGCCACCTTCCAGCACCATATAAATACTGTCATAAGGGGGTTGGATGGTGTATGGGCCTATCTAGATGATATTGTGGTATTCAGTAACCAGTGGGAAACTCACTTGGTAAGATTACAAAAGTTGTTTGAACGTCTAGCCCAAGCCAAACCAACCATCAATCTGAGCAAAAGTGAGTTTGGCCAAGCCAGTGTACAATTCTTAGGATATGTAGTTGGTCAGGGTAAAGTTGCCCCAATTAATGCTAAGGTGGAGGCCATTATAAATTTTCCTAGACCACAGAATCGGAAGGCAGTGATGAGGTTCCTGGGCATGGTGGGTTATTACAGATGGTTCTGCCCCAACCTCTCCCAGGTAACATCACCACTGACAACTTCGACCAGTCCCAAAGTTCAATTCAGCTGGGACAGCAAGTGTGACAGGGCTTTTGAAAATGTGAAAATGTTATTAGGGAATGGTCCTATCTTGAAAAGTCCTGAGTTTGAATGCCCCTTCTCTCTACAAGTGGATGCTAGTGATGTAGGGGTAGGTGCAGTGTTGTTGCTGGGTGATGAGAGAGAGAGCCTTCAGCCAGTTTGTTACCATTCAGCCAAATTAAAAAAGCATCAATGTGGTTATGCCACTGTAGAGAAGGAGGCTTTGGCTATGGTGTTGGCTGTGCAGAAATTTGAAGTTTATATCAGTGCTTCCCCACATCCTGTAATAGTGTATAGTGACCATAACCCTCTGAGGTTTTTGCAAAGAATGAGAAACCACAATCAAAGACTCTTAAGATGGGCTTTGTTCCTACAGCCTTTTAATTTGGAAGTTAAATATATAAAAGGCTCAGAGAATGTGGTTGCTGATGCTCTCTCTAGATGTTTCATGTAGATGCATGGTGCGTACTTTGTACATAGTGTTTGTCATGTGCTGACCTTGTTGTTTTTGCAGTGGCGAACTCTCGGCGAGCCTGAGTACTCTCTACCAGCCATCTGACTGTGAAGGAGTCAAGTCGGAGCCAAAAGTGTGACAAGAGTCAGTGTGTACGTAAATGTGAGTTGAGGCAGTGGTTGACAACCTTCGGTAACATGTGACGTTCAGGAAGGTATGTGATGTGTCTTGGTGTGCTCTATATACAAAATGGCCTGACGATTTGCCTTTGTGGTCCCTTGGACTCCTTCATGTTCTATGTCAGCCTCCTCTTCATAAGTTTGGAGGATCTGTGTGGAGTGGGACCTTGGAAGATGGGCTTGAGTGCCTGACCATGTTAAGGATCGTGAGTGTTGACTGGAAGTCTCACTGTTTGGTTCGGCCACCAAGTGAGAGACACCTTGACATGTTTTGTGAAGTTTCCTGCCTGGTGTACACCTGACTGCTCTGGGTTTGGCTCTACTCTCGTCTCCTGATCAGGAAGATGCCACCCTGGAGTACCAGTTGCTTGCTGGATTACCGTAGCAGAGGCACAGGCCTGTTGGTGTAGGCTTTCACAGTGGACATTGTGTGCAATTCTTGCATTGTAATGTGTATTGTTTTTTAAAAGCCGCTAAAATTGTAAATAGTTACACCCTTGAGTATATGGGTATGGTTAAAATGCCTTTCTAAAAAATTCTGCAATCTGTTGTAAATAACAGTAAAGTTATTACTGTAAATAACAGTAAAGTGAAGAGTAGTTATGGTGCTGGGAAATATGTAGCATTTCTAGTAGTCTTGCTTACCACCTTCAGACTTAAGCAATATACTTTTTACTAGCCGTATCCTGAGGGACACAGCTAGCTTTTGTGAGACTTCATCTGGAGGTGGGGGTGTTATGGGGCTATAGGACACAACATGTACAGTGGACCCCCGCATAACGATTACCTCCGAATGCGACCAATTATGTAAGTGTATTTATGTAAGTGCGTTTGTACGTGTATGTTTGGGGGTCTGAAATGGACTAATCTACTTCACAATATTTCTTATGGGAACAAATTCGGTCAGTACTGGCACCTGAACATACTTCTGGATTGAAAAAATATCGTTAACCGGGGGTCCACTGTATTTATAAGTAACAGTTACTCTGGAATACCTAATTATATTGAATTGATGGGGACTTTGCTCTAAATGTCATAAGGGCTGATGACCCTTAGGACTGAGAGGCAGCTGGGTCAAGCCTTTTTTCTCAATATAATAGGTTATACTATAGACATACACACACAATTTAAACAAGTAGTTTATAAAGTTGTATTTCTTTTGTAACAGTAAAATAAGGTATAGTAGAATTGTGGTAACAAGAGAACTGTGCTTGGCAACAGTCTTTTGTTTTGGTGGGAGGAGTTTAGCTAGGCTCCTCCCTCTCCCCTTCTCTCTCTCTCTCTCTTCTCTTGTTGACATGGAGGTGGCAGGATCTCTGGGTCCTTCTTTCTATCTTTTGGGGCATTATGTGTGATCCAGGGGCGAGTTTTATAACTTAAGTTGTGGTCACCATACCCAGGGTGACTAAAGTGTGTCAAAACACTGGTTAGCCCAGAGTTAGTCAAGAGAGAAGGACAAAATTGTTGAGATACACCATGTGGGAGAACAGCTATGGAGTGTGTAGATCTTTGTTTTGAAAATGTAAGGCTGTAATTGTATCTTCTGTACATATCTATTTAGAATACAGCTATATTTTTATAGTAGTAGTTTACATAACCTGTGAAGAGGGCTGGTGAAAGGATATCAGAGACACTCAAGATGATCAGCCATGATGTAAGTATTACCCCTAGACTGATAAGGCCATTAAGTAAAAAGCTACCCCACACTAGAACATGTAGTGAGAACCTTACTATCAAAGTAATAAGGGACATACCAACATAACATGCCACCTCCCAGGTTTCTGCCTCTCCTGTCCCCTCCCACACTTCTCCAGTTCCCTCTACCCTTTCGCCCCCACCTACCTTGGTACAGTCCATTACAGTTCTAATCTTTACTCAAACTCCTCCTCCTTCCATCTCCAATATTGTCTCTCATACGACGTCTCTGAACTCCGAAACACTTGAAGCAATCTCTGAATATATTGCAGAGACCAAACCATCAACGGACACTTATCCACCCTCTATTCCTTCTCTTTCCTCTTCTCCATCTGCGCAACTCCTTTCTTCACAGCACACCATTCCTTCGCTGCTTGAACGTTTTCCTTTACCACCGCATATGGACTTTTCTAACCCCCCTAGTCTGTAGGTACCCTTACCTGTGGATATCAGGTATCTTCATCGTTGCCAATCATGGCCTATTTACAGTGGAATATACGCGGCCTCAGGGGTAATTGGGGTGAGCTTCAGATGTTGCTCTCCCAGTTTTCCCCTGTTGGTGTTTGCTTACAGGAACCAAAATTACACTCTGCTATTATCTATCCCACCTCAGGCTATAATTTATTGTATTCTTCAGATCCTTTTCCTGATGGGACCTTTAATGAAAGTGCCCTTCTTCTATGCACTGATATTCCGCACCATCACCTATTTGTTCGTACTTCGCTGCATTACACAGCAGCCCGTATCCACTTGCATAGGTGGTATACACTCTGTTCTTTGTATCTCTCTCCTTCTCAGGCATTATCTATCCTGGATATTGCCTTTCTTGTTTCGTTATTACCGCCGCCACTTCTGTTACTTGGCAATTTTAATGCCCATCATTTCCTCTGGGGGGTCTCACTGTGATTCCTGTGGCATTCAGTTAGAGGCTTTTCTTGCTACCCACCCCCTCCGTGTTTTAAATACAGGTACTCACACCCATTTTGATCTTCGGACTCATACTCTCTCTTGCATCGATCTTTCAGTCTGCTCTTCCTCCTCCACATTAGACTTCACCTGGTCTGTTCTCCTGGGTTTACATGACAGCGATCATTTCCCAATCATTCTTACTTCCCCTTCACATTCACCACCTCTTTGTAACCCATGCTGGCAATTTGATCAGGCAAATTGGAACCTTTACTCATGACTAACTGTTTTGAGTGAGGTTCCTTCTTCGTCCTCTATTGATGAGCGTTTGCACCTCTTCTCTGCCTTCAGGCAGGCATTCTCAGAAATGTGTGCCTTGGTGGTCTCCTGCTTGTGCTCATGCAGTACGTTTGAGACGCACTGTGTGGGGCAGGTACTGGTACAATAGAACCACGGAGAGACTACTTGATTTTAAGCAGAAGCATGCAATTGCTCGCCGTGTCATCCGTGATGCTCAACACACATGCTGGCGAGATCATGTCTCCACCATCACCTCTGCTTTCTCTATGAGTGCAGTCTGGAAAAAAGTACGAAAACTGAGTGGTAAATATTCTCCTGACCCGGCTCCTGTTCTGCGGGTTCCTGGTGTTGATATAGCAAACCCACTAGATGTTGCCAATGAAATTGGCAATCATCTGGTCCATATTTCTCAGGGGCTCCATCTATGCCCCTCGTTTCTTTCCTCAAAGTCTGCCAGAGAGTTAGCACCTTTGGACTTTTCTTCTCTCAGAGAAGAACAGTATAATGTGCCTTTTACACTTCAGGAACTGGACGCAACACTCTCAGCTTGCCGATCATCGGCAGCTGGGCCCAGCGACATTCATATTCGTATGCTACAATATTTACATCAGTCAGCCTTGCAGTCCTATTATGCCTTTTCATTCTTATTTGGTCACAAGGAGTTCTTCTACAGCTGTGAAAATCTGCCATTGTTCTCCCTTACCGCAAACTGGGCACTACCGGACATGAAGCCTCCCACTATCGTCCCATTGCTCTTACCAGTGCAGTTTGCAAAGTGATGGAACACCTGGTAAATAGATGTTTAGTGTGGTATTTAGAGACACACAATAGTCTCTCCACTCGTCAATATGGCTTGCAAAGTGATGGAACACCTGGTAAATAGATGTTTAGTGTGGTATTTAGAGACACACAACAGTCTCTCCACTCGTCAATATGGCTTTCGTAAGGGCCGTTCTACCATAGACCCCTTACTATGCTTGGATACGTATGTTCATAATGCCTTTGCGAATAACCACTCAGTTATTGCCATATTTTTTGACCTTGAGAAGGCATATGACACAACTTGGAGGTATAATATTTTGGCCCAAGCCCACTTCTTATGCCTCTGTGGCAATCTACCATACTTCCTTAAGAACTTTTTAACTAAAAGACATTTCCATGCTCGGGTTAATAATGTGCTCCCCCCCGGACTTTATCCAAGCTGAAGGTGTCCCCCAGGGATGTGTTCTGAGCACAACACTTTTTCTCCATGCTATAAATGACTTGGCCACTAGTCTTCCATCGAATATTTGGTCATCACTCTATGCTGATGACTTTGCTATTGCCTGTGCAGGCACTGACTGTCACTTCATTACAGTTTCTCTCCAGCATGCAGTCGACCGTGTTTTCAATTGGGCCACCACACATGGGTTTAAATTTTCCAGTACCAAAACTCACCAAATTACTTTCACTAGACGCTCTGTCATCTCCAATCATCCTTTGTATCTCTATGGCTCCCGTATCCCTGAACATGATACAGTCAGGTTTCTAGGCCTCTTTGACTGTAGGTTATCCTGGAAACCTCACATTACCTATCTGAAGATAACTTGTCACAGCTGGCTGAACCTTCTTAAAACCCTTGCTCATCTTTCATGAGCTGATCGTCGAACTCTCCTTCGCCTACATTCCACCCTCATTTTATCGAAACTTGATTATGGTGACCAGATCTATTCAGCGGCCTCTCCTGCTACTCTCTCTAGCCTTAACCCCATTCATCACCAAGGATTACGTTTATGCCTTGGTGCGTTTCTCTCTTCCCCTGTTGAGACGCTTCTATGCAGAAGTGAATGTTCCATCCTTATCCGATCGCCATAATGCCCATTGCCTTCGCTACTATGTATGCTCTCATGATCTCCGCAATCCTTCCATTTATAGAATGGTCACCGATATTAGTAGACATTATTTGTTCACCACCCCTGTTTGCTCCATCCCTTCTCTCTTCGCCTACATTCGCTCTTGTCTTCTCTTCAATTACCACCTTTCTATGTTCATGTTGCATCTCACTTTTCCCTACCTCCCTGGGAAGTTCCAGCTGTTTGAGTCTGTTCTTTCTCACTCCCTTGCTCGAAAGCCCAACTGTCTATGGTAACTTCCCACTCTCTTTTTCTTGACCACTTCCACTCTCATTCTCATGCCATTGCAGTGTACAAAGATGACTATAAGTCTTCTGACGGCGTAGGATTCACAGCAGTGTTTCCGGCCAGCATCTTATGAGGGCATTTGCTATCTTCGGCTAGTATTTTTACTGGTGAATTGTATGCCATTCTTGCAGCACTTACCCATATTGCATCTCTGCCTGTGTCATCATTTGTGGTTGTCTCAGACTCCCTTAGTGCTTAACGGGCTATACAGAAATTTGATACACCTCACCCCTTAGTCCTCCGTATCCAACTTTGGCTACGCCGTATCTCTGCCAAGCATAAAGATATTGTTTTTTGTTGGGTCCCTGGTCATGTTGACATACAGGGCAATGAACAGGCAGACACTGCTGCACGGTCAGCAGTACATGACCTACCAGTTTCATATAGAGGTGTTCCATTTACGGACTATTTTGCTGCAATAGCTACCCACCTTCACACCCGTTGGCAACAATGTTGGTCTACTCTACTCGGTAGCAAACTTCATTCTATTAAACCGAGTATAGGTTACTGGCCGTCTTCTTGTCACCAGTGTTGAAGTTGGGAGACTACTCTCTCCCATCTTCGCATTGGCCATACTCGTCTCACTAATGGATATCTCATGGAGAGGCGCCCTGCTCCTCTCTGTGAGAATTGTCAGGTTCCATTATCAGTCAGCCACATTCTGTTAGACTGCCCACTTTATCAACGAGCACGCAGAATTTACCTCCAACGTCATCTTCGCTCCACTGCTCTCTCTTTACCTTCCCTTCTCGCTGATGGACCCACCTTTCATCCGGACTCTCTCATTGACTTTTTAACAACAACTGACTTCACAAACTCTGATGATATCTTCAGCTCTTTCTACCTCAATCTCTTGCTACCCTCTACCCACGCACTATCCCCTGCCCCGCTGTTATCTGTAACCCACTGATCATCCCTTCCCCCTTCTACTGCCCAATACCCTCGCTTCCTTCCCTACTCTGCAGCACTGTATAGCCCTTGCTTGTTTCTATCGTATTTCTAAGTATGTTTTTCATTAAATGTATTTTTTTTTGTTGTTGCTGTCAGCAAAAATACATGTTGGCAGTGTTTTATTTTTCCTCCCAAAATTACGATTTTTATGATTGTTTCATTGTAAATACTCTACATGACTAGAATGTGGCTAGAATGTGGAGTGCAGTCAGTGTATGCTTTAGTAGCCGTCAGGCTGTCAACAAGCAAGGAGGGTGTAACACACTCAGATTTGGCGTATGGTAACTGTAGTTTCACACCAAAGAAAATAAAAAATAAATCAGAAATAAGTTATTAACACTGTAATACCCCTCCTGTGATAAATATTAACAGGATTGTCATGACTTTTACAGATGTTATTGAAGAATGATGGTTCTACAAACACCCATTGAGAATTTGTGATACTGTTACAGCTTTGCTTTTTAATGATTTTTTGTACATAAAACAATAAAAACAAAATTACTAACTTCAACATTCTTTTTTACGGAATCTACTGACATCACTGAACTTTACTGGTTCATTATTAATCTAGTCTTTATCTTTCATCTGATGTGAACTAGAGCATTGTACATCTTGCCAATTTAGTAGACAGAGGAAAGTCCTAGGACCCATAAAATTGTGCAAAAATAATTTTTTCTAACTTGAAGGCTAAAACAGTCAAAACAAACACAGCCTATATGTTTTTTTTAAGCTGCTTAATCCACTGTCACAATCCCATTGAAATATGATAAAAAAAAAGAAGTTGGTGATTTTTCTCGCCCCTCCCTTAATAATAGTGCAAAAGTTGACATTTTCCACCCATGTAGTTTATTAATGTGATCTCACCTTATCTAACTTTAATACATTTCTCTATGTACTTATTTTAAAGTAGAATTTTAATGTCTTAAAAAATTAATATGTAAATTATAGTGCTTTGTTTCTTTTTTAATTTAGTTCTATATTTTTTATTATTAATATTATGAGTTATTAACCCTTAAACTGTCCAAACATAGATCTATGTTTTTTCAACATTTGAAAGTATGTAAAAAAGTAGATCTTTTTTTTTTTTTACATTTGAAAATGTGTAAAAAAAAAACTTTGATCTACCTTTATATTATATATATATATATATATATATATATATATATATATATATATATATATATATATATATATATATATATATATATGCAAAACAACCACTCTGAAAGAATAGAGAAATTCCAAGCGCTTTCGTGACTACTCACATTATCAAGGAACTATGAAAGTGAAGCATCCAAGGAAGCTATATTAGGGGTCCGGCCAGCACCTCACTATCAGATCCCACAACGGTTAAACACGTGACGCGCGGCGAGCCAACTTGGATAGGTCCTTTGCACAACTCACCCCCAAGCTATTCTACCCAAGAAAATTTAAAAATTATTTGTCCATTGTATTATTAAATTCTTCCCAAATTCTATTAATTATAAATGGATCTAATTTATATAAACCAAAGGAAATATTCATATTATTGTCAAAACTGCTTTTTATGAAACAAGATTCAATTATATTCCTGTCGACCATGGACTTGCTTGATACTACTTTCTCAACTTTTTGAAAATCAATTGGATGGTTAAAATCTCTTACATGAATAAATAGAGCATTGGAATCTTGTCCAGTTCTAATGCTATATTTATGTTGTTTTAATCTTAGTTCGAGATTTTTACCAGTTTGACCGTAATAAACTTTATCGCAAATTTTACAAGGAATCTTATAGACACATCCATCAGCATTTTGGGGGGAATTCTTTATCAAAAGTTTTTTTACTGTATCAAGATTTTTGAATGCAACTTTAATATTAAAAGTCTTAAGAAGAGAAGGCATATCAACCAAGTTTTCATGGTAAGGGAGAACCAACATATTTTTAGTTGAATAAGGCTGGTTGCCCCTTTTTGGATTATAAAAAGTGTTTCTAGCAACTTCAAAAGATTTATCAATTACATTTCTTGGGTATTTTAAATCATTACCTATTTCATAAATTTTGGATATTTCCTCATCTATGAACTCAGGACTACAAATCCGTAAAGCTCTCAAAAACATTGATGAGAAAACAGACAGTTTGACTCTATCTTGATGCGAGGAATAATAGTGGACATAGGAACAGTTATTTGTAGGTTTTCTGTAAATTTTAAATTTGAATTCATTATTACCCTTAATAATTAAAACATCTAGAAAAGGCAATGAGTTATTTTCTTCAAACTCAACAGTAAGGTTTATAGAATGGGCTAAGCTATTTAATTTTCAATTAAAATGTCTAATTTTCTTTAATTGAAAATAGTGATTGGACAAAGCATGCTAATAACAATTTTGTAATTAACTTATCAGATGAAATTTTAGACAAACATACAACTGCTGCTCTAGGTTTTGGCCTAAGTTTTGCAACTTCAAAAAAACTTAATAATGTTGAAATTGCAAAAGCCTTTTGTAACTTTGAAAAATTTTCTGATTTATCCTCTGATGAAATTAATATTAGTAAAGGAATGGTATATAGCTCTATGTTAAAACCAAACATTCCCAATTGCCCTCAAAGATTCTTTAAGTCTTATGATACACTTAATAACAATAAAAATTTGCGCCTTACTAAAGCAGACAAAATAAATGCAATAGTAATTATGAAAGAAAATGATTACCAAGAAAAAATGAATAATCTCTTAGATGATACTGAAACCTATTCTAAACTTAGGAAAAATCCCATAGAAACCGTTAACAGCAATTTCAATAAAACAATAAAACTTCTACTGAAAGGCAAAGATGAATTAGTCAAACAATTTACTTCCACTAATCCATCTTTACCTTACATGTATGGACTAATAAAAACACACAAACCAGGGAATCCAGTCAGACCAATTATTAGCTCCATAGGATCAGTTTCATATAAATTATCCAAATGGCTTGTTGATATTTTGAGCCCTATTGTTGGCAAA
This sequence comes from Cherax quadricarinatus, assembly GCF_038502225.1. NCBI lineage: Eukaryota > Metazoa > Arthropoda > Malacostraca > Decapoda > Parastacidae > Cherax > Cherax quadricarinatus. The sequence goes on from NC_091338.1 coordinate 28,715,783, forward strand.
ATTTCTAACTTTAATGCTAAAAACAACATAGACTTGGTTGATAAATTAAGCTCCTTGACTGACTTAAATGATTTTAACATGGTTAGTTTTGATGTTAATTCCTTGTTTACGAAAGTTCCTGTTGATGATTTATTTAAGTTTCTTATCTGAAGAACTCGTTAACTACGATTTACCATTGCCAGTTCCTACTATCATTAAACTTATTAAACTTTGCATTGTTGATGCAAAATTTGTATTTAATGATAAGTTTTACACTCAGAAGTTTGGTATGGCAATGGGAAATCCTCTTTCACCTGTTCTTAGTAACCTATACATGGAATTTTTTGAAACAAGGTTGCTTAACACAATCCTCCCTAATAGAGCTAAATGGTTCAGATATGTTGATGATATTTTGTGTCTTATGCCCAAAAATGTAGATATACACCATTTTCTTGGAAAATTAAATAGCTTAGCCCATTCTATAAACTTTACTGTTGAGTTTGAAGAAAATAACTCATTGCCTTTTCTAGATGTTTTAATTATTAAGGGTAATAATGAATTCAAATTTAAAATTTACAGAAAACCTACAAATAACTGTTCCTATGTCCACTATTATTCCTCGCATCAAGATAGAGTCAAACTGTTTGTTTTCTCATCAATGTTTTTGAGAGCTTTACGAATTTGTAGTCCTGAGTTCATAGATGAGGAAATATCCAAAATTTATGAAATAGGTAATGATTTAAAATACCCAAGAAATGTAATTGATAAATCTTTTGAAGTTGCTAGAAACACTTTTTATAATCCAAAAAGGGGCAACCAGCCTTATTCAACTAAAAATATGTTGGTTCTCCCTTACCATGAAAACTTGGTTGATATGCCTTCTCTTCTTAAGACTTTTAATATTAAAGTTGTATTCAAAAATCTTGATACAGTAAAAAAACTTTTGATAAAGAATTCCCCCCAAAATGCTGATGGATGTGTCTATAAGATTCCTTGTAAAATTTGCGATAAAGTTTATTACGGTCAAACTGGTAAAAATCTCGAACTAAGATTAAAACAACATAAATATAGCATTAGAACTGGACAAGATTCCAATGCTCTATTTATTCATGTAAGAGATTTTAACCATCCAATTGATTTTCAAAAAGTTGAGAAAGTAGTATCAAGCAAGTCCATGGTCGACAGGAATATAATTGAATCTTGTTTCATAAAAAGCAGTTTTGACAATAATATGAATATTTCCTTTGGTTTATATAAATTAGATCCATTTATAATTAATAGAATTTGGGAAGAATTTAATAATACACTGGACAAATAATTTTTAAATTTTCTTGGGTAGAATAGCTTGGGGGTGAGTTGTGCAAAGGACCTATCCAAGTTGGCTCGCCGCACGTCACGTGTTTAACCGTTGTGGGATCTGATAGTGAGGTGCTGGCCGGACCCCTTATATAGCTTCCTTGGATGCTTCACTTTCATAGTTACTTGATAATGTGAGTAGTCACGAAAGCGCTTGGAATTTCTCTATTCTTTCAGAGTGGTTGTTCACTGTGATCTTATTGCATATATATATATATATATATATATATATATATATATATATATATATATATATATATATATATATATATATATATATATATATATATATATATTTATATATATATGTTTGAAAATATGTAAAAAATGTAGATCTGCTTGGACAGTTTAAGGGTTAACTCAGGAAATCATAATGACACGATTGCGTTAGAACCTGCGTTCAGAGAATCTGGAGTTTTGAAACTCTGATCACGGGTTCGAACCCCGCCCGTAGTATGGTTTGTTTTTATGACTTATTATATGAACACACTGGCTCTCTCTCACCCAGGTAAGGTGACCTGAAAAAGAAAAAACTCTTCTGCCATCATATACTCCATTACTATCTTGCCAAACAAGTGCTGTTACTACAGCTGTAAACTATAAAGTATCCCCACAGCCTGGTTGATCAGGCCCTAAGCCACCATGAGGCCTGGTCATAGACTGGGCCACAGGGGCATTGTCCCTTGAAACCCATTCCAGGTATTCCCCTCTTTCAGAGTTGAGGCACAGTACATCACACCTCCAGGACTCAAGTCCAGCTAACTGGTTTCCCTGAATCTCTTCATAAATTTTAATTTGCTTACACTCCAACAGTATATCAAGTCATAAAAACCACTTGCTTCCATTCACTTGTATTTAACCTGCTCAAACACACTTGCTGGATGTTCAGGCCGCTACCCTGACTCCACCATTCCTCCACTACTGGTTATAAACCCTCCAAGTCATCGTATTTTGTTCCCTCCTTTCTAAATATCCAAACAACCTCCACAAACCCTCCTCATCCCTCTAGAAAATGCTTTAATAATCCTACACCCGATCTTCAAACTGTGAATTCTCTTCATAAAATTTACACCATACATTCCCCTCAGACACAACATTTCCTCCAACCTCTTCCTTGCTGTAACATTCACCATTCATGCTTCACACCCATATAACAGAGTTGGTATCACAATATTATTATTCACTTTTTATGCTTCCATGGATAACAATCTTTGTCTCCAAAGACATTTTAATGCACCACTCTCCTTTTTCCCTTCATCAGTTCTATTGCTCACCTCGTATTTCTTAGACCCATCCGCTGACAAGTCCACTCTCAGTATCTGAATACATTTACCTCTTCAAGGAAGGGAAGGGGGGGCTCGTTGCAGTGGCAAAAACGCTTTTGGATTGTGGAATTGGACCTTTGTTCTTCCTCCAACCAAACCTAATTGCTCCCCACTCACCCCATTCTTCCCATCCCTCCCCCTCTCCTTCCTTTCCCACTTTTGGAGTTTGGGGTCCTCCCCTCATTTCATTAAGGTCATTAGTGGTGGTGGTTGCTGTAGAATCTGGATCACCTTGGTATGTGCTGATCCACCCTCTGGAGTCCTGGAGGGTGGTTTTTAATGTCCTGTGGATGATGAGTTTTCCTCTGGAGGCTACCTGTTGGTTCCAGGGAGTGGTGGGCAAAGAGGGTATGCCTTGCAGTAGTTTTCCGACCACCTATTTTTTTGTCCAGCGAGGTTATTATTCTGGATTGCTGGTTTACCAGCATGAAGGGTAGGGTGGGGCATATGTTCCATGCTGCATTTGCACTACCGTTCATACAGAGGGTCGAGAATGTGAATGAGAAGTAAGTAGAATAGAAAAATGATTGCTGTCATGTTTATCAGGGAGCACAGACCAGATAAATTAGAGTGCAGTTTAAGAGGAGCAAATTGAGAGATCTGTGCAAGAGAGAGTTTGAGTGTGAGGTTCAAAATGAGTTGAAGTACCTGTATTTAAAACATGAAGAGGAAGAGAATTGAGAAGAGCCTCTTAACTGATCTCTATGAGAGTCACAGTGAGACCCTCCCCAGAGGAAATGATGAGCATTAAAATCTAATGAGAGGAAAAGGGAGGTTGGAAAGAAATCAGAAATGCGACATCACGAATAGATAATGGCTGAGAAGGAGAAAGATATAAAGAGCAGACTGTATACTACTTGTCCAAGTGGATATGGGCTGCAGTGTAATGCGGCTAAGTATGAAAAACAACCTGAGAATATGGTATATCATGGCACAAAGGAAGTGCACTTTCATTGAAAGTCCCATCAGGAAAAGGATGGAGGAGTGCAATTTTGGTTCTTGGAGACACAAACAGGGGAACATAGAGAAATCAACATTTGATTACCCCTGAAGCCTTGAATATTCCACCATAAATAAGCCATGATCGACTAACGGAATGTGACAGTAACATTCTGAAGTCCTCTTCAAGGGGGTTCCTTGAAGTGGTAAAGAGGCTTTTGGTCTAATGAATTGGACCCATTGGTCTTCTTCCTCTGACAACCTAATTACCCTCAATCCTGTTCCATGCCACATCCTACCCATCCCTCCTCCTTTCCTCTTCCTTTCCCTCTTCTCCCTTTTCTACTTTCGGCCTTTGGGGTCCTCCCCTCAGGAATTCTAGCTCCTAAGTTGGAGACAGGTATCATTGTCCATCTCATTCCATTGAGGTTCTTCATGGTGGTGTAATTTTTCTATCTAATCTGGTATCACTAGGGGATGTCCCAATGCCTCACTGGTCTCCTGGGTGGTGGCTTGTGATGTAGTTTTGGTGATGGGTGTATCTCTGGAGGCTCCCTGTTGGATTCCAGGTGGTAGCCAATAGAGATATGCCTTTTGGTGGGATTCGGACTGTGCTCCCTTTTGTCCATCAATGTGGCTCAGTAGATGTGTCGTTCTTTTCTTGGATTGCCAATTTACTGGCATAAAAGGTGGTATATGGTATAGGCTCCATGCCACATCTGCACTACTAGCCACACTGAGGCCCTCTTGGGTGTAGGGGGAGAGAATCGTGATTCTTTCATTCCTCCTTAGAGCTACCCCTAAACATTCCCCCCCTTTTTTTCAAACAGAAGACAAGTGACCTAACATGGAGTCCCACATCTATAATACTTCTCCCAGACCCCTTTCTGCTGTGGTGCCCTCTTCCAACCCTGCAACATTAACCCTTAAACTGTCCAAACGTGTATATGTTCGCCTGCGCTCGGAATATTTTGAAAAATAAAAAAATCATTTTCTTTTTTAAATTGAAGAGTGCATTTTTATAAATGTTATAGGATAAAAAAATTTTAGGGTCAGTGCTTACTGATATATAAGCATGCGAAGTTGAGGTGTGATGAGGTGTCGGCAACATGGAGCACTGCCGCTTGCAGAAATAATAAACATTTATCATTTTTTCCAATTCTTTTCTATTTTTTGTTGTTTTCATGTTATGATAATAAAGTTTTGTTGCAGATCTTTTGATTTCATAGCCTATTCTTGTTGAGACACAAATGTTTGGTACTGAATTAGTAAACATACTGTTACAAACACACATGTTCACACTGATAAATAAATTTGTACACCTGGTTCAATCACATACTATTGTTTACATATATATACAAGGTATTTACAAGTCCCATTTATGTTTCAAGAAGTCCACCACTGTATGATACTCCAAGAAGCATGGATTCATACAGAGTGTCACCCCACATTGCTGGCACATGTATCGTGTGTCTTTCCGTACTCGGGGTCGCTGTTTAGTGTAAGCACACACAACACACTTTTTCTGAGAGTACTTCTTCTTTGGAGTAGATGGTAATGTTACCAGGCAGTGACAGTTAGGGATTATTTGGTTGGGCACTTCTCCCTCTTCTTGTGGAGTGACAGGTCGCTGTTGTGGGGTGACAGGTCGCTGTGGAGTGACAGGTATAGGTGTGGTACCATACTTTCTCACTATCTGTTTGATGACATTGAGGGTGAATTCTGCACATCGTTGTTGCTTCCCAATCTTTATTTCATGTATGTTGAAGGCATTGAGCATTTCAATGTCTACAAGGTGGAAAAACACTTTTTTATACCACTTGCGATTCTTACGCACACAGTCAACAAACCCTATCATCATGTCACATTTGTCAACCAGTCGCATATTGTTTGTATAGTCGATGACAGCAGCTGACTTTACAATAGGTTCATTGTTGAACCTGCTCAGTTTGTACCATCTCATTCCTGTGGATTGTTGACAGCAACATCACGTCCCGTTTGTCATGCCACGCCAGTGCCATGATGTCATTGGCATGAAGTGCTTCCACTAGACTTCCTCCAGTGAACTGTGGCATGTGTTTACTTATCACTGTTCCACATACACCTACCATCTGACTTATGACCAAGCTTGGTTCCGACCAACCGGTCATAAGTCAAAAGAACCTTTGAAAATTGCTGACATACTGAGTAGGGCATAATGTCAAACCTTTCCTATATAAACTACCTACATAATACTGTAATGTAATGTACAATCATTATTTCATTCTTTTTACCATAATTTACTTTTATTGTTATATTTTAATTATTTATGTACTGTATATAATGTATACATGGTAGTGAACTGTATTGTAAATTTTACATCGCATACAGCATCATATGTTACTGTTATCTTTATGTATTGTTGACACAGTGGAATGGGAGAATACCACTGGTAGTGTCATCCAGCCAGAATGTTGTGTAACCTATACCCTAAGTAAAGAGAAACAACTCTGGAACATGTGTAATTCATAGCTGACTGGCTGGCTGGCCAGGTGGGTTGGTGGGTGGCTGGGTGGGTGAGTGGGTGGCCGGGTGGGTGGATGGCTGACTGAATGTGGCTGTCTCTCTCTCTGTATCTCTCTCTCTCTCTCTCTCTCTCTCACAGGCACACTTAAGTAAAGTTATCATACATAGTATAAATTACCTAGGATAACCCAAAAAATCCAGACAAAGTGCTATACAGTGGATCTGTGCTCCAGTGCCCTAAATTAATAATAATAATAATTATTATTATTATTATTACAATAATACATATGTACTAATATTAATAATATTATTAAACTATAATAAGATCATCATGTCCACCCGTTACTTACCTTAAAATATCTGTAGTCTTAATGTAGAGTGAGAGGTGAGTAAACAAGATTAAATGAATAAAGGAATGAGAGTGTAGAAGGTTGGCGAGTTATGTATACAAACGTTGTTGTTGTTGTTGTTGTTGTTGCCAGCCTGGACAAGAATGGTTTCTGTTCACTCTGTCAAGCCGACCAGAAAAACATCTCATATTTGTTAATTTATATGTTTATATGTTATGTAGCATGTTTATTATATAATTTTGAAAAAGAAATAGATGGATTAAGCAAAATGTCTATATTAACGTTTTATACACATTTAATGCGCCTAAGTGATTATTATTGTGTTATTATCATTATTAATATGGCATCTTCAAGACTAATTACACTCTTAATGAGTGGCTCTGAGACAGACAAGCAGGCAGAAAGACAGACGCAGAGTTAGACAGAAATGCAGACAGACACAGGTAGACAGAAAGACATACACAGGTAGACAGAGACAGACACACAGGTAGACAGAAAGACAGATGTACAGGTAGACAGAAAGACACACACAGGCAGACACACAAGTAGACACACAGGTAGAAAGAAGACACACACAGGTAGACAAAGAGACTCATGTAGACAGACACACAGGTAGACAGAAAGACACACAGGTAGACAGACAGATAAACAGACACACAGAGATACAGGCAGACAGATACAGACAGGTTTATGTGCAACAGTGAAAACAAATAGAGAGTTGGAGAGTAAGAGCCTTTCTTGCCACAATCTCCAATGCAAGATTCAGACTTCATCTTAGGGGTCATGGTGAAATTTACTGTCCAGTTAGTACAGTTAATACAGTATGATGTTGCTGATAGGGCAGGGTTACTCAAACTGATGCTGCCTGCATGACGCATTGCTGCTGTGAGTATTGTCAAATGTTGTACAGTGATGTACATCAGCCGGCCCAGCCCAGCTGCCAGATGCATGGTCGTAAGTCGACTGGACGTATGTCGAGCAGGTCGTAAGTCGGATGGTAGGTGTATATCAGTATTGTTCATATGTAGGAAATCAGCGAGTATAGGGCTTGTTTACCAGTTGTCTGTGTACAATGTATGACCTTTGCCAAGGTATGGCCCCATCATCTTGCGAACAACATCCCCAGAAATGCCCAACATGCACCTGGTATCGCCGAGTGTATTTTTCCCTGTGTAGATAATGACAAGACCAGTCTCACAGTCACACATAAGAAAGAGTTTTATACCAAAGTTTGAATGACAGTCGTCCCTTGAACAGAACCAAGGACTCATAAGCAACAATGTTCTTGAATGGATAAAAGTAGGCACTGAATTTTTGCTTCAGATACATAAGCAATTTCCGGATTTTGTATAAAAGAACATTTCTGTTTGGCTTATTCTTGTCTGAGAAGTGCAACATTCGTAGCAACAGAGTGATCTGTTGCAGAGAAGGAGGTCATGGAAGGCTGGAGTACTGATGAAGTGGTCTGTGGACCAGTAGTGTGCTATATTGTTCTTATGCATACAACCATATGACCTGTCTTTGTAATACTCACTTGTGCTTTATAGTAACCTGTTTACATTAATGTTTTATCACTGATTTCATCATTGCTTAGTTAATCTTAAGTTAATTTTAAGCCAGCCCGTAATGCTATGCATAGTATAAGTGGCTTTGGCATACTGCTCTTACCTGTATTTGTTGTACCTCTGTATGTGTGCTCAAATTTTTAAATAAAATAAATAAATAAATAAAAAAATATGTGTGTGGCATAAGCATGACAGTGCCAAGGAATAAATACATTTCAGCCACAGTTGTATCTTTCCACCTGTGCAGCCGTGAAGACTGAAACATCTGTGTGGTACATTGTATACTGGTAGTACATGTTGGTCTGGGTGACAATTAGGTTCATTATTAGCTCATCAAAGTATAGTTGAAAATCTAACTCTGTAGACTCATTTGTGATGGGACAGTGTGGCATGATGCCACTTCCACTGGCATCAAAATTGAAAGGATGTGGCACAAATGGTGTACTTTCTGTCCAGTTCCATTCACGATCAGATGGTGCAGGGTGGACCTGTGGCATGGGGGGAGCAGGAGGAGGGACAGGAGTGGAGGCAGCACATGGTTGAGAGGGTGCTGGGCAGTCCTTTGTCTTCCCACCCACTGTGCCACGAGGTTCAGGCACCATGCTGCCCCCCTCTTCCTCCATCCCAGCATATTCACCTTCATTATCACTATCAGTGGCTGGGGTTTTGGATCGTGACCTGCCACGACTCTTGCCACCAACTACATATGGCACACTGCCTGAACGTAGGTTAAGACACCTGAAAGTATGTTTCACTGGGGAATAATGATAATCACTTTCACTTGACAAATTGTCTATCGGTATAAAATCAATTTCATCATCATCACTTATATCACTTTCACTATCGTCATCACCCAAAGACAGGGAAAATTATAATTTTCTCTTGCGGAGTTGCCTTTGGGAAGTAACACTAGCAATCCCAGAGGTGCTGGGTTGAGGGTCTGTTGTAGCCACACTGGCCACCTCAGAGGTGCTGGGCTGAGGGTCTGTTGTGGCCACATTAGCCACACTGGCCACCCCAGAGGTCATGGGCTGAGAGTCTATTGTGGCCACAGTGGCCACCTCAGAAGTGTTGGGCTGAGGGTCTGGTATGGCCACACTATCCACACTGGCCACCCCAGAGGTCATGGCCTGAGGATCATCTGGGTTATCAACAAAATCTTCACTAATTTCTTGATGTTTAGTGGCTATATCGGAGTCAAAACCACTAAACTCGTGTTCTGTATCACTTTCCGAGAATAGTAGAGTGTTAATACGACGAGGTGTCAGTGAATCACGGGGATTTCCCATGTTGTTGACCAAAGATTGAGTTAAAACTAACTGGTGTTACCACGGGGTGCCCCAGCGTCCCCGATTTTTTTCAATCTGCGCACACTGAGTGCACACACCCATTCTCTTATGCCTAGGCGACTCAGGCCTATCAGTCCAATTTTGAAGGAATGAAAAATAAAACGTCGATCTACGTTCGGAACATGCTGCACGTCAATGTATATCTACGTGTGGACACTTTAAGGGTTAACACTCCTCTGAGGAATTATATTTTGCCACCGAAGTGGCTAGTTTAGGAAATTTAGGAAATTTGCATAGTATATCTGGTATCTTATTTTCATTAATAAGATATCTTGACATGTCACATGGGTTATTATATTGGCCGTCTCTGTATTCCTCAATAAGTGGACAATTAAGCACATAGTGTTCAAGACAGTGACCATATGCCTGATCACATAATTTGCATTTGGTTTGATCATCATCTGTCTCCCAAACTGCCAGAAGTACTTGTAATGAAGACTAAACCTGGCCACTACAACATGTCAGTCAGTCTATTCACATTGCATATTGCTCCACAAACATAATTTTCTATGTTCATGTTATGCTATCTACTCAGGCTTCTAACTGCATTCCTATAACAATCATTTTCATTATTTACTTCACTCCTAATATTATTCCTAATTCTAGACACAGTTATACCAAAGTTATATTCTACATTCTCCTTCTGGGTACTCTTCTTGGCTAACATATCAACTTTATCATGAAGGAGTAATCCAATGTGTGATGAGATCCATAGCGATTGTACATTAATTACTTTGTCCCTGATTTTTGAGTATCTATACCTGGCTTCTCCAAAGAGCATGTTGTTGGAGCCATTATATGAGTTAAGAGCCTTCATTAACGACATAGAATCAGTAATGATGATAGAGTCAACCTCAGTGTCATAAGTTAGCTTTAGCACCATTAGGATTGCAAACAATTCAGTTTGCAGTGTAGATGCCCATTTGTTAATTCTTATGCCTAACTCAATAAATTTATTATCGTTCTTAACTAGGGAGGTGGCAACAAGAGCAGATGCAGCCCTGCCAGAAGACTCTTGTTTAGATCCATAAGTGTATATAACTTGTGATAACTTATTACTACCAGCTAGATGAGAAATTTCTTCTTGAGCAGTTGCTTTAACAAGTGATTTAAGGAAGGGATTATTAGCAATGAGCTTCTTGGGAGGGACTTGCAGGTATGTGATATTAAATGAATACATTTTCCATGGAGGGGTGAAATGCTCTTGTTGCCTACAGTGATACAGTTCATGCAGGTTATAAAACTTAATGCAATTGCACGTTTTCACAATCCATTTAGATCTGTGTGTATTTACTTCTAGACATTTTTTAAGATTCATTGTGACATTGTCTGGTTCATTTCTTAACATTCTAGTACCGAGTACAGTGTTAATCTCAACAATCCTATCACTGATACTAGAAATACCAAACTCCTTCCTCATATTAAGAACCTTTGTAGATATGGGTCACCCAAGAATAATTCTGAGAGCTTCATTCTGCATTAACTCCAAGGGTCGGAGAGCACTTTCTCTAGCTAATATCAACATGGGAGCAGCATAATCAATTAAGGACCTAACATAGGCTATGTACATCATTCTCACGATTCTCATATTAGCACCATTGTTTACCTGGAGTTTACCTGGAGAGAGTTCTGGGGGTCAACGCCCCAGCGGCCCGGTCTGTGACCAGGCCTATTGGTGGATCAGAGCCTGATCAACCAGGCTGTTACTGCTGGCTGCACGCAAACCAACGTACGAGCCACAGCCCGGCTGGTCAGGTACCGACTTTAGGTGCTTGTCCAGTGCCAGCTTGAAGACTGCTAGGGGTTTATTGGTAATCCCCCTTATGTGTGCTGGGAGGCAGTTGAACAGTCTCTGGCCCCTGACACCTATTGTATGGTCTCTTAACGTGCTAGTGACACCCCTGCTTTTCATTGGGGGATGTTGCATCGTCTGCCAAGTCTTTTGCTTTCGTAGTGTGTGATTTTCGTGTGCAAGTTCGGTACTAGTCCCTCTAGGATTTTCCAGGTGTATATAATCATGTATCTCTCCCGCCTGCATTTCAGGGAATAGAGGTTCAGGAACTTCAAGCGCTCCCAGTAATTGAGGTGTTTTATCTCCGTTATGCGTGCCGTGAAGGTTCTCTGTACATTTTCTAGGTCAGCAATTTCACCTGCCTTGAAAGGCGCGGTTAGTGTGCAGCAATATTCCAGCCTAGATAGAACAAATGACCTGAAGAGTGTCATCATGGGCTTGGCATCCCTAGTTTTGAAGATTCTCATTATCCATCCTGTCATTTTTCTAGCAGCTACGATTGATACAGTGTTATGGTTCTTGAAGGTGAGATCCTCTGACATGATCACTCCCAGGTCTTTGACGTTGGTGTTTTGCTCTATTTTGTGGCCAGAATTTGTTTTGTACTCTGATGAAGATTTAATTTCCTCGTGTTTACCATATCTGAGTAATTGAAATTTCTCACCGTTGAACCTTTGAGTTGGGGTTGTGGCCAGCAACAGCTTTGAGAGCATTTAGCCTATCTATTTATTTCTTGTTTAGTTGTGGTATTGTGGATTTGTTAACCCTTAAACTGCCCAAACGTAGATCTACGTTTTTTCAACATTTGAAAGTATGTAAAAAACGTAGATCTTCTTTTCTTTTTTTTACATTTGAAAACGTGTAAAAAAAACTTTGATCTACTTTTTTTTTGTTATATTTGAAAATATGTAAAAAAACGTAGATCTACTTTTGGAGCACTACGCATGTTGATGTAAATTTGTTTGGACAGTTTAAGGGTAAAAGGGTACATCTACACCAAGATATCTTTAAGTTTTAACGTAGCTAATATTTTCACCCTGCATATAGATGGATGGGGGATGTCATTTGCTTGTTAATATCTTTGTTTTAGTGGACGATATTATGAGGCCTAGTCGATTACAAATTGTTTGAACTTCATTATGAATGGTACTCATCTTCTTATGCCCTGTTGTATGTATCATGATATCATCAGCATAGCTTATAGCTATATGTTTAGGTGACGTAGGTAGAGCATTGATTAGAATATTAAATAGCATGGGACTGAGAACTCCTCCCTGCGGTGTACCTATGTATATTTCTTTAGACTCGATTCTATTTGACAGGTATCCTATTATCCAGCAGAGTAAGCTACCACCAATATTCATTTTGGCTAGTTCATGTAGTATAACGGTTCTGTTCACAATATCAAATGCAAATTTTAGATCAAGAAAAGTGGTAAAACTAATAGAGGTGTGTGCAGTGAGAAAGGTGGAAATACAGTTCTGCACACTTTTACCTTTGATGAACTCATAGAGGTAGGGGGAAAGTTGGTGTCTGATTCTGTAGTACAGTCTGTTAAGTATCATTCTTTCAAAAGTTTTACAAAGACAACTAGTTAAGGAGATCGGTCTAAATGTATCAGGCTGTTGGGGCTTAGGGATAGGCACAATGATACTATTGGTCCAGGAAGTAGGAAGAACGCCCTCAATGTAACTGAGATTATGCACTGCCAAACAATGGATAATATCATAGGTTATACCATCCTCTCTAGGAGCAGTTGATCGACCTTTAGTTAACGCATTATCTAATTCATAACTCGGTGAAGAGGCAATCACTCTCATTAATATTTTGGCTCATAAAATTAATCAGTTTCATCATTTCTTCAGAAGTACTTGCACCGAACTTGCACACGAAAATCACTCACTACGAAAGCAAAAGACTTGGCAGACGATGCACCATCCCCCCAATGAAAAGCAGGGGTGTCACTAGCACGTTAAGAGACCATACAATAAGTGTCAGGGGCCCGAGACTGTTCAACTGCCTCCCAGCACACATAAGGGGGATTACCAACAGACCCCTGGCAGTCTTCAAGCTGGCACTGGACAAGCACCTAAAGTCAGTTCCTGATCAGCCGGGCTGTGGCTCGTACGTTGGTTTGCGTGCAGCCAGCAGCAACAGCCTGGTTGATAAGGCTCTGATCCACCAGGAGGCCTGGTCACAGACCGGGCCGCGGGGGCGTTGACCCCGGAACTCTCTCCAGGTAAACTCCAGGTAAGTTTTTTCTAATATGAGACGGAAGGTTTTCATGCCTTAGCTTACAACCCAAGACCTGATTTAAATAACAATAAACTGGAGATTCTATGGTTTGAAGTGCTGCTTCCCAAGACCAAACCCATCTTAGTAGGAACTAGTTACCGCCCTCCTACCCAGGACCAGTTCTTAGAAGACTTTTCCAGAGTCTTGTCCGGAGTTGAAAGCAATTGCGAAACAATAATACTGGGCGACTTCAATATCTGTTTTCAGCAACAAAATAACGGGCTATGCAAAAGGTATAAGCAAATTCTAGGATTAAATAGCTACACCCAACTAATTAATAAACCAACCCGGATCACACAGTTCTCAGCCACCCTAATTGACCACATACTTTGCAACCGCTCTGAGAACATTAGTCAGTCAGGCGTCATTACCACAGGTCTTAGTGATCATTTCATCATTTACTGCACCAGGAAAATCACTAGGGATAGGATAGGCCTACACAGGACAATAAAAATGAGGTCAACTAGAAACTACAGTAAAGAAACACTGGTAAATAGGCTACACAATTGTGACTGGACAGAGATAACAAGTTGCACGGACGTAAACGATGCCTGGGAAAAATTCAAAACAATGTTCACTACCATCCTTGATAATATTGCACCAGTTAAAGAGGTTAGGATTAAACGAAGAAGTGAACCCTGGATGACTACTGAGATATTAGATAATATGAAATTCAGAGACCAGCTGCTAAAAAGATTTAAAGCAAACAGACAGGATATTGCAGCACTAAATGAATTCCAAAGGGTGAAGAACAGAGTACAGAGGCTTATAAAAGGAGCAAAGGCAAAGCACTATTGCTCAGAAATTAAAGAGTATAAGCATAACCCCAGAAAGCTTTGGCAACAACTAAAACAGTTGGGGTATAGCCATAAGCCAGTAGATAGGTCTAACATAGTACTCACTATCGATAATGAGGTATGCCACGAAACATCTAAGGTGGCAAATTGCTTTAATTCTTACTACACATCTGTTGCATCAACACTAGTAAGTAAACTACCAGCTGCATCAAATACCTTTAACACAGACTCTGATAAGTTTCAAACATACTATACCAATAAAGGGGTAACCCCAAACAGTTGTCAACTAGTAAGTGTATCTCATGACTTCATTCAAAAAGAACTAAGCAGGTTAAACCCAACTAAGAGCACAGGCCCTGATAACATCCCGTCTAAGTTCCTAAAAGATGGTGCTTCTGAACTGTCAATCCCTATTGCTCACATAATAAATCTATCAATCACCACTAATACCGTACCGGAGGGGTTCAAGGAGGCCAGAGTTACTCCTATCTTCAAGAAAAATAATAGGTCTGATGTAAGCAACTATAGACCTGTTAGTATACTCAGTATAATATCTAAAATTCTGGAGAGGGCGGTGTATTCTCAAGTAGTTAAGTACCTTAATGACAACAGCATTCTCCATAACTATCAATCGGGCTTTAGAAGATCCTACTCAACCGATACCTCCCTTATTAATCTGATGGATTACCTGAGAACTGAAATGTCAAAAGGGAACTTCATAGGTATGGTAACCTTAGACCTGCAAAAGGCGGCCTTCGATACTGTCAACCACAATATATTATGTAAGAAACTTCAAGCTATCGGTATAGGTTCTGTAGACTGGTTTAAGTCCTACCTTAGCAACAGGAGACAAATAGTCAAAATCAACAAAACGGAATCAGAACCCCTGCCGATAACATGTGGAGTTCCCCAAGGTAGTATTCTGGGTCCCTTACTATTCTTATGTTATGTCAATGATATGCCTATCAGTGTCAAGTGCAAACTCCTACTGTATGCAGATGACAGTGCTCTGTTAGTGACAGGTAAAGACCCACAAGATATTGCTAATGTTTTAACACTGGAACTGGAGTCCTGCAGCAAATGGTTAGTAGACAACAATCATTACACATAGGGAAAACTGAAGCCATTCTCTTTGGAACGAAACATAAACTGAGAAGGGCATATAATTTTAATGTTCAGTGTAATGGGGAGTCCATCACTTTGGTTTCATCAGTAAAATATCTGGGAATCCCCTTTGACCCATGCATGTCAGGAGAATTGATAGGGAACAGTGTAGTAAAGAAAGTGAATGCCAGACTGAAGTTCCTGTATAGACAAGCACAGTGTCTACCTACTGAGGCTCGCAGGACCCTATGTCTAGCCCTTATACAATGCCATATGGATTACGCTTGCTCTTCATGGTACTCTGCCTTGACAAAAAACTGAAAGATAGACTGCAAATCACCCAGAACAAAATCGTAAGATTCATCCTGGGGCTGGGACCAAGAGAACATGTAGGCCAAGATGAATTACAGCAGTTGGATATGCTGAATGTTGAAGACAGAGTAAAACAACTGAAGCTAAATCATGTTTATAAAATTGCTCACGAACAGTGTCCAGAATATCTTGCTGTCAATTTTGTCAAGGTTGGGAACCAAAGCACTCATAGTACTAGGGGGAGAGAGCACAACTTTGTAGTACCCACAGTCAGTGGCCAGGCGTCAAACACCTTTTATTGTACAGCAATAAAGGAATGGAACAGACTACCCGCACATGCCAAAGCCAGTCATAGCATGAACCAGTTCAAGAAGAGTGCCAAAAAGTGTCTGATGAATGTAGCTACAGAAAGGGAGGGGAATGATTTTCTATTTTTTAGCTAAAATACGTGTAAATTTTACCTTATCCCTAGTAATGACCCTCGTATTGTAGATAGTCTTAATGACCCTCGTGTAGTAGATAGTCTTTTTAGTATGATAATAGGATGTTATCTTCATTGTAGAATAATAAGAAAATATTATAACCTTTATATTATAATAATAAGGTAAAAGGACCCCAATGGAAATAAGTCACTCTGTCTGACTTTTTTGGGTTATCCTAGGTTCTCTACACATATGCTGCTATGTATGATAATTCTATGTAACTGTATTTGTGTATACCTGAATAAATTTACTTACTTACTTACTTACTATGCCTGGATGATGTGGACCAGTCACTTCTGAGGTCATTTGTTTTTTCAAGAGGAAAGGGAGTTTACATGGAGTTTACCTGGAGAGAGTTCCGGGGGTCAACGCCCCCACGGCCCGGTTTGTGACCAGGCCTCCTGGTGGATCAGAGCCTGATCAACCAGGCTGTTGCTGCTGGCTGCACGCAAACCAACGTACGAGCCACAGCCCGGCTGGTCAGGAACCGACTTTAGGTGCTTGTCCAGTGCCAGCTTGAAGGTTGCCAGGGGTCTGTTGGTAATCCCCCTTATGTATGCTGGGAGGCAGTTGAACAGTCTCGGGGCCCTGACACTTATTGTATGGTCTCTTAACGTGCTAGTGACACCCCTGCTTTTCATTGGGGGATGTTACATAAGAACATAAGAACATAAGAAAGGAGGAACACTGCAGGAGGCCTGCTGGCCCATACTAGGCAGGTCCTTTACAATTCATCCCACTAACAAAACATTTGCCCAACCCAATTTTCAATGCCACCCAAGAAATAAGCTCTGATGTGAAAGTCCCACTCAAATCCAACCCCTCCCACTCATGTACTTATCCAACCTAGATTTGAAACTACCCAAAGTCCCAGCCTCAATAATCCAACTAGGTAGACTGTTCCACTCATCAACTACCCTATTTCCATACCAATACTTTCCTATGTCCTTTCTAAATCTAAACTTATTTAATTTAAATCCATTACTGCGGGTTCTCTCTTGGAGAGACATCCTCAAGACCCTATTAATATCCCCTTTATTAATACCTATCTTCCACTTATACACTTCGATCAGGTCTCCCCTCATTCTTCGTCTAACAAGTGAATGTAACTTAAGAGTCTTCAATCTTTCTTCATAAGGAAGATTTCTAATGCTATGTATTAATTTAGTCATCCTACGCTGAATGTTTTCTAACGAATTTATGTCCATTTTGTAATACGGAGACCAGAACTGAGCTGCATAATCTAGGTGAGGCCTTACTAATGATGTATAAAGCTGCAGTATGACCTCTGGACTTCTGTTGCTTACACTTCTTGATATAAATCCCAGTAATCTATTTGCCTTATTACGTATGCTTAGGCATTGCTGTCTTGGTTTAAGGTTGCTGCTCACCATAACCCCCAAGTCCTTTTTGCAATCTGTATGGCTAAGTTCTACATCATTTAACTTATAAGTACTAGGGTTATGGGCACTCCCAAGCTTCAGAACCTTGCATTTATCTACATTGAACTGCATCTGCCACTTTTCTGACCAAGAATAGAGTTTGTTTAAATCCTCCTGAAGTTCCATAACATCTCAATTATCCTACCTATCTTTGTGTCATCGGCGAATTTGCTCATATCACTAGTAATTCCCTCATCAAGATCATTGATATATATTATAAACAACAACGGGCCCAAAACTGATCCCTGTGGAACGCCACTTGTTACAGATCCCCACTCGGATTTAACCCCATTTATGGACACTCTCTGCTTCCTGTCAGTGAGCAGGGCCGGATTACCACATAGGCAAACTAGGCATTTGCCTAGGGCCCCGCGCATTTGGGGGCCCCGCAGTCCAAGGGGTTCAGGGGCTCATCCAAGACTGCGCACATGGTGCAAGTGCAAAGGGGTCCCTACCTAAAAAGTTCAAGTGTTTGGAGAGTAAAATTGATTTTTAAAAATTAATGAAAACAAAAATAATGAAATAAAATAAAATAAAAATAAATAAACCTAACCATAGATGGCAACACTCAACATGCCTTTGTTTACATTAGAACAGCTGTATTTTTCCGCTAATGGGTGAGTATGGGAGATTCCTCTCCAATTTTCTGTAGTAATTACACGTTATCTAGACTTGTACTGTGACAAATTAACTGAAGTGTTGTTGATAGACATTGATGTGCATGGATAAATGTTTGTTTTCGCCTCTAAATGTTAAGGGAGGTACCTGATAGGGTTACTTGACCAGTAAAGACGCATGGACCAGTAAAGACGCATTTTTGGTAAAAATACTATAAAGAAAAACCTAAAAACGCAAACTGACTTCCGTTTGTAGGTTTTAAAATCACTTTGTCCTGTCTTTAAGTCTTTATCATTTCAATAACAGATCTCAATTGATTGATGTTCTACATCACTTCCGTCACAAATGCTTAGTTTTCAAGTTGCGATGGAAGTGATGTAGAACATCAATTAATTTACTACATATTTCCCCAGAAACACATAAGCCACACCAGAAAATCGTTGGTTGGGTGAAACTGAAAATTGTCCCTGCATTCTTTAATTCTCATGTTCTTATCCATGGTGGAAGGCCATATATCATGCAAAACATAATGATTAGTTTAGTTATGAAAATGGTAATATAAATACCATTGTGCATTGTTCTTGGACTCAGTATGATTTCTGTTTAAGTAAATTAGAGATCAAGGAGGATGAATTAGTAAAATATTTGTAGCCCAAATCACTAACCTAATCTATGGTAAAAGTTCTGTATATGACTCCATTCTGGTAACGTTTTGAATTTTTAGATGCGCAGCCAGAGGAAAGGGGGCTACAAGGGCCATATCCCCTCAATTGACAGAAAAAAAAAATAATAATAATTAAAAAATTAATAATAATTGATAATGAAAAATTTGTATTTGCACGATTACAGACAGTGATACATCCTCATTATGGCATCTCGTGAACGTGATGTTGGACGTTCTTATGCGAGTGGGTCACAGAAAAGAAAGAAGAAAATTCAAGAAGAAGAACAGAAAAAGAAATATGTAGGAAGCTGCAGAAAGATCACAGACATGCTCACGAAAACAGTTTCTGATGTTACCAGTACAGTTGAATCTGCAGATACGTCAGATCATACAGGAAGCCCTCCCTCCATTATTTCTCGGCCAGCATCTACTTCTTTTGTGTCTCCTCTCAATGTCTCAACGGACATTTCATCCACAGGATTTGTCTTAAAAGATCCTGCCTCATGGCCAAATGTAATCCCAGATTCTCTACGTAATGCTTTCATTGCAGAAAACTTCAGCCAAACTCTGAACATTGACTTTAGGAAATCAGCAAGGATTTATGATGATGGAAGTCGTCGTTGTTTAAAGTCATCTATGTTTTATAGGAAGCTTGCAAATTCAGAAACTGTGAAAAGATCATGGATGGTATACTCTGAAAGCTCAGGAAAAGTGTACTGTTCAGCATGCAAGCTATTTTCTACCAAAGAAAATACCTTCACAGAGGGGTTCAATGACTGGAAAAATTCCAAGCGTTTCGAGGAACATGAAAACATCACTCACAAGAGCTGCATTTTAGCCAGTGTATTTCGTGCACAGAAAAAAGGCTTATTGGATTCTCATTTGGAAAATCAAACTGAAAAAGAGCGCACTTATTGGAGAAAAGTTCTAGAAAGAGTTGTTGCTGTTGTAAAATTCTTAGCTCTAAGAGGACTTGCTTTCCGTAGAGAAAATGAGGTTTTTGGTTCGGAAAACAATGGCAATTTCCTAAGGATCATAGAACTATTAGCACAATTCGATCCATTCTTAGCAAATCATGTGTCACGCCTTGGGACTGCAGGAAGAGGCACTGTATCTTACATGTCATCTACTATATGCAATGAATTTATTGAACTGATGACTAAGAAGGTCCTCAATAACATCATAGCAGCTGTGAAAACTGCAAAATACTTTGCAATAAGTGTAGATTCAACACCAGATATTTCACATACAGATCAATTGACATTCATTGTTCGCTTTGTCGACTCCAGTGGTAAGCCTGTAGAGCGATTTATAAAATTCATTCCTCTTTCAGGCCATGATGGAGAAAAATGATGAATGTAGTACTGGATACTCTGCTTGAACATGATCTCTCTATTATGGATTGCCGTTTACCTGGAGTTTACCTGGAGAGAGTTTCGGGGGTCAACGCCCCCGCGGCCCGGTCTGTGACCAGGCCTCCTGGTGGATCAGCGCCTGATCAACCAGGCTGTTGCTGCTGGCTGCACGCAAACCAACGTACGAGCCACAGCCCGGCTGATCAGGAACTGACTTTAGGTGCTTGTCCAGTGCCAGCTTGAAGACTGCCAGGGGTCTGTTGGTAATCCCCCTTATGTGTGCTGGGAGGCAGTTGAACAGTCTCGGGCCCCTGACACTTATTGTATGGTCTCTTAACGTGCTAGTGACACCCCTGCTTTTCATTGGGGGGATGGTGCATCGTCTGCCAAGTCTTTTGCTTTCGTAGTGAGTGATTTTCGTGTGCAGGTTCGGTACTAGTCCCTCTAGGATTTTCCAGGTGTATATAATCATGTATCTCTCCCTCCTGCGTTCCAGGGAATACAGGTTTAGAAACCTCAAGCGCTCCCAGTAATTGAGGTGTTTTATCTCCGTTATGCGCGCCGTGAAAGTTCTCTGTACATTTTCTAGGTCGGCAATTTCACCTGCCTTGAAAGGTGCTGTTAGAGTGCAGCAATATTCCAGCCTAGATAGAACAAGTGACCTGAAGAGTGTCATCATGGGCTTGGCCTCCCTAGTTTTGAAGGTTCTCATTATCCATCCTGTCATTTTTCTAGCAGATGCGATTGATACAATGTTATGGTCCTTGAAGGTGAGATCCTCCGACATAATCACTCCCAGGTCTTTGACGTTGGTGTTTCGCTCTATTTTGTGGCCAGAATTTGTTTTGTACTCTGATGAAGATTTAATTTCCTCATGTTTACCATATCTGAGTAATTGAAATTTCTCATCGTTGAACTTCATATTGTTTTCTGCAGCCCACTGAAAGATTTGGTTGATGTCCGCCTGGAGCCTTGCAGTGTCTGCAATGGAAGACACTGTCATGCAGATTCGGGTGTCATCTGCAAAGGAAGACACGGTGCTGTGGCTGACATCCTTGTCTATGTCGGATATGAGGATGAGGAACAAGATGGGAGCTAGTACTGTGCCTTGTGGAACAGAGCTTTTCACCGTAGCTGCCTCGGACTTTACTCTGTTGACGACTACTCTCTGTGTTCTGTTAGTGAGGAAATTATAGATCCATCGACCGACTTTTCCTGTTATTCCTTTAGCGCGCATTTTGTGCGCTATTACGCCATGGTCACACTTGTCGAAGGCTTTTGCAAAGTCTCTATATATTACATCTGCATTCTTTTTGTCTTCTAGTGCATTTAGGACCTTGTCGTAGTGATCCAATAGTTGAGACAGACAGGAGCGACCTGTTCTAAACCCATGTTGCCCTGGGTTGTGTAACTGATGGGTTTCTAGATGGGTGGTGATCTTGCTTCTTAGGACCCTTTCAAAGATTTTTATGATATGGGATGTTAGTGCTATTGGTCTGTAGTTCTTTGCTGTTGCTTTACTGCCCCCTTTGTGAAGTGGGGCTATGTCTGTTGTTTTTAGTAACTGAGGGACGACCCCCGTGTCCATGCTCCCTCTCCATAGGATGGAAAAGGCTCGTGATAGGGGCTTCTTGCAGTTCTTGATGAACACAGAGTTCCATGAGTCTGGCCCTGGGGCAGAGTGCATGGGCATGTCATTTATCGCCTGTTCGAAGTCATTTGGCGTCAGGATAACATCGGATAGGCTTGTGTTAATCAAATTTTGTGGCTCTCTCATAAAAAATTCAATTTGATCTTCGACTCTCAGTCTGGTTAGCGGCTTGCTAAAAACTGAGTCATATTGGGACTTGAGTAGCTCACTCATTTCCTTGCTGTCATCTGTGTAGGACCCATCTTGTTTAAGTAGGGGCCCAATACTGGGCGTTGTTCTCGATTTTGATTTGGCATAGGAGAAGAAATACTTTGGGTTTCTTTCGATTTCATTTATAGCTTTTAGTTCTTCCCGCGATTCCTGACTCCTAAAGGATTCTTTTAGCTTAAGTTCGATGCTTGCTATTTCTCTGACCAGTGTCTCCCTGCGCATTTCAGATATATTGACCTCTTTTAGCTGCTCTGTTATTCTTTTCCGTCGCCTGTAAAGGGAGCGCCTGTCTCTTTCTATTTTACATCTACTCCTCCTTTTTCTTAGAGGAATAAGCCTTGTGCATACATCGAGTGCCACCGAGTTAATCTGTTCTAGGCATAAGTTTGGGTCTGTGTTGCTTACCTGGAGTTTACCTGGAGAGAGTTCCGGGGGTCAACGCCCCCGCGGCCCGGTCTGAGACCAGGCCTCCTGGTGGATCAGAGCCTGATCAACCAGGCTGTTGCTGCTGGCTGCACGCAAACCAACATACGAGCCACAGCCCGGCTGATCCGGAACTGACTTTAGGTGCTTGTCCAGTGCCAGCTTGAAGACTGCCAGGGGTCTGTTGGTAATCCCCCTTATGTGTGCTGGGAGGCAGTTGAACAGTCTCGGGCCCCTGACACTTATTGTATGGTCTCTTAACGTGCTAGTGACACCCCTGCTTTTCATTGGGGGGATGGTGCATCGTCTGCCAAGTCTTTTGCTTTCGAAGTGGGTGATTTTCGTGTGCAAGTTCGGTACTAGTCCCTCTAGGATTTTCCAGGTGTATATAATCATGTATCTCTCCCTCCTGCGTTCCAGGGAATACAGGTTTAGGAACCTCAAGCGCTCCCAATAATTGAGGTGTTTTATCTCCGTTATGCGCACCGTGAAAGTTCTCTGTACATTTTCTAGGTCGGCAATTTCACCTGCCTTGAAAGGTGCTGTTAGTGTGCAGCAATATTCCAGCCTAGATAGAACAAGTGACCTGAAGAGTGTCATCATGGGCTTGGCCTCCCTAGTTTTGAAGGTTCTCATTATCCATCCTGTCATTTTTCTAGCAGATGCGATTGATACAATGTTATGGTCCTTGAAGGTGAGATCCTCCGACATGATCACTCCCAGGTCTTTGACGTTGGTGTTTCGCTCTATTTTGTGGCCAGAATTTGTTTTGTACTCTGATGAAGATTTAATTTCCTCATGTTTACCATATCTGAGTAATTGAAATTTCTCATCGTTGAACTTCATATTGTTTTCTGCAGCCCACTGAAAGATTTGGTTGATGTCTGCCTGGAGCTTTGCAGTGTCTGCAATGGAAGACACTGTCATGCAGATTCGGGTGTCATCTGCAAAGGAAGACACGGTGCTGTGGCTGACATCCTTGTCTATGTCGGATATAAGGATGAGGAACAAGATGGGAGCGAGTACTGTGCCTTGTGGAACAGAGCTTTTCACCGTAGCTGCCTCGGACTTTACTCTGTTGACGACTACTCTCTGTGTTCTGTTAGTGAGGAAATTATAGATCCATCGACCGACTTTTCCTGTTATTCCTTTAGCACGCATTTTGTGGGCTATTACGCCATGGTCACACTTGTCGAAGGCTTTTGCAAAATCTGTATATATTACATCTGCATTCTTTTTGTCTTCTAGTGCATTTAGGACCTTGTCGTAGTGGTCCAATAGTTGAGACAGACAGGAGCGACCTGTTCTAAACCCATGTTGCCCTGGGTTGTGTAACTGATGGGTTTCTAGATGCGTGGTGATCTTGCTTCTTAGGACCCTTTCAAAGATTTTTATGATATGGGATGTTAGTGCTATTGGTCTGTAGTTCTTTGCTGTTGCTTTACTGCCCCCTTTGTGGAGTGGGGCTATGTCTGTTGTTTTTAGTAACTGTGGGACGACCCCCGTGTCCATGCTCCCTCTCCATTGGATGGAAAAGGCTCGTGATAGGGGCTTCTTGCAGTTCTTGATGAACACAGAGTTCCATGAGTCTGGCCATGGGGCAGAGTGCATGGGCATGTCATTTATCGCCTGTTCGAAGTCATTTGGCGTCAGGATAACATCGGATAGGCTTGTGCTCATCAAATTTTGTGGCTCTCTCATAAAAAAATCATTTTGATCTTCGACTCTCAGTCTGGTTAGCGGCTTGCTAAAAACTGAGTCATATTGGGACTTGAGTAGCTCACTCATTTCCTTGTTGTCATCTGTGTAGGACCCATCTTGTTTAAGTAGGGGCCCAATACTGGACGTTGTTCTCGATTTTGATTTGGCATAGGAGAAGAAATACTTTGGGTTTCTTTCGATTTCATTTATGGCTTTTAGTTCTTCCCGCGATTCCTGACTCCTAAAGGATTCTTTTAGCTTAAGTTCGATGCTTGCTATTTCTCTGACCAGTGTCTCCCTACGCATTTCAGATATATTGACCTCTTTTAGCCGCTCTGTTATTCTTTTCCGTCGCCTGTAAAGGGAGCGCCTGTCTCTTTCTGTTTTACATCTACTCCTCCTTTTTCTTAGAGGAATAAGCCTTGTGCATACATCGAGTGCTACCGAGTTAATCTGTTCTAGGCATAAGTTGGGGTCTGTGTTGCTTAGTATATCTTCCCAGCTTATATCGGTTAGGACTTGGTTTACTTGGTCCCACTTTATGTTTTTGTTATTGAAGTTGAATTTGGTGAATGCTCCCTCGTGACTAATCTCCTTATGTCGGTCTGGGGCTCCGCGCATACATGACTGAACCTCAATTATGTTGTGATCTGAGTATATTGTTTTTGATATGGTGATATTTCTTATCAGATCATCATTGTTAGTGAAGATGAGGTCTAGTGTATTCTCCAGTCTAGTAGGCTCTATTATTTGCTGGTTTAAATTGAATTTTGTGCAGAGATTTAAAAGCTCGCGTGAGTGTGAGTTTTCATCAGAGCTGCCTCCTGGTGTTATTACTGCAACAATATTATTTGCTATATTCCTCCATTTTAGGTGCCTTAAGTTGAAATCCCCCAGGAGCAAGATGTTGGGTGCAGGAGCTGGAAGGTTTTCCAGACAGTGGTCAATTTTTAACAGCTGTTCCTGGAATTGCTGGGATGTTGCATCCGGAGGCTTGTAGACTATCACAATGACTAGGTTTTGGTTCTCGACCTTTACTGCTAAAACTTCCACTACATCATTTGAGGCATTTAGCAGTTCTGTGCAAACAAGTGACTCTGCAATGTACAGGCCAACCCCCCCCTTTTGCCTGTTCACTCTGTCACATCTGTATAGGTTGTAACCTGGGATCCATATTTCGTTGTCCAAGTGATCCTTTATGTGGGTCTCAGTGAAAGCCGCGAACATTGCCTTTGCCTCTGCAAGCAGTCCACGGATGAAAGGTATTTTGTTGTTTGTTGCTGGCTTTAGACCCTGTATATTTGCAAAGAAGAATGTTATCGGACTGGTGGTATTGTTGGTACTGGGGGGGGATTTTTTTTCCGGCATTAGTATCTGTATCTGTTGGTTTGGAGTGGAGGCCATCGACTGTGGTTCCACTCCAGGAATGACTGGATTTGGTGTACGATTAGTATATCTTCCCAGCTTATATCGGTTAGGACTTGGTTTACTTGGTCCCACTTTATGTTTTTGTTATTGAAGTTGAATTTGGTGAATGCTCCCTCGTGACTAGTCTCATTTTGTCGGTCTGGGGCTCCACGCATACATGTCTGAACCTCAATTATGTTGTGATCTGAGTATATTGTTTTTGATATGGTGACATTTCTTATCAGATCATCATTGTTAGTGAATATGAGGTCTAGTGTATTCTCCAGTCTAGTAGGCTCTATTATTTGCTGGTTTAAATTGAATTTTGTGCAGAGATTTAAAAGCTCGTGTGAGTGTGAGTTTTCATCAGAGCTGCCTCCTGGTGTTATTACTGCAACAATATTATTTGCTATATTCCTCCATTTTAGGTGCCTTAAGTTGAAATCCCCCAGGAGCAAGATGTTGGGTGCAGGAGCTGGAAGATTTTCCAGACAGTGGTCAATTTTTAACAGCTGTTCCTGGAATTGCTGGGATGTTGCATCCGGAGGCTTGTAGACTACCACAATGACTAGGTTTTGGTTCTCGACCGTGGCCAGAGCTACGACAATGCAAGTAACATGTCGGGTAAATATAATGGATTGCAAGCCCGTATCAAGCAAATCAACCCACTTGCTGAATATGTGCCCTGCTCAGCACATTCTCTTAATCTTGCTGGGTCATGTGCTGCGGAGTGTTGTGTCGCTGCAGTTTCATTTTTTGGACTTTTACAAGCACTCTTTAATTTTTTCTCTGCTTCAACGCATCGGTGGAGTATACTCAAGTCAACCATTCATGGAGATGTCATCAAATCATTATCAACAAGAAGGTGGTCAGCGCAGCATGATGCAACACATGCTTTGAAAGACAGCTTTGCTGAAATACGTTCTGCTTTGATCCAAATAGCAGAGGATGAAGACCAGACAGCAACTACAAGAAGCGAAGCAGCCAGCTTAGCATCAAAATTGGAAGATTTTGAATTGGCCTTACTCTGTGTGCTTTGGGACTGTATACTGGAACGGTTAAATGCCACGAACAAGACACTTCAGAAAATTGAAATTGAAATGGCTACTTGTGCTAACCTCTATGCAGGCTTAGTGGAATTTGTAAGCTTACTTCGCAATGATGAAGCTTTTGAAATGTTTGAAGAGAAAGCTAAACTGCTGGTGAAAGACTACAGTTACCGGGCTGATCATCAGCGGTCAAGGAAGAGGAAACACAATTTTGAAGAGCCAGACAATGAAATTGTGTTGCTACCAAGGCAGAAATGTAAGACAGCTACATACTTCGTCATTCTGGATTCACTGATTACAGAATTGGTGAAAAGAAAAGAAATCTACCAGAATCTCAATGACAAGTTTGGATTTCTGTTCAAAATTACTACTATGCCAGATGCAGAATTGAGAGAAGCTGCATTAAAGTTGCAACAACACCTTTCAGCAGATGTTCAGGACACATTTGTTGAAGAAATAGTTCATTTTTCTGGGTATATGAATCAGATTAAAGCTCCACCTGAAAAATGTGCGCCCTCAGCTGCTTTGAAACATTTAAGAAATGCAGGTATCTCAGAAACCTTCCCTAATGTTGACATAGTGTATCGCCTTTACCTAACACTTCCAGCTACTAACTGTGAAGGAGAACGTTCATTTTCTGTTTTGAAAAGAGTGAAAAACCAGCTCCGTTCAACAATGAGCCAAGACAAATTGTGTAACCTAGCCTTGTTGACCATCGAGTCTGATCTAACAAGAAATATTGATTTTCAGAATATAATTGATGATTTTGCCAATATGAAATCCAGAAAAAAGTTTATTTAAGAAGTGCCTGTGAATATAAACAATTCTTTACTTTCTTGAGTTTATATGATTCGATAGTCTTATGCATGATGCAATGATAACAATAATGGTCAGTGATTTATAAAGGGAATAATAGTGCTGTAGTGGTTATGCTGAATATAATAGGTACATGATGTCACTA